>NW_026652279.1:50802587-51339209 GCF_009828535.3 Hylobates moloch
AAAAAAAAAAAAAAAAAAAAAAAAAGAACACTTGTGTCTAGATTTGATTGACTACCAAACAAAAGTCAGGCCAGATCTAGGAGAGGCCCCTTTTAAAACAGGGCAACACTTGTTTATAGATGGTTCCTCCAAAATAGTCAAAGGATAAAAACATAACAGGTTTTCAATAATTGGTGGAGAAACTCTTGAAGAAGTAGAGTCAGGAAGACTGCCCAATAATTAGTCTGCCCAAACCTGTGAACTGTTTGCACTCAACCAAGCTTTGAAATGCTTGCAGAACAAAGAAGGAACTGCTTATACTGATTCTAAGTATGCCTTTGGTGTAGCACATACAGTTAGAAAAATTTGGGCTGAGCAAGGTCTTATTAACAGTAAAGACCAAGATCTAGTCCACAAAGAACTAATTGTTTGTGTTCTAGACAATCTCCAGTTGTCAGAAGAGATAGCTATTGTACATGTCCCAGGGCATAAAGAGGACTTTTTTTTTTCCCACAAGTTGGGGAAATAACCAAATGACCTTGCAGATCAGATAGCCAAACAAACTGCTGTTTCTTCTGAAATGTCTTTCACTTAACTCCTTGCCTTCCTTCCCCTACTGTAGTCCCCATCTTCTCTTCCACTGAAAAAGGAAAGCTAATAAAAATAGGAGCTAAACAGAACACAGAAGGAAAATGGATATTACCAGATCAAAGGGAGATATTATCCAAACCTCTCGTAAGGGAGGTCTTAACTACGGTTCTCAGAGTTTATAAGTGTGTTGGAATTTATACCCTAGACAAACAGGTCACAGACAATTGTCTAACATGCAGGAAAACTAATAAACAAGCCCTAAGAAAATCACCCCTCTGGCGACGAGATCCGGAGCTAAGACCATTCCAAATTGTTCAAATTGATTACACTGAAGTGCCTCCAATCGGTCGCCTCAAGTATTTATTAGTAATAGTAGATCATCTCACTCGCTGGATCGAAGCTATCTCCTTTCCAAATGGAACAGCTAATAATGTAATTAAAGCATTAATTGAGAATATACTGCCCCTTGTGTTAATAGAGAATACTAACTCATACAATGGAACCCATTTTATGACACATATTATTAAGAAGGTGGCCCAAGTGCTAGACATAAAATGGGAATACCATATTCCCTGGCATCCCTCATCCTCCAGACGAGTAGAAAGAATGAATCAAACCCTTAAGAATCATCTGACTAAATTAATGCTAGAGACTTGTTTACCATGGACCAAATGTCTTCCTATTGCCTTATTGAGGATCAGGACAGCTCCTCGAAAGGATACAGGCCTGTCTCCATATGAAATGTTATATGGATTGCCCTATTTACATTCCTAGCTGATGTTCCTATGTTTGAAACTAAGGATCAGTTCCTCAGAAATTACATACTTGGTCTCTCCTCTACCTTTTTTTCTCTTAAGATCAAAGGTCTCTTAGTACAGTTGCCATCACTAGAATTTCCAGCACACCAGCACCAACCCAGGGACCACGTTCTCATCAAAGGGTGGAAGGAAGGGAAACTCGAGCACATCTGGGAAGGCCCCTATCTTGTGCTGCTAACCACTGAGATTGCTGTCTGCACAGCCAAGAAAGGACGGACCCACCATACTCGAGTCAAGAAATCATCTTCCTCATCAGAATCATGGGTTACTATACCAGGATCGAGTCCTACCAAGTTAAAATTAAAGAAAGCTTAATTTTCATAGCCTTGCATATTGCTTCCTTTCCTTTCCTTATTCTGTTACTAGCTCCTTTGTTATTAATGTAACTAAGTCTGACTCACCTCAGACCGTTGCTTTTGATGCTTACTCTGTCATACCTTGTGGAGATGTGAAGGATCAACAATAGCTAGCCTTTTCACACAAATATTTATGCCCCAGCCCGCTAACTGACACAGTTACTCCTAGCACTCATCGTTGTGATCACCTGTAGCTGAGATGCCAACTTTCTGCTCCTACAGCCTGGCAACCTTGTAGTAGATGGGACTACGTCCTTTGGACTACTCAGGAGCTAGGTTGGACTTCTAAGGAAGAGGTTTGTGCAGATCTAAAACCCCTTATCTATTTCACTAAAGGGACTACCCCTTCTCAGTCTTTCTCTCTATTACCACCTCCACCTTAACTGACTCTAGACCTGCCCTTAGTTGCTTCTATGGTATGGGGATTGATGTAAATGGGAAAGACCCCCTAGGCATTTTTAAGATATGCAATATTCCCCTGTCTTCCCCTTCTTCAGTAGCTTCAGTTTTAGATCCCATACTGGTTGCTTTTACACCTAATAATAAAACCAGGGTGTCTATTATGAAGGTAAAAGATCTAAGACATACCTTAGTCATTGAGACAGAATATCAAAATGCAAATGCCTGGCTGGAATGGAATAAATATTCCATTCACACTTTAAATAAGAGTGATTGTTATACTTGTGCTCACGATAGGCCAGAGGCTCAGATTGTCACCTTTCCACTTGGATAGTCTCCTCATTGACCAGGTACGGACTGTATGGTGACTCTCTTTCAGAATCCCACTGCTTGGGATAATCCTTCATGCTGAGCTCTCTCTGCTGTTTCCTGAAGTTCAACACCCTGTGGGTCAGCCCCTGAGGGCAATCCAACTTCCACCTCTAAATGCCAAGTTTACTTCATGCCTCTCACAGCAAGGGGAAAATTTGATGTTCCTTGGAAGCATAAAAGGATGCAAGGAGCTCAGGCCTTTCCAGGAGCTTGCCCATCATTCCGCGCTTAGCCATTGCCAAGCAGATGTATGGTGGTATTGTGGTAGACTTTTACTGGACACTCTGCCAAGCAACTGGAGCAGAACTTGTGCTGTAGTCCAATTGGCTATCCCTTTCACCCTGGCATCTCAACAGTCTGGGAAAGTAAAAACAAAATGCCATAAGCCAAAAGAAACTCCTTATAAGTCCTTTGATCCTCAAGTTTATAAAGATGCTACTGGGGTTCCATGAGGAGTGCCAGATAAATTCAAAGCACAAAATCAAACAGCTGCAGGATTTGAGTCTATGTTATTCTGGTGGGTAACTATTAATAAAAATGTAGACTGGATAAACTATATCTATTACAATCAGCAACGATTCGTAAATTACACTATAGATGCCATTAAAGGGATAGCTAAACAATTAGGACCTACCAGTCAGATGGCCTGGGAAAATAGAATAGCCTTAGATATGATATTGGGGGAAAAAGGAGGTGTTTGTGTTATGATTGTGACCCAATGTTATACCTTTATTCCTAATAATACTGCCCCTGACGGAACTATAATAAGAACACTGCAGAGATTAACAGCTCCATCTGATGAACTTGCCAAAAATTCTGAAATTGATCTTTTTTCTAAAATAATAGAACATTGGTTCAGTGGATGGAAAGGAATTTTGACTTTAGTTCTCACCTTGTTTGCTCTTGTTATTGGTGTACTTATTCTTGTAGGCTGCTGTATTATTCTCTGTCTTCAAAGTTTTATACAAAAACTTGTCTCTGCTACTCTCACAACATTATTTCCTAACTCTCCTCCACCCTATTCAGAAAGATTACTTCTCTTAGAAGGTCAAACAGCAGTTGAGTCAAGACATAGTATACAAGTTTGAAGAGGAATTGTAAAAGAGGGGGGAATTGTAGAAAATGAAATAAGTAGAGGTTCCTCTTCAAAGAAACTTTCCTCCCAGTCTAATTGAGAATAGATAGTAACCTCTCTTGGAAGCAAAATTTACTCAAAGAATTGTGTTAATATTCTTAAATATCTACTAGCCGTAATAAATAAATCAATACACTGTGTGCTCTTACTTCCCACATTTTAGCCTAGATATTTGCCCTGGCATGCCTGAACCAGTCCAAGCAAGCACTAGGTCATAGCCTATTCTTCTTCGTTATTTGGAAGTGCTTTTGCCTCTCTCTGCATTCCACAAGTTACTTCCTCTCTTCCTTTGTTCTCCTCTGTCTTTGCCTCTTTTGGGAATTCTAAGTTGCTAGCCAATTGGGTTGAGTACAGAATATGAGGTCCCGTTCCAGCCAATGGAAACCAGACACAGCAGTAAGGTGGACCTGTCAGATTATAAATGACCCTGTCTCCTTTGTTCATGTGTGCTCTCGTGGCAAGACTGCTAGCAAGCAGCACCCTTTCTGCAGAAAGTAAACTGGCCTTGCTGAGAGATCCTTTGTCTCAGTGTTGATTTTTGTGACACCGAGCACCAGTTCCCAACAGCCATTCAATGCTTTTTTGCTTTGTCAAGCGTGTATACTGGTTCCTGATCTTTTAACTCTGAGCAAAAAAAAATTGCTTACCTGTTAAATAGGAACATTGAGGCGGGGCACGGTGGCTCACGCCTGTAATCCTAGCACTTTGGGAGGCCAAGGCTGGCAGATCATGAGGTCAGGAGATCAAGACCAACCTGGCCAACGTGGTGAAACCCTGTCTCTACTAAAAATACGAAAATTAGCTGGGCGTGGTGGTGAGCGCCTGTAGTCCCAGCCATTTGGGAAGCTGAGGCAGGAGAATCACTTGAACTAGGGAGGTGGAGGTTGCAGTGAGCTGAGATTGTGCCACTGCACTCCAGCCCTGGTGACAGAGTGAGAATCTGTCTCAAAAAAAAAAAAAAAAAAAAAAGAACATTGAATATATCTGTTATGAAGATTCCCAAATGTGCTTCTTTCTAAACTGTCTTTGTATTTTTATGCATCTTCTAAACTGTCTTTTGCAGTTTTATTCATCTTCCAATTGTTTTTGTTTCAAAGAAAGATGTGTTCCTTTTCCTTTTCAAAGCTGGTTCACTTTCTGTGCCTGGGACCCTATAACCTCAATCTTTTTTTTGGACTTTGTCTAAACAACCACTCTCTCTTGCATCTTTTACCATCTCCTTATATACTTACTCTTTTTCCTGAACCTATTCATTTTATGAAATTTCCCCTGTCCTAAAACAAGGAAAAAAAAAAGGACCACTGGCACAAAAATGTCTCCCTCTATTGTTATTATTTTTCTGCTTCCTTTTATTGCCTAACCTCATTTTTAAAAAACTTAATGGTTTTGTTTTAATTACAAAAGTAGTATACACCTCAGAAAACTTGGAAAACAAAGAGCTCAAAGGAAGAACATCCACAGTTGAAAGATTATTAACATTGTAGGGTATATTCTTACATTATTTTTCTAATACTGTACTTTTTTCTGTGACCAATATGGTATTATTCAGTTTACATATATCTTTTTTTTTTTTTTTTTTTCCGAGACGGAGTCTTGCTCTGTCGCCCAGGCTGGAGTGCAGTGGCACAATCTCAGCTCACTGCAAGCTCCGCCTCCCGGGTTCACGCCATTCTCCTGCCTCAGCCTCTCCGAGTAGCTGGGACTACAGGCGCCCGCCACCACGCCCGGCTAATTTTTTGTATTTTTAGTAGAGACGGGGTTTCACCGTGGTCTCGATCTCCTGACCTCGTGATCCACCCGCCTCGGCCTCCCAAAGTGCTGGGATTACAAGCGTGAGCCACTGCGCCTGGCCTCAGTTTACATATATCTTATAGTGCACATTACAAATTGTGATATATTGGCAACATCTTCTCATGTCATTATTTTTGTTTGCTTATTTTGTTTGCTTCATTGTTGTTTTAATGGCTACATAGCATGCCATTGTACAAATATACCAAAATTTACTTACCAACTTCATAAATTTTCTTATTGCTACCAGAAATTATATATTTATTGTTTAGTTTTTAATGGTTTGTCTCTCCCACTAGCATAGAAAATCTGTGGAAGTAGGGAACTTGATTTGTCTTACTTCCTACTGTCTAGTGCCTAGAATGGCTCTTAGTACATAGTGGTCACTGAATATGTATTTGTTAAATGAGTTTATATATGGTTGCATATTTAAATCACTTCTGATTTTAACTATTATAGATAATACTGCAAGAAAATTCTTATACATATATCTGCACATTATGATTTGTTTAGTATACACTTTTACAAGGTAAATTTCTAAGTCAAATTATGCAAAATTTAAGGTTTATAATAAATTGCCTAATATTCTCTTGAATAATCGTGCCAATATACACTTCCATTGGCTGTGCATGAGTGTGTCTATTCTAGCAATTTTTTCCAAAATTGTATTTTAGTATTAAAAAATTATTTCCAAGTTAGTAGGTGGATTCATTTTTAATGTGCATTTATTTGATTATATGATGTTTGAGAATATATTTGTTTAATGTTTTTGTATATGCTAAATTTTTTTTTATAACCCAAAATATGGCCTATCTTGGTGAATATTTCCTGTACTCTTAAAATCATGTGTATTCTGTTGTAATTGGGTGGAGTGTTATACAAAATATCAGTGAGGCCAAGTTGGTATTAGGTTTCTCTATCCTTTATCTTCTTATTTATTCAATTACCAAGAAAGGAGAATTAAAATTTTCAACTGTAATTGTGAATTCATCTATTTTTCCTTTCATTTCTATTAGTTTTTACCTTATGTATTTTGAAACTCTGTTGTTAAATGCATAAATATTTGGATTATTATGTTTTAGATTGGTACATTTTCTTGAAGAGTTGACCTCTTTATCATTTTCTAATGTTCTGTTCATCCCTGGCAAGATTCCTTGTTCTGAAGTTAGCTTTGGCAGATATTAATGTAGGTACTCAATCTTTCTTTCTATAGTGCTTACACAATAAATCTTTTACTTTAACCCCTCTATGCCTTTATATTTAAGATATCTTACAGACAAAAATAAGTTGTGTTGTACTCTTTTATCCAGTATGATAAATTTGCCTTTTAACTTGATATATTTAGACCCTTTACATATAATGTAATTATTGAGATGATTAGTTAAAATCTACCATTTTGCTGATTGTTTTCTATTTGTTTTTTCTTATTTTTTCTGCCTTATTTTAGATTGAGCATTTTTTTATGATTCAATTTTTAACCACTTTTGCCTCATTATTTGTTCTTTTTCATAAACTATTTTAGTGGCTTCTCTAACATTTTTAGTATTCATCTTTAAATAGTCAAGGAATATATTATGGCACTTAACATGTTTTGTAAGAACATTATAACAATATACTCTCAATCCTTCACTCTCATTGTACTATTGTCATACATTTTATTTTTACACATACTATAAGTTTTTATACATACATACACACAATACATACAATACATTGCTACTATTTTTGCTTTAGGCAGTCAGTTATCACTTAGAACCAATTAAAAATAAAAAATAATTTTATATCCACATTCATTATTCCATTTCTAGTGCTATTCATTTCTTTCTGTATATCCAGGTTTCTGACTGGCATCATATACCTTTGCCTGAAGAACTCTCTTAAAATTTAGTGTAATGCATTTCTGCTGGCCATGAATTCTCTCTGAGTTTATTTGTTTCAGGAAGGTTTTATTTCTCCTTTATTTTTGACTGATATTTCACTAGATATAGAATTGAGGATTAACAGTTTTTCTTTTGGCACCTAAGATGCCACTCAGTGTTTTTCTTTCTTGCATTATTTCTGATGAGAAATCTGGTGCATTCCTTATATTTGTTCTTCTGTACATAATATATCTTTTTTTCTGCCCCTGGTTGTGTTCAAGATTTTCTCTTTGTTTCTGGTTTTCAACAGTATGAATATGATATGCCTAGTTACTTTCTGTTCTTTTTTGTATTTATCGTGCTTGATGTTCTCTGAGCATCTTGGATCTATAGTTTGGAGTTTGTCATTAATTCAGAAAAATTTTTACCCATTGTTTCTTAATTTTTTTTGTCCTATCTTCTTCTCTTTTTGATATTTTAATTGCACACATTTTAAACTGTTTGATATTGTTTCATTACTCTCAGATGCCCTGCTCACTTTTTTTTTTCACCCATCATTCCCTTTGTGTCTTTTTTTTCTTTTGGTTAATTCCTATTGACTTATCTTATCTTAAATTTCATTTATTCTCTGCTGCGTCAAGTCTATTGCTGAGCCTATTGAAGGCATTCTTCATCTCTATTATATTTTAATTTCTTGGATTTCCATTTGATTTTTTTGTTGCAGTTTCAGTTCTGTTACTGAAATTACCTATCTGGCTTTGCATGTTGTCTAATTTTTCCACTCAAGCCTTTTATATATTAACCATAGTTATTTTTAATTCCTAGTCTGATATTTTCAACATGTATCCTATCTGAGAGTGGGTATATTTTTGCTTTGTTTCTTGACAATTTGTTGTTTTTTATTTGCTTTGTCGAATGCCTCTTAGTTTTTTGTTGGCATTTGGACACCACTTCTAGGATAGCAAAGACTGAGATAAACAATTTTTATGCTTGGAAATGGTGTAGTACCTTTCCTTTTGCTAGCCCTTTTGTATAAGGGGAAGTTGAGTCAGTTAAGTCAGAAATTGGGCTCTAGTTACATTTTGTTGTTGCTGTGGTAACTTTTTTGTGCAACACCAGCTTTCAATCTTAGAGTAAGGGCTGGTTTGCCAGAGGTTGTTTTTTGAATGTTTACCCTACCTCTGCTTTATATCTTCTCAGAGAGCTTCTCTCTTCAAGGTCTTGCTCCTTTTCTTTAAGCACGCTGTTGTTTCTTGACAGATAGTTCAACTTTAGTTGCACGACAGTAGATGTGTGTGTGTTGGGGGTGGTGGTTGGGGGGCTGACGTCGGTGGTGGAGGCAGTATTTTCTGCTGTTTTGATAAAGCTGCAGACTTAGACAGGCACTGTGTTCTGGGTCACAGGAGTGGGACTTCTCAGGATGTCTCTGAGGAAATCTTTAATGATCTGGGCCCAGCACTTGTTCCAGCCTCTCCCCTAGTGGTAGAGAGTTTTTTTTCTATTCCCACTCCTTAAATACAATTGATTTTCAACAGCCCCGCCCAACCCCCTTCCCCTCCCCAAGGCAGGGAGAATTTGTTTTACTTCCTTCAACAATTTAAGGCCTTTGATTCCAGGAGAGTTAGGAGAGAAGGATCCAGATAGGGTTGTGTGCTTTTCCAGCAGGAGCTGTCCCCTTCCAAGAACTGCATCTCAAGAGAGGTTTTCTTAGTATCCTCACAGTTGTTTTTCTGAACATGTGACAAGGTCTTTGGAGACAAGCCTACAAGTGGATGCAAGTTCTCCTTGTGTCTGCAGGTCACAGGAGTTATGTATTTTCTGGTTAGCCTGATTCTTTAAATACTTTAGCTAAATTCTATTTATATTTGCCCAGCAGCGTCTGCTTCAGGTCAGCAAGTTCTTACTTTCCATCTGTCTTTGGAGGTGCCTGCCTTTCCTTAGATTTTAGGTTAGTTTGTTGCTCTACAACCTTAGCTAAATGATGAAAGTATTCCTGACTTTCTGATATTTTATTGTTGGGAACTCATTGTGAGGTGATCTGAAACTTAAATAATGAACCACTATACTTTGAATGTAGAATTGAATCAGGTATTGAACCCATAAGGACTCAAGCAGGTTAGCCAGTCTGTCCACCTGTTCTATTCATAGCACTTGGCCATTGGGGGACACTCACAAACTGAGAAGTCGTATACCTTTTCTAGAGAAGGCACATCTTGTTGAGACTACTTGTAAGAAGTGGGAAGAATGATTTCTGATCTCTTTAGAGTAGTGACAACACAAATAGTTGGATTTTACAATTCTTGTTTTCAAGTGCCCTTGATACATGTTTAAACAAAAAGAAGAAAAAGAATAAAATGACAACTGAGATCAGAATAATGCTGAACATTGCTGGAAAACCTCTTGGCCATCCCAGTTATCTCATATCACAGCATCCATTTACCTATAATCTTAAAGGATATTTGATAAATTCAACATGGTTAATATGTGGCAATGATACAGACAGGACGCAGGACAATACTGGGTAGAAGAGGGTGGTTCCCCGACAAAGGCCCCACCCTCAAGCCTGGAGACCCGTGGCCCTAAATGGGGACAGGCATTCTTGTTTTTGTGCCCAAAAAGTTGCCTTTTGGCCTGCCATGCGCACTATCCTGTACCCATATAAACCTGAACCCCAGGCTCCAGAAGCAGACAAACAGACGAGGAGACAAGCAGATGAACCATGGAATGACACAGCAGAGAAAGAGAGGAGGAGGAATATCTGAACACTGAGAGGAATTTGACTGGGGGAGGTCAGAGAGGAGTTTGGCCGCTGGATGGCCAAACTCCAGGGGAAGATATCTTCCCACTCCATCCCCACTTCTGGCTCCCCATCCATCCTGATGAGAGCTACTTCCACCACTCAATAAAACTCCCACATTCATCCTTCAAGTCCATGTGTGACCCTTTTCTTCTAGGAAACTAGACAAGAGTTCAGGATACAGAAAACTGTCACACTGGTCCTCTGCCTTGCAGAAAGACAGAGGGTCCACTGAACTGGTTAACGCTCAGGCCATGCACAGACAACAAGACTAAAAGGACACACTGTAACACATGCCCATTCAGGCTCTTACACCTCTCTGTCTGCATATTCCCCCTCCCATCAGGGATTTCAGCAGTGGCGAGGAGGGAACAGATGAGCCACACCCCTGTCACATGTCCTGTGAGGAGGATCTGGGAACTCTCCTGTTTCAGCGAGACTGGTGACTTTTTGGCATATACATATATACCAGCTGGATAAACAAGCATGGAGCCCTGTTGATTAAAAGACAGTACAGCTATTATTTTATTTTTTTTATTGTGAAATTTAGCCATCTCATTATAGGTGAACGAAACTCAAATTGTCACAGTATCAAGTATATGAAAAGCTTTACCTGCTTTCCTGTTTTTCCTGCCAACTATATACTACAAACACACATTTCACTTTAGGAAAAGACTTAAAAGTACTCTGAAGTGAAAACTATACAAAGGTCTCCAGTTTCTGCAATAAGAACACATAACAACAAGGCAATTGCAGATCAGACTGATTTTTAAGGTAAAAGGATACTCTTTAAATCCCTTAAACTGTGTCTCTTTTGTATATTGACACTACAGAAGTATCAGAGAAAAGGATGGAGAATCCCATAGTACCTTTGGATCTGAAGTTTTAAAAATTGAATTCATTTTATATTCAGTCATAAAAAATGCAGATCCTTAAAACCTGATGTTCTGTACAGTTTACTTGATGGGATTGTATTGTTACTGAACACTGCCAGTGATACTCTTTAAATAGGAGTCTTCTTTGTTCTATTTCTCTGCCTTCCGTCACACCACGGCCCATCCTTTGTGCCTTAAAATTTCTGCACAAACTCTCCATTTTTTTGCAGCTTTCAGATACATGGCCCCAGGGCCTGGTCTCTCAGCAACGGTACAGCCCTCATGTTTGATCCTTTACATAGGTGAAACTAGCTGTGTGTTTTTCTCTGTGTTTTTATATACTTACATATTTATGTTTATTCTATCAAGCAGTAGATGATCTGCTTTTCAAGTACAGAAAACATATCTAGTTCCTTCACAGCTTTCTACAACATCTGTTGCACTGCTCTAGTGTCATATTTTTCCTTTGAATTAGAAATAGATAGAAAAATCAAGCTACAAAGTACTGACATTTTGGAAAATCTTATTAGCCAATTATAATTGCAAACTGACTGGCTGGGGTATGCAAAAGAAAGATGCTAATGTTTATTGAGCACAGGGTAGTGGACAGGCAGTAATTTAATTTAATATTTAGTTTTCTTTAAATTCCCCTTATGTATATGTGGTGTGTGTGTGTGTACATGTGTATTTGGCAGTCTTTGTTATTCTAATCCTTATAGATGGGACAAATGAGCTCAAAGTTAATAAACTTTTTCAAGATCACTCATGTAATATTTGGAAAGAGAGAATTTAAACAAAGAAAGAAGTGTTCACTTATTAATATATAGCTTGTGCTGTAGCCATCTACTGCCTGTCTATATAAACTCACCAGTGATTATCTTGAAGTCAAGATGGGATGCCTATTCAGTGAATTACTTATTGACCACTTCCAAGGGTAAGATCTTGGCATATTAGTTTAAGTAGTAATTAGTAATTTTGTAAAGAGCACATGTCAGGGTACCAATTGTAGAGCAGCCTCTTTCCTATTGGTCTTATTGGTAATACCTGATGCATGAAAAAATCCACCTGAGTTTAGAAATTTCTGCTAAAGTTTATACTTAAAGACATTATTATATTGGGCCTTTGGAAATAAAAGTGTAAATCAACACTGTTTTACTAAATAGTTGTCTTATACACATGTATAACATTCTATAATTGGGATGGAAAATTGCTGTTTAGAATAAGAGCTAACTACAGAAGTTTTAGTATACAAGGGAAGCTGCAAGATTCTTATCTGTGAGCTGCTATTGGTTTGGAAATGGAAACGATGACAGATATAACAGACTCACCCTTCCTGGATTCGTGGTTTAAAATAAGGATTTGGAAGCACCTATGAAATTTTAAAAATCCTAATATCTGGAGCTGGAAGCCAGACAGTAGTAGTTTCTAAAGATGTCCAGGTGATACTAATGTGGAACAAGTTTGGAAACCACTGGTCTAGAATCTTGCTACTCAAAGTGTGGTCCTGAGTAATTGTTAGAATTGCAGAATCTTGGGCTCCACTCTAGGTCTACTAAATCATAATCTGCCTTTTAAAAAGATCACCAGGTAGTTCTTACAAACATTAAAGCTCAGGAAGCACTGGGCTAGAAAAGTTTTCTAGCTTGTACATTAGAATCTCCTAGGGAACTTTTAAAGTATAATGATATTCTGGCCTTCCTTACTGAGACTGTAATTCATTTGATATACGGTGGGGCCTGGTCTTTGATATGCCATATGCTCCTCAGATGGTTCCAGTGTGTGGTCATGATTGTGAAATAGAGGGCAAAGCTGAATGCTGATTAACTTTGCATAAAAAATCTACAGTTTGCTCAGGTAGCCTGGGAGATACAGGTTAAGAACACTTAAAAAGGAGAAATTTAAGGATGCCTATGGTGGGGGATACAGCAATGTATTAGGAAGCTTCACTTGGAGAGAAAAGATTTTCCAGTGAAAAATTTCCTTGGGGAGAGGGCTTGGTGGAGGGAGGAAGAGGTGTGGGTTGAAAGACTTTAAAAATACAGAAGTGTAATAATTGATTTTAGGTTGTTGGTAGTGCTGTTATGAAGCAGGATAAGAGGTGACCATGAGAGCATTCGACTCCAGAAATTCTCAGATTTCTTGTGAAAAGTGTCCAAATTCTCAGAAGATTAAGAAGGATGGAGGCTTGAGTTATTTAAAATATAGCTAAAGGAAGACTGACCCCAGAAGCCTGGAGGACCAGAGTTGGAGGCATTTTGTCATTAGTCATTTAGGAAACAAACATATTGTGTAAGGAGAGTTCTTCCTTTTACCACCGGCTGCTTCTTCAGAATAATGAGTTGTATCTCTCTAGCTTGAGTCTAGGTTAGCGTCTCATTCTTGTCTTTTGTTATCTAGCCTTCTCTTCTTTGGTTACTCATGCTGACGACTTCTTGAGTACCATGTTGCCCTTTTACTTGGAGGAATTTTCAGAGTTTCACATGTAGTTATTAAGCCATTATGACTTTTCATTATAAATTAAAAACACTTAATGCTGCTGTTTCTCTCTGGCTCTTTGCCATTACATTCAGATACTTCCTAAGCAGTGATGAAACTTGTCGGGCTGTTAAGTTCCGGATACCTCACTTCTAAAAAAGAAGACAAAATAACACAAAGAAATGACAAACTCAGAATTCTTTCCCTCTAGAATAAGAGGGGTCATTTATCTCTACCTTCTGATTTCAGAAGGAACTGTAGAAATAAAACCTCATCTTGAGGCATTCAAGTCATTTTCCTTAAGTTTGGGTATACATTTACATTGTGTGGCTATTTCCTGTAACAAATACTCTTAAACAACACAAAAAGAAAGAAATAAAGAAAAAAAAGCTGTAGTAGCAAGAGCTCAAATTATTGAGCAAACAGATTTTCAAGTGGGGAAATGCTTTACCTCATTGCATCTAATTTCTCCTGTCCCCTTCTGAAAGAAGGAAAGATGAATATGAAATAGGTCTTGGGGAAAATTTTGCATTTAAGGTTGTGATATGTTTCCCAATTGTATTATTTTTGTGTACCACCTATCCTGAACTTCATAACAGATCAGGGCTTCTTTGGAGCTTTTGTGTGAACACAGAAGTAGCCATGTGAGAAATAGGAAAATGATCAAGGCTGAGTATGGACAGTTGGAATAAAGTTGAATGTAAGGGGAAAATCAGAGATGAGGGAAAACAAGGTAACACCAAGGCACACCACCCCTGTAGCTATCAAGTAGTATATAACTTTCATTATCCAAAATTTGGTAGGAAATACCTTTAAAAAACAGCCAGTGCACGAAGATATGTTTTGCTACCTAAAGTAAAACCACAGTTTTCCTCTTTTTGAGTTAATACTACATAAGATAAAAACTAATTTTACCACTGTCAATCTTTACTTAATGTGAGGTTACAACCAGAAAGCAAGCAAGGTGGAGGGGGAGGGTGTCTAGAAAGCCAACCTGGGGATTAAGGGAAAAAAACTGATTAAATAACTGGAGCAGCAGACAGTCTAATGTCATTGGTGTTGTGAACTGCCCTCTATACCATTGGAACTACCACATAGGGAAGAGATACCAAAATTGTCCACCTGAATAGACTTAGTAGGTGGGAGGAATTCAGTGAATCCGGTCTGAAATCTGTAGTCCTCACTGGCATTGAGACGTTCAGAACAGCATGATGTTCATGATAAGGATTCTGTGTTGCAGGAGAAGGTTAAATCTTATTCTTTCTGTTGGTTTGAACAGGAAAGAATGTTATACTTGGTGAGTTTTGTTTTGAAACATATTTTAAAATTGTAAATTTATAAATTATAGTTATATATATTTATGGGGTACAAAGTGATATCATAAATTATGAATTATGAAACAGAATATTAAATCAAGTTAATTAACATATCCATCACCTCAAATACTTACTTTCTGTGGTGAGAAGATTTGAAATTTACTCTCTTAGGAATTTTGGAATGTACAATACATTATTATTTACTATATTCATCATGCTGTGCAGTATATCTCAAAGAAAAAAAAAGCTGTTTTCTAATTGAGGCTTTGTTGTCTTTGACAATCACCTTTCCACCCCACCCCAGTGGTCTCTGGTAACCACCATTATTCTCATTGCTTCTTTGGGTTTGATTGTTTTAGATTCCACGTGGAAGTGAGAACATGCAGGAATATCTGTCTTTCTGTGCCTGGCTTGTTTCACTTAGCATAATGTTCTTTAGTTCCATTCAGGCTGTCACAAATGACAGAATTTCTTTCTTTTTTAAGGCGGAATAAGTGTTCCATTGAGTATATATCACATACTTTCTTTATCTATTCATGTGCTGATGGACACTTAGGTTGATTTTATAACTTGGCTATTATGAATAGTGTTGCAGTGACCATAGGAGAGGAGTGCCGACAACTCTTTGACATACTGATTTTAAATCTTATGGATAAATACCCAGAAGTGGAATTTCTGGATCATATATTAGTTCTATTTTTAGTATTTTGAGAAACCACCATACTGTTTTCTGTAATGGCTGTGCTAACCTACCATCTCATCAACAGTATGCAAGGATTTCCTTTTCTCTGTATCCTTGCCAACACTTGTTTTTTTTGCTTGTTTGTTTTGATAGTGGCCACTCTGAAAAATGTGAGGTGCTATCTCATTGCATTTCCCTAATATTTAGTGATGTTGAGCATTTTTTTTCATTTAACAGTTGGCCCTTTGTATGTATTCTTTTAAGAAATGCTTATTCAGGTCCCTTGACCATTTTTAATCAGCTTGTTTTCTTTCTATAGAGTTGTTCATATTTTTATTTTTCTTTCTCTTGTCTAATTGCTCTGCTGAGGACTTCCAGTACTATGTTGAAAGAAGTGACAAGAGTGAACATTCTAGTCTTGTTCATGATCTTAAAGGCAAAGCTTTCAACTTTATAGCATTAATTATGTTGCTATGTATGAGCTTCTTGTATATGGCCATTATTGTATTGATGTACCTTCCTTCTATACCTAATTTGTTGAGAATTTTTATCATGAATGTATGTTGAATTTTGTTGAGTTCCTTTTCTGCATCTATTGAGATGATCATCTATTTTTTCCTTTGTTCTGTTAAGGTGGTGTATCACATTTATTAATTTGTTTATGTTGAGCCATACTTGAATCCCGGGGATATATCTCACTTGAGCATGGTGAATGATCCCTTTAAGGTGCCATTGAATTCCATGTACTAGTACTTGTTGCAGAATTGTGCATATATGTTCATGAGGAATATTGGGACTGTAACTTTCTTTTCCTGTAATGTTGTTGCCTGGCTGATATGGTTTGGCTGTGTCCCCACCCAAATCTCATCTTGAATTCCCACATGTTGTGGGAGGAACCTGGTGGGAGCTGTTCTCATGATAGTGAATAAGTCTCATGAGATCTTACAGTCTTAAAAGGGGAGTTTCCCTGCCCAAGCTTTCTTCTCTTGTCTGCCACCATGTGAGACATGGCTTTCACCTTCTGCCATGATTGTGAGGCCTCCCTAGCCACGTAGAACTGTAAATCCATTAAACCTTTTTATCTGTATAAATTACCCAGTCTCAGGTATGTCTTTATCAGCAGTGTGAAAACAGACTAATACACTGACTTTGGTATCAAGGCAATGCTCACCTTCTCAAAGGAATTTGGAAGTATTTCCTTGTATTAGTCCATTCTAACATTGCTATAAAGAAGTACCTGAGACTAGGCAGTTTATAAAGAAAAGATGTTTAATTGCCTCATGGTTCCACAGGCTATACGTGAAGCATAATGCTAGCATCTGTGTGTTTTCTGGGGAGGCCTCAGAAAACTTATGATTATGGTGGAAGGTGAAAAAGGAGCAGGCACATCACATAACTAGTGCAGGAGCAAGGGGGCAGGGGGAGGTGCCACACACTTTTAAACAACCAGATCTCGTGAGAACTCACTCACTGTCATGAGAGCAGGATGAAGGGGATGGTGTTAAACCATTCATGAGAAATTCACCCCCGTGATTGAATTACCTCAAACCAGGCCCTCACCTCCAACACTGGGGATTACATTTCAATGTGAGATTTGGGTGGAGACACATTCAAACTATATCATTTTGTCCTGACCTCTCCCCAATTTTATGTCCTTCTCACATTTTAAGATACAATCATGCTTTCCTAATAATCCTCAAAGTCTTAACTTTTCCAGCATTAATGGAAAAGTCCAAAGTCTCTTCTGAGACAAAGCTAGTTCCTTTTGCCTATGAGCCTGCAACATCAAAAACAAGTTAGTTACTTCTAAGATACCATAGGGTTATAGGTCTTGGATAAATATTTCCATTCCAAAAGGGAGAAATAGGCCAAGAGAAAGATGCTATGGGCCCCATTCAAATCCAAAACCCAGCAGGGCAGTCGATGCAAGGGATGGGCTCTCAAGGCCTTGAGCAGCTCTGCCCCTGTGGTTTTGCAGTATTCAACCCCTGCAGCTACTCTCACAGGTTGTAGCTGAATGCTTCCAGCTTTCCCAGGCACAGGGTACAAGCTGCTGGTGGATCTACCATTCTGGAGTCTGGAGGGTGGTGGCTTTCTTCTCACAGCTCCACTAGGCAGGGCCCCAGTAGGGACTCTGTGTGAGGACTCCAACCCCACATTCCCCCTCCACACTGCCATAGTAGGGGTTCTCCATGAGGACTCTGCCCCCACAGCAGGCTTCTGCCTGGGCACTCATGCTTTTCCATACATCCTCTGAAATCTAGGTGGAGGCTTCCAAGCCTCAACTCTTACGCTCTACACACCTGAAGGCTTAACAACACATGGAAACTACCGAGGCTTATGACTTGCCCTCTCTTAAGCAGCAGCTCAAGCTGTACCTGGGCCCATTTGAGCCATGGCTGGAAGTGGAGTTACTGGGAGACAGGGAGCAGTGTCCCAAGGCTGCACAAGATAGTGGGGCCCTGGGCCTAGCCCTTGAAACTATTCAGTCCTTCTAGACCTTAGGGCCTATGATGGGATGGGCTGCCCTGAAGGTCTCTGAAATGCTTTCTAGGCCTTTTCTTCATTGTCTTGGCTATTAGCATTTGGCTCCCATTTGCTTATACAAATTTCTGCAGGCTGCTTGAATTTCTCCCCTGAAAATGGAATTTTCTTTTCTACCACATGGCCAGGCTGCAAATTTTTCAAACTTTTATGCTCTGCTTCCCCTTTAAATATAAGTTCCAACTTTAGATCACTTCTTTGCCCAAGCATATGAGCATACATTGTTAGAAGCAGCCAGGTCACAGCTTCAACTGCTTTGCTGCTTAGTAATTTCTTCTGCCAGATACCCTAAACCAAACCTCTCAAATTCAAACTTCTGGGGCAGGGGCACATTGTAGCCAAGTTATTTTGCTATGGCATAACAAAAGTGACCTTTGCTCCAGTTCCCAATAAGTTCCTCATTTCTATCTGAGACCTGCTCAGCCTGGACTTCATTGTTCATATCACTATTAGTATTATGGTCACAACCATTTAACCAGTCTCTAAGATGTCCCAAACTGTAACTAATCAACCTGTCTTTTGAGCCCTCCAACTTTTCCAAACTCTACCTGTTACCCAAATCCAAAGCTGCTTCTACATTGATATGGTTTTGCTGTGTCCCCACCCAAATCTCATCTTGAATTATAGCTCCCATAATTCCCACATGTTGTAGGAGGAACCTGGTGGGAGATTATTGAATCATGGGGGTGGTTTCCTCCATAATGTTCTTGTGATAATGAATACATTTCACGAGATCTGAAGATTTTATAAGGGGAAACCTCTTTTGCTTGACTGTCATTTCTCTCTTGCATGCTGCCATGTAAGATGTGCCTTTCACCCTCTGTCATAATTGTGAGGCCTCCCCAGCCACATCAAACTGTTAGTCCATTAAACCTCATTTTCTTTATAAGTTACCCAGTCTCAGATATGGCTTTATCAGCAGCATGAAAATTAACTAATACAGTAAATTAATACTGGGAGTGGGGTGCTGCTCTAAAGATAGCCAAAAATGTGGAAGTGACTGTGGAACTGCGTAACAAGCAGAGAATGGAACAGTTTGGAGGGCTAAGAAGAAGATAGGAAAATGTTGGAAAGTTTGGATCTTCCTAGACACTTGTTGAATGGCTTTGACTAAAATGCTGATAATGATATTGGCAATGAAATCCAGGCTGAGGTGGTCTCAGATGGAGAAGAGGAACTTGTTGGGAACTTGAGCAAAGGTGACTCTTGCTGTGCTTTAGGAAAGAGACTGGCAGCATTTTGCCCCAGCCCTAGAGATCTGTGGAACTTTAAACTTGAGAGAGATGATTTAGGGTATCTGGCAGAAGAAATTTCTAAAGGTCAAAGCATTAAAGAGGAAGTGGAGCATAAAAGTTTGGAAAATTTGCAGCCTGACAATATGATAGAAAAGAAAAACCCATTTCCTGAGTAGCAATTCAAGCTGGCTGCAGAAATTTGTAAAAGTAACAAGGAGCCAAATGTTCATCACCAAGACAATGGGGAAAATATCTCCAGGGCATGTCAGAGACTTTTGCGGCAGCCCCTTCCATCACAGGCCTGGAGGCCTAGGAGGAAAAAATGGTTTTGTGGACTAGGCTCAGGGCACCTCTGCTGTTACAGCCTAGGAACTTGGAACCATGTGTCCCAGCCAGTTCAGCCATGGTTAAAAGGGGCCAAGGTACAGCTCAGGCCATTTCTTCAGAGGGTGCAAGTCCCAAGCCATGGCAACTTCCATGTGGTGTTGAGCCTGTAGGTGCACAGAGTTCAAGAATTGAGGTTTGGGAACTTCTGCCTAGATTTCAGAGGATGTATGGAAATGCCTGAATGTCCTGGCAAAAGTTTGCTACAGGGGTGGGGCCTGCATGGAGAACTTCTGCTAGGGCAGTGTGGAAGGAAAATGTGGGGTTTAAGCTTCCACAGAGTCCCCACTGGGGCACTGCCTAGGGGAGCTGTGAGGAGAAAGCCACCATCCTCCAGAACCCAGAATGGTAGATCCACTGACAGCTTGCACCATGCACCTGGAAAAGCTGCAGATACTCAATGCCAGCCCATGAAAGCAGCTGGGAGGGAGGCCGTACCCTGCAAAGCCTCAGGGGAAGAGCTGTCCAAGACCATGGGAACCCACCTCTTGCATCAGTGTGACCTAGATGTGAGACATGGAGTCAAAAGAGATCATTCTGGAGCTTTAAGATTTGACTGCCCTGTTGGATTTTGGACTTGCATAGGACCTTTAGCTGCTCCATTTTGGTCAACTTCTCCCATTTGGAATAGGTGCATTAATCCAATGCTTGTACCTTTATTGTATCTAGAAAGTAACTAACTTGCCTTTGATTTTAAGGTCTCATAGGTGGAAGGGACTTGCCTTATGTCAGATGAGAATTTGGACTTTGAACTTCTGAGTTAATTCTGAAATGAGTTAAGACTTTGGGGAACTGTTGGGAAGCCATGATTGGTTTTGAAACGTGAAGACATGAGATTTATGAGGGGCCAAGGGTGGAATGATATGGTTTGGTTGTGTCCCCACCCAAATCCCATCTTTAATTGTAGCTCCCATAATTCCCACGTTATGGGAGGGAACTGGTGGGAGATAAGCGAATCATGGGGGTGGTTTTCCCCATACTGTTCTCATGGTAGTGAATAAGTCTCAGGAGATCTGAAGGTTTTATGAGGGGAAACCTCTTTCGACTGACTCTCATTTCTCTCTTGCCTGCTGCCATGTAAGATGTCCCCGGCTCTTTCACCATGATTGTGAGGCCTCCCCAGCCATGTGGAACTGGGAGTCAATTAAACTTCTTTCTTTTATAAATTGCCCAGTTTCAGGTATGTCTTTATTAGCAATGTGAGAACAGACTAATACACACATTTTCAGATATCTTTGTAGCAATTTCCCACTCCTGGTACCAGTTTTCTGTATTAGTTCCTTTTCTCATTGTTGTAAAGCAATATTTGAGACTAGTTACTTTTTAAAGAAAAGTGGTTTAATTGGCTCATATTTCTGTAGGCTGTACAGGCAGCATGATGCTGGCATCCTTCAGCTTTTGGGAGGCCTCAGGAAACTTATGACAGAAGGGAAAGGGGAAGCAGGCACATCACATGGCTGGAACAGGAGCTAGAGAGTGGAGATGGAGGTGCTACACCCTTTTAAACAACCAGATCTTGTGAGGACTCATTGTCATGAGAACAACACCAAGGAAATGGTGCTAAACCATTCATGAGAACTCCATCTCCATGATCCAATTGCCTCAAACTAGGTCCCACCTCCAATGCTTGGGACTTTACTCCCCTCCCCTCCCCTCCCCTCTCCTCTCTTTTCCTTTCCTTTCCGACAGAGTTTCACTCCTTTTGCCCAGGTTGGAGTGCAATGGCACAATCTCTGCTCACTGCATCCTCTGCCTCCCGGGTTCAAGTGATTCTCCTGTCTCAGCCTCCTGAGTAGCTGGGATTACAGGCAAATGCCACCACACCCAGCTAATGTTTTGTATTTAGTAGAGATGGGGTTTCACCATGTTGGTCGGCCTGGTCTCAAACTTCTGACCTCAGGTGATCCACCCACCTTGGCCTCCCAAAGTATTGGGATTATAGGCGTGAGCCACAGTGCCTGGCCTGGGACTTTTCAATATCAGATTTGGGCAGTTACACACATCCAAAATGTATCATCCCTCCTCTTCAATTTTTTGGAAGAGTTTGAGAAAGATTGGTATTCGTTCTTTAGATATTTGGTAGAATATATCAATGAAGCTGTCCAGTCCTGAGCTTTTATTTAGGAATGTGTTGTTTAATTTTCATGTATTTGTAAATTTTTAGAAATATCTTCTATTGATTTCTAATTTCATATCATTATGGAAGGAAAAACTTTATATGATTTTAATCTTCTTAAATTTGTTAAGGCTTGTTTTATGGCCTGAAACATGATCTATTTAGTATGTTCTGTTTGTGCTTGAGAAGAATGTGTTTTCTGCTGCTGTAAATGTCTGTTAGGTTAATTTTGTCTGAAGTCCAACATTTCTTTGTTCATTTTTCTGTCTCATTTATTTGTCTACTGCTGTTAGTAGAGTATTGATGAACCCCACTGTTATTGTACTGCTATGTTTCTATTTTTTTAGCTCTATAAAATTTGTTTTATGAATCTGGGTGCTCAGGTGTTGGGTGCATATATATTTAGGATTGTTATATTCTTTTGGTGAACTGATCTTCTTGTCATTAAATAATGACTTTCTTTAATTTATTTAACTGTTTTCTTTAAATTTTTTTGCTTGAAGTCTGTTTTATCTGACTTAAGTATAGATACTCCTGCTTGCTTTGGGTTTGTTTGCATGGAATATCTTTTTCCATCCCTTTACTTTCAGGCTATATGTGTTTTTACCAGTAAAGTGAGTCTCTTATAAACAGCATATAGTTGCATCATGTTTTATTTCAATCCATTTCACCAATCTGTGTATTTTAAGTGGAAGATTTACTCCATTTACATTCAGGGTTAATTTTTGTATGTGATGTTTTGTTTCTCTCATATTGTTGGTTTTTATCTATTTGTTTTATTCTTTTTTAAATTTTTCTGTCTTTGTGGTTTGGTGGAGTTCTGTTGTATTGCCATTTGACTCCTTTCTTTTCCTACTCTGTGTAATTTTTAAATAACATCTGTGAATTTTATACTTTTGTTTGTTTTTATGATGGCAAATATGAAACTTTTGTCTTCATGTGTATGGCTTCTTTGAGCATTTGTCAGTCTGGGTGAGTGTTGATGAGTTTTCTGTGTTTGCTTGTCCGGGAAATATTTCTCCTTCATTTACCAAGTTTATTTTAGCTGGATATAACATTTTTGGCTTGCAGTTTTTTTTTTCTCCTTTTAGCACTTGGAAAATAGCATCTGATTCTCTTCAGGCTTATAAGGTTTCTGCTGAGAATTCTGCTGTTAGTCTGATTGGGTTTTATTTATAGATGAGTATATATCTTTCTCTTCTTGATTTTAGAATTTTTTTCTTTCATGTTTACCTTAGACAGTCTGATGATTATTTGGCATGGTGGTCTGTTTTGCAATTTATTTTCTCAGTAATTGTTGAGACTGCTGTATCTGGATGTCTAAATCTCCTGCTAGACTAGGGAAATTTTCATCAATTATTTCCTTAAATAGGTTTTCTACATTTTTTGCTTTTTTTGTTTTCCTCAGGAATACCCATGATTCATAAGTTTGTTTGCTTTATGTAGTCCCATACTTTTCAAAGACTTTGTTCGTTCTTTTTAATTCTTTTTTTTTAATTTTTTCCACCTGCCTTTATTAAAAAGACCTGTCTTCAAGTTCTGAGATTCTTTATTCTTCTTCTAGTTTGTTATTAAAACTTTCAAATATATTTTGTAATTCCTTTAATGAATTTTTTTATTTTCAGAAGTTCTTTTTGGTTTATTACATTTCTTATTCATATTCTGAATTGATTTTCTGATTTCTTTGTATTGGTTTTCAGATTTCTCTGGCATCTCAGTGATCTTTTTAAAATTAATATTTTAGGTTATTTATCTGGCATTTTTAGGATTTTTTTTTTTTTTGGTTAGCATCTATTGCTAGAAAATTACTGTGTTTCTTTGGAGGTGTCGTAATATCTTTCTTTCTCATACTTCTAGTGTTATTATGCTGATTTATTCACAGCTGGAGAAACAGTCACTTTCTTTTGTTTGTGTTTTGAATTTACTTTTTTTAGGGTGGGGCTTTTTTTTTCCTGAAGATGTGACTATGATGTATATTGAATTGGGCTGTTTGGCTCTGCTTCTAGATACGTTTGGTAGCAAAGACTCTGTATGATTTTTCTTTGTTATAAATAGCCTTAGTGAGATGACTTTTTCAAATTTCAGTTTTAACAGTAGTGTACCAGGCAGATGAGCAGGCTCATAGCCTCTTGAGTAGCTGAGGTGGCAAGATGCAATGGTTGTAGTAGAAGTTACAAAAAGCTTATCTTGTTCCCAAGTGGTATGCACTTGTGTCAGCAGATGTTGTAATGAATGGGCTGTGTGGGTCAACCTCCAGGCCAATAGGTGGCATTTGCAGATAGGAAATGGCTGTGGTGGTAGCAGTAGAATTTATACTTGACCTTTATGATCCTGGAGAAGTGCTTTGGTGTCCCAGGTGATGATTTGGGCCATGGAACATTCTGTGGTCTGGGTCCCATGTTCTGTCTCAGTGGAGGGTCAGGGAGGGAGCTGGGTAGAGCTGGACTGGGCAAGCCTGCACTTGGGCCTCCCAATGGCAGGAACAAGCACTGGCCCTGATGGGGATCTGGGAGAAGTCGTAGGCTCCTGTATAGATGCCTGGGCAAAGAGTGAAGCAACCATTGCTGCAGCAAGGTCTCAGCATGGGAAACTAGGGGTGGCCCAGGGTACTTAACATAAGTGAGCAAGAGTGGGACATGCTTCCTTCTCATGCTCCAGACCCAGCAGGCTACATTCTCCTGTCTCAACTGTCTCTGACAGTTGAGGCAGTTAAGTCACACATAGTTTGCTTTCAGTTTGTATAGCTGCCTTGGGCTATAAAACTTGCCACCCAGGTCCAAATCATACTTCTCAGGAAAACAGCCTTCTTCTCCGGTTCGTTGAAGGATGGGGCCAAAGTCCAGCACCCATGAGTAGACACCATACTACACTTGTTTTTTCCATTCTGGCTGTGGGATCCCCTCCCCACCCGCCTGCTAATTTGAGACCCAGATCTCCATTCCCTGGCCTGAGATTCTCCAATACCAATGGCTACTGCTGCTGCTAATTTTCAGGATCTTGTGCAGCTTTCTCTGAGCTAGGGTTGAGAATGGCATCCTCATATCAATGCTTTGGTCTGGGAAAATGTATGAGATACTGGCTAGTGCCATTCCTCCTGGCAGTCTCCCAGCCACTCCTCAAGTTAGATCCAGGGATGGGGAGGGTCAAGGTGCTCTCTTGTTGCCTGGATTACATGGTTCCCCTGTAAGAAGTGGATTGCAGAGAGACACTCATTCCCCTTCTCCTGTGTTGGGGATTCACTCACAGTTTTCAGCCAGATTGCAACATGTAGTCTGCCTACCTACCTTCTCTTTTCTGGTATCTGAAGTTTTCTTTTGCTGTGCTGTTGAACTTCTCTGTTCCTTTTTAGATAAAAGGTCACAGTTTCAATCTCTACACACTATTTCGCTTCTTTGAAATGAGTGAGGCACAGTGTAAAAGCCTCCAGCCTGCCAGCTTGGGGGCTAGGATTTCTATTTTTTAATTATTCTTAGATCATTGCCAAACTTTTCATTTTGTGTATTGTTTTCCAAATTCTATTTCATTTTTATCCATATATTCTTAGATTAATAGTTCATTAACTTCAAGAGGATTATTCTGAATTCTTTGTCATTTCATAGATCTCCATTTCTTTAGGGTTCTTTATTGAAGCTTTGCTAGTTTAGTTTCTTTTAGAGGTGTCTTATTTCCTGAGTCTTTTTAATCCTCATGTCCTTGTGTTGGTTTCTGTGCATTTGAGGACACAGCCACCTTTTCTGGATTTTACAGATGTTCTTTGACAGAAATAGATCTTCACTATTTAGTCTAGTTTGTGATTCAGGATGGGCCAACTGGTAATGACCCAGGGCAGGTAGAGTTGCTTTTGGGTTCTCTAGATGGCTTCAGTAGTTGTCTCCCTCCCTGGTTGGGGTCCTGCAATAGTGTAGAAGCCTAGCTGTCTGGGGATTCAAGCGAGGCAGAACTTCTCACCACTCACCACCTATGGGAGCAACTGGCTTGGGTTTTTGTGTGGTCAGTGCTGTTAGATGGTACCTTTGATTTGACACTACTGCTGGCAGGTACACAGAGCTACCACCAAGATCTGCATGCTGGTTGCTACGGGCTTTGCTTCTTTGCTTTATTTCTACCTGACTCCAGGTAGTCTCGCTGTGCTGTTTTCCCCTGCATTCTCCATTAGGTGAGACCAGTTTCCTGGGAAGCATGTGGGAATGCTAGGTAATCTGCATGTCTGCCTTTGGTTCTTTTTTTCACCCTGTCAAGACCATGGTCCCTGGGGGAATCCTCTCTGTGTGATGTTGCACTGATCTGGAGATGGGAGAAGGAAGACATGGTCAGATTGAGACTATTTCTTTTACCTTTTCTATGTGGTTTTTATTCTGTTCTGTGGATCATCCATGCAGGTGAGGCTTATTTCCCATTTTTGGAGTTTTCACCAAGGTGTTATTGTCTGTGGATAGTTGCTAATGGAACTTTCTTTGGGGGATAATAAAGCCTGATACTTCCTAATTTACCATCTTGCTCTTCAGTTAGATTTTCAACAAAATAATTACATTGTTTTATAATGAGATTTAAGGGGATAATATTTCATTACATTAATTACTCGCTTGTAAGACCCACCCATCATCTTCCAAGGGATGCCACCTTGGATAACTAAGGTGTCATGATATAAACATTTGGTATTGGTTACCAAATAGGATGCTTCTTCCTCATCTACTTTGCTACTTGCATCAGTCCTATTTTTTTGTTTGTTTGAGTTGGAGTCTCACTCTGTTGCCTAGTGCAGTGGCGCAATCTCGACTCAGTGCAAACTCCGCCTCCCAGATTCAAGCGATTCTCTGACCTCAGCCTCCTGAGTAGCTGGGATTACAGGCACATACCACCACACCCAGCTAATGTTTTTTGTACTTTTCAGTAGAGACAGGGTTTCACCATGTTGGCCAGACTGGTCTTGAACTCCTGACTTCAGGTGATCCACCTGCCTCGGCCTCCCACAGTGCTGGAATTATCCACCATGCCTGGCCACATTGGTCCTTTTAACTATATATTAATATCATGATTACAAGTTAACTTGAAATTGTATTTAATTGATTGCTTAAGAAAGTATGTTGGTATGGGCTTCTCGCTCTTCCCTTCTTTTTATCATGCACTTAACCTACCTTCCTCTTCCTACACATTTCTCAAATACTGGCCAAATATAATCAGTTCAGAGCATTTCCCATATCCTCTCTCTAGCCTCTTGCTCTGTTTCTCATCTCCTATATTGAAACTAACACCTAGACAATTTATTTCTTCGTCATTGTCATTGTTCACCTCCAATTTTAGTTCTTCAAATAGTATCACACTTCTCTTTCAACACATATGCTAGTAATTCAGCTGCTCGACATGTTTACTCCTCACATTTATACAAAACACATTTAAACTCCCATTTCTTAATTTCATCTGCATTTTATCCATTTTAGAAGAAACATCACATAAGAGAAGCATCTGCCAGAAGTCCAGTTCTTATTTCAATTTTATTGTGCTTATCTTTTTTTATTTTTTGACCCATTTAGTAATGAGAGAAACTATGCCATGGTTTTGTAGTACTTGGCCCTTACTGTATCAAAGTACTAGTATTTCCTTAATAAATTTATACTTACATAAATATATTTGGGAGTGATATTTCTATATGTGTGTATGTGTAACACATATGGATGCACATGATCACATATGTAACATGTTATTTACAACAAGGTTAGAAGATTGGCAGCTTAACTGTCCATTTTTATCAGTTAGGAAACAAACCTGCCTCTTCTGTAGCACAAAACCATCACAGAGACAGTTCTATTTTCCATTTGCTTTCAGGTGACTGATCAGTTGTTCCTTTGCTTCCAGTTCTACTAGTGAAATTTCTACCCTGGGCCAGAAATACTCCAAAGCAAGAATGTACTCTTTCAGTACTTCCAGACTATAGCCCAGGTCATAGATTGTATCTTAAGAACCCAGTTTTTCTTTCATTTAATTGTATCCATGTAATAGTTTCTTGGTCTCTACTTCAGCCTCAGAATTCACTCAAATATATGTATGTAACTGCTAATGATGCAGCTGGGAATATATGAATAAGAAGACAGGCTATTTTGGTAGCTAAGTAACAGGCCTAGAAGTGATAAATTATCATCTGCGTTACTTTGTGACCCTCAGCCACTTTTTGCCTTATTTCTGGTACGTAGGGGCTAGTGGGCTGATAGTGGGTATTGATGTGGCTTGTAATAGGCAAAAGGTATTTATTCCTTAAATCACAGAATCCCACTTTCCTCTCATCTTCAGTGAAACTTTCTCAGTCTGAATTTTATATTCAAGGCTCCCTCTGTGCTTGAAGGATATCTAAAAATTACTTTGTATGTCACTGTTTTTTCCCCTTCAGATGTAGGGTTATCCATTGATTCTATCTGCCGTTGTGAACCTCATTGTATGTGACCCCAGGAAATTCATTAACCTATCTGCTTCGTTGGGCTACTATATCTCCTGCACAATAAAATACACAAATCAATTTGTTTTCTATGTACTTGCCTCTATTATTTTGTCTTTCAAAGCACCTCAGTTTTTCTTTTCCCAGCTCTGCAATTATTTAGAGTCCTGGGAAACTTACTGGCTTGAAGCTTTAAAAACACTGCTCTCATATGATGTGAAGCAGCTCTCTTGCTTGCTAAGCATACCCTATTAGTAATAATGTTTGTTCAAAGTATCTATTATACTTATATTCTTATCTTGATTTACAAGAAAAGTTTCCTTTTGGAAATACAGACATCTGATAAATAAGAATTTTAAGTGAGGGAATTTTAACTTTTCAAACCAGTGGTGTGAATAGACCTAGGGAGCACCACCTTAGCTAGATGACTATAAAAGCCCTCCGATAGTGCATGCTAAACTTTGCTCCTCAGGAAATTCTTGTACTTTAGCTCACAGTGCCTGTCAAACATGGTAATGTGTCTGTAAATTTCACTTGACAGAAAACATGTCAGTTAATCAGCAACCTCAGAAAGTAAACAAAGCTGAGCTACAGACAACAATTGTGAAGCAACCAGAGTGTTTCATGAAGGTGGTGTTAGGAAAAACATACCAAGACTAGAAGGGAAACCAAACATCATTCTCCTTAGTCTGGGTGAGAAACTGCCCTCCAGTCACTGCCAGATGCTGTGACATTAAATACTTGTCTGTCTCCCTTGGCTGGTAATTAGTGGGTAAGACCATGTACCTTGCTATATCACACTTTGTCCTCAAAATCCTTTCCATCTATCTCTCACTTTTTATTTTAAAAAGTTTAAAAAAACAAGACAAGAACACACATTATAAAAATATAGAAAGTAATATAACAAACGCACGTGTACTCACCTGGAATTTACAAATGTGGCTGTTGTCATGTTTTGCATTGGACTTAAAGTACAGATAAAATTGACATTCTTTGGTTCATTTTCCCAGTCCCATTCTTGTCCCTACTTCCCTCACAGAGGGGGCCATTTTATGAATGGAATGTAATTTTTCCAGTCAGTTTTAAAAACTTAGTTACAAATATATCCCTAAAACATCATATAATTTCGTTTGTTACATAAGAAAGTTTATATAAATGATAGTCACATATACTTCACCTAACCAATTATTTCCTCACTTTGTATCCTTAAACCTTTGTAGCCCTGTCTTTCATATTTTTGTTGTATATTCTTTCTCCTCATTTATACTTATATGTAGCTTACTCCATACCCTTCATTTTTCTCTTCCTCATCTTTGTCCTATTTTCTTATTTCTAAGACAAACACATTTGACCATCTAAACTGTACAGAGGAAAGATCAGCATAGCAGGCTTCACATATCCTCTTGCTGATAGACCTACCCAGAGATACCTTGGGTGATGTAACCTCTACTACCACAAAAAAGAGCACTAAGTCTGCACCAAGAAAGGAGGATAAGTAGATGAGCCTGGAGTCTCTAACCTCTTGACTAACTCAAGTGTGTTACAATCCTCTTAAGGAAAATGAGCCATTTGTGGGTGATAGGTAAGCCTTGTGAAAATTGACCAGTGAATGGTGATGTGGCTGCTTAATCTTTCCTGGGGATGGAAGCAGCTGGAGTTTCTTACAACTTGTACAGGGTTATAAGGGATTTGACACTTAAAAAGATCTCAGGACCCACTTTTCCCCAGTAGTTTTGTGCTAGGTCTTAGAATTTCCCTAGAGAATAATAAAATTATCCTCTTTACTATATATCTACATATCTATTTATCTATATATCTATCTGTATTCTGTTGTAATTTTCTAGTCCACTTACTGAACTCCAACTCAATAAAAGAGCCATATGTATTGACTCACTGCATTCTTGACCAACTCTTGCCCTCTCCTATGTTACCTGATGCTTTTGCCATGTGGCTTCTTCATCACACACTCCTACCTTCAGTCAAATACTGACATTTACTAGTATTTCCTTGCACACTTTTGATTTACTTCTTGTAAGATTACCAGAGAGCATACTCATACTCAGACAAATTTTCAACCTCTTCTAAGAAGTTTGAGTTACATGGGATCCTGTTCTTCATTTTCACAGAACTTCTTTGATAGTTCACAGAGATACTGAAGAGAAGAGAAAGGGAGGTGAGGTCTCCTTTTCTCTGACTGATTTAATAATCTTTGAACACTTCTTTTCTATGTAGTTAATCCTTGATTGAGTCACAATTTAGTTTTATCTGCCCAAATGGATTTAATCTCTTTGAGAGAAAGGCTCACAGCTATGTCCATTCCATGTATTTATATGAAGCAGGCCTTATAAGAGGAACTCTATGCTCCAGGCATACTGAACATTTTTTAGTTTCTTGATTATAGTATGGATGTACCATAGGCCCTTGAACATATGGTTATCTTTGCCTGGAACATCCCCAATAAACCAATTTCCCGCTCTGTTGTAATCTACCCCAAATGTTCATCTAAATAACTCATCTTCATATATTACATCTCTAAAAAATATTCCTTGATATTCCAAGTCAGAGAAAAATGCTTATGACACTACTTTTATTGTTGGCTTCATTGTATGCCTCCCCAGCTAGATTGCAGGCTCTGTGTCTGACATGTTCAAGTCGTACCTTGAATGACTAGCATAGAATCTATAACCTAGTAAAATGTCTTCCAATGAGCTAGCATTCTTAGATTGAGAGAGCTTTTCTTTTACTCTGTCCAATAACTTTGTAGAAGCATTTAGCTTTTTCCACCTCCCCCTTTTACTTTGCCTAGACAGTTTTCTCCAGCATATTTCAGAGGAAGGAAAGTTGGTTTGCTCTTAACCTGTTTATGAGTTAATGCAGTGCACATTTGCCCAATCTAAGAGGTTGGAGAGAAACATCTTTACACATTATTAGCTACTTAGGTTTTCCTGTAAAACCTTGAGTTAAATGAGTTGAAACTTACCTTGCTAAAAAATCTTCACCTTAAGGAATATGAAGCACATTAAGAAGAATCCATATTTCAATGCAAGAAAATGCAAATAATGCTGCTAATACGTTCACCAACACCTATGTATATTGTATAGCATTTTTATTTTAGGATATCACATGGGTTACCAACACTAATTAACTGGTAGAAACGAGGTCCCACATGCAGAGATAAAGAGATGGCATCAATAGCTCCTTTTGTCACTGTGAATTAAGAAACCTATAGATTCTTATCCATCAACGAGAAAGTATACATTAAAGTTTTGTTAGTTCAAAGCATTTCTTTATACAGGAACCTTTCTTGTTCTTTGGTAATTAGTCATTCCTATACAGACTATCCATTCCTATATAGGCTACTTGAAAACTTTGAAAACCTTCACCCCTGAATGTATAGCCAAGCCAAACAACCCCTAAGAAGAGCCAAGTGATTATTTTTTTCCATCCTTTCCTGTATGGTCCTTTGTATGTGAAAAGAAGAAAACATCTGATAACCGATGTCAAACAAGTAGAGAAAAATGACCCTGAACTATACCAAATGGCAGTACTGGCTCATCACATTTACACTTACATTCTAGCTTATATTAATATACATTCAAGCTGCTAAAAATTACTCCCACAGGCAACTGTGTAAAGTCACTTTTTTCACACATTTTCTTGTAATAACTGAAATTTTACAGTAATTTCTTTAAATAGTTGTAGAAGAGAAAATGGAAATTATGTGCCAGTTTCCAAACTAGGAAAGTTTACCTCAGTGCATTGCCTATTTCCAGAGAGCTGAGGTTCCCCTTGCTTGGGAGAGCCCACTCCTTTCCAACATTAAGTCTTGGCTCCTACTAGGCTAGTCTCCTTATTATCTGTAATAGGTACCATGGTGTACAGCACAAAACTAGGTTCTGGATTCAGACAATCCTTGCTCAGATATTCTCTCTGCTGCCTTCCAGCTGTGTTACTTTTACAATTTATTTATCACTTATACTTTACCTCCTAGACTTGCTGTGAGGATCAAGTTAAATAATGTAAGTCAGGTGTCCAGTGCTCTGCCTAACATGTAATGTTACTTAATAAACGTTAGTTCTTTCTTCTCTCCTCTGTGCCTTTGCACATTCTTTTTCCCTCTTAGTAAATTCTCTTCTACTGTCTTATCTCAAGGAATAACACTTACTCTAAGAATTTCCTTATAATTCCAGTCCACAATGAGTGGCCTCCTGCTTTAAAATACTCTTTTTTTTTAGACAGAGTCTCTCTGTTGTCAAGCTGGAGTGCAGTGGCGCGATCTCGGCTCACTGCAATCTCCACCTTCCGGGTTCAAGTGATTGTCCTGCCTCAGCCTCCCAAGTAACTGGGACTAAAATACTCTTATTTTTAACTGGGTCATCAGTTTGTTATTACATTTTTCTAGTTATATGTGTAAGTATATCCAGAGTATTCAATAAAGATGTCTGTAGATTTGTGGCATTTCATTTTTATGTAACTATCATAGTAACTGGCATATGTCTAGGTAATGGGGGTTCCATAAACTATGTAATTGATTATTATTAGGTAGGACCCACCTAGGTTTATAAAATATCTAAAATGCTAACTTCTAATGAGAGACACACAGTGACTTACCCACTTTGGGATTTCTAGCTTCTAGTTAATTAATAGTCATCCTTTGATTCTGTGAGATGACCTACTTTTTAAGATAAACTGTCATCTGATTGGGTTTTTTTAAACATTTTTTTCCTGCAAAAATTAAAACAAAAGCATAACTTCTCATTCTGTTATTGTGTTTGAATTTCAGTGACTTTGGATAGCTAAGCACTTACTGTGCAGTCACTGATTCTATCCTGAAGTATTTAGATGGTAGATTTAATTTTGGTGGCATGAGAAACAAGATTCAGGAAAATTAATCAGTAACATTCCTGCCAAATGTGGTAAAATATACTGGGGAAGAACAACATAGAAACAGTTCTTTGAAAGCTTCTAACATAAATTGAAAATATGAGATTCGGACTTAAATGTAGCCAAGTCTATTTATAAATACATGGAAAAGTTCACAGCAAAAACAGTTGCAGATTATGAAGTAAACTGAAACACTCTAGTACTTACAAACAATTTATTTATTTCAGTTAGCTAGTATTGCTCCAAAGAAATTATTATCTATCATTAAATATATAAATTCTTCCTATGCCTCAGTCTAGAACACCATACGTGGCATTGCCCATTCCAGAAGCACTCAAGTGCGGAATAATACTCCCTAGTCTAGTTTTGTGATTTTTCCCTTTAGGGCTAAAGTGACCATACATTACAGTTTGTTAAGGATAGTTTGGCTTGTATCTGTTGTCCTGACATTAATTGTACTCACTGCCACTATCACAAGTAATTTAGTTTAGACAGTAATTTTTTCTTTATTATTAATTATTTTTCTAATTGCAGTCCTATTTGTTTCCTGTGTTCATAGCATCTCATATCCTGGGGCCCATCTTCCTAGATTGTTATTTAGAGCCTGGCATAAGGTGGCTTCTCCACTCATGTTGGGCACATGGTTCACGTTTGTTGAATTGTGTCCACCAAAAAGATACATTGAGATCTCAATCCCTGGAAACTGTGAATGTGATGCAGATGTAACCAAATTAAGATAAGGTCATACTGACTGAGAGTGGGCCCAAAATTCAGTGACTAGTGTCCTTATAAGGTGAGAAGGATTTGAAGACACAGAAGAGACATAGGGAGGAAGACCATGTGAAGACGGGGGCAGAGATTAGAGTCATATTATTACAAGGCAAGAAACGCAAAGGATTGCCAGCAACCACCAAAAGATAGAAGAAGCAAGTAAAGATAGAAGAAGCAAGAAGCAAGGAAGCAAGCTTCCTCTAAAGCCATTAGAGGAAGCGTGGAAACATCCTGATTTCAGACTTCTAGTCTCCAAAACAATAAGAGATCAATTTGTTTTAAGCCACTCAGTTTGTGGTAATTTTTTGTATAGCAGCTATAAGAAACTACTAACAATTTCCTCAATTCATCTGTTCTGAAAGATGACTGCGGGGTTCTTTGGGCCTCTAAAAGTGAAATTTGTATAATCCATATAACCCACATCTTAATTCAGAGCATCCTAAATGTATTCAGTTGACCCTGGAACAACACAGGTTTGGACTGTGTGAATCCACTTACACATGGAATTTTTTCAATACATATACTGAAAAATTTTTTGGAGATTTTTGACAATTTGAAAAAACTCACAGGCAAACCTCATAGCCTAGAAACATTGAAAAATGAAGACAAAATTAGACGTGTTGTGAGTGTTTAAAATATATGTAGATACTAGCTTATTTTATCATTTACTTCCCTAACATACATGAATCTACAATAAAAAGTTAAAATTTATCAAAATATATACAAATAAATGCAGACCATATATGGCACTATTCATAGTTGAGAGAAATGTAAACAAATGTAAAGATGCAATATTAAATCACAGATGTATAAAATTAATGGCAGTACATACCATGCTACTGTAATAATATCATAGGCACTTCCTATTGCTAGTGCATTGAGCCCAGGTGTTGGGAGTATCCTCTTAAAAACATCATGTGATGATAATCATTTCCACATGCGCGGACTGTCTTTCCAGTAAATTGCATACTGCAGTAAAAAGTGATCTATCATGGTTCTTCAATATTTTTCATCATGCTTAGTGCAATACCGTAAAACTTGAGTAACACGATGTGACCCATATGAAGTGCCATAGTGATGCTAGAAGTGCTCCCAAGAAGCAAAGCCATGATATTAGCAGGAACAGTTGAATTGCTTGATGTGTGCCTTAGATTAAGGTCTGCAGCTATGGTTGCCTGCCATTTCAGACAGATGATTCATCTTGTAAACAGATGATATAATATTATGGTCTTGATAAATACAGTACAGTACTACAAATTTATTTTCACTCCCTTATGATTTTAAATAACGTTTTCTTTGCTCTAGCTTACTTTATTGTAAGAATACAATATACAATACATGTAACATACAAAATGCATTAATCAACTGTTTATGTTATCAATAAGGCTTCTGGTCAGCAGTAGGTTATTGGTAGTTAAGTATTTGGGGAGTCAAAAGTTATATCCAGGTTTTTGACTGCGTGAGGGTCAGCATCCCTAACCCCTGTGTTGTTCAGAGGTTACCTGTACTTCAAATGAGGTAAAAAGCCATCCTCAGTTTTGGCTACCTTAGAAAGCCTCCTGGATTGAATTTGGCATTTGACAGAGTCTATATTTTAAGTCAGATCATCCCAAACACACTCTTTAAATTTGGTGAAAATCTTTATAGCTAGCTTGCCTTACATGTTATGGCAACCACAGGTAAACTGACAAATTGTCAGAAACTCTTTAAAAATCTTCATATGGATAGATGAACATGGATATATCTATCTATAATATTTTAAACAGTGTCTATTGTCAGTTTTGAAAATTTTATATCTATATCTGTATAGATGTAGCTGTAGATATACATATCTATATATACATAGTCTGTATCTCTACATGTGGTATTTTTCAAACAGTTTCTGTTCATCTATCAGTTTGACATGGTTATCTGTCATTTGTTAGATCAATTCAAGATATAGATATATAGGTATAAGGGTCATTTATATATCTAGGAAATGCTATGAATAAAAATCAACTTTTAGAATACTGCATAATTGGACCTCATTATATTGTATAAAGATATTTCATCTTTTCTAAAGTTGACTCTATTCTTGGGAATAAATGCTCTACTAAGCTGTTGTTAGAATTTAGGGAAAACATTAAGCCTGATGGCACTAATGGCAGAGAGATCAGGAAGGGGTGGATGCTGCTGAAACCCTGCTGGGGAATGAGGAATGAGCCATCTGGACCTCCAGCTGAGACCAACTGGATCCAGACAAGAGCTGCCAGTAGGAATGGTCTGGATTTGGATGAAGATCATCCCTGTCTAAGGAAGTGGGCTGGCCCTGGAGCAGAGAGAAAAAGATGGTCTTCTCAGGAGAAGGGACATGGAAGACAAGTTCTCTCAGAGGTCACAGTAGGGACAGACATGTTATAATTATTAACACTGACTGAAGGCCAGCAAGATGATGAGTGCTGTTGAGAACATAGAAGCATTCTTGATTTCTGTCCAGAGAATCATTCCGGTAGAGAGGTCAACTCTTTGGTGTTTTTTCCCCTTAAATTTTTGCTCAGCAGAGGAGTCATTTTACTGGAATCAAAGAGATCAACCATTTTCTTTTATCAACCCCATCCCAGATGTTATGTTTCCATTGAAAACAGCTTTCCTCCGAGATTGCTGTCATTGTCTCTTTACTCTCATTACTTTGTCATCAACTCTAGAATAAAAGAAACATATCCTGGATGGCCTAAATCTTTTCTAGTAGTATCTTCTGGATACTGTAGTTTAGTATAATTATTGTAGCTTCACTTTCATAAATTAAGAATTTACTAGGTTTGTATAGGTACCTCATTAATTCTAGAGCAGGCAAAAAGGAACTCTGAAAAAACTCTCATTCTTTATTATAGTCCATTCATTGGATTTGCTATGGTTTGAAGGTGCCCCCAGAATGTATGCATTAGAAATGTAATCCCCAATGAAACAGTGTTGGTGGGTGGTTGGGTCACGAGGGCTCTACCCTCAAGAATAGGTTAATGCCATTCATGAGGGCATTAGGGCTTCGAGGCTGCCAGTCTGATTTCTTGCTCTCTTGATGTGTGATGCCTTCCACCATATTATGACACAGTAAGAAGGCCCTCACTACGTGTGGTCCCTTGGTCTTTGACTTCCCAGCCTCCAGAATGGGAAGAAATAAACCTCTGTTCTTTATAAATTACCCAGTCTGTGACATTCTGTTCGAGTAGCCCCAAATGGACTAAGACAGAGTTTAAAATGTATTCTTGGTGAAATTTTGTCTAAATATGTGATATTTTTAGGGTCAGAAGTTTTTTCTTCCAGCTTTATTAAAGTCTAATTGACAGATAAAAATTATGTATATTCAAGGGATACAATGTGATAATTTGATATACATATACATTGTGAAATATTTACCACAATCAAAGTAACATATCCACTGTCATACTTAGTGTGTATCATTTATATGTGCATATCATTTATATGTGTATATATCTGTGTATATGTGTGTGCATGTGTGTATATGTGTGTGTGTGGGGGGGTGAGGACACTTAAGATCTCCTCTCTTAACAAATTTCAAGTAAACAATGCAGTATTAACTATAGTCACCATGCTGCATGTTAGATTTCCAGAACTTATTTGTCTTTTAACTGAAAGTTTGTACCCTTTGACAATCGTTTCCCCATTTTCCTCAGGCCCCAGCCCCTGCTAACCACTGTTTTATGCTTCTATAAATTATAATTTTTTTAGATTATTCATATAAGTGAGATCATACAGTATTTGTCTTTCTGTGTCTGGCTTATTTCACTTAGCATAATGTCCTCCAGACTCACCTGTGTTATTGCAAATGGTGTGATTTTCTTGTTTTTTATAGATGAATAATATTCCTTTGCATACACAATATGTAATATATACAGTATATATAAACACATTTTTCTCTATCCATTCATTCATCAGTGGACACTTAGGTTGTTTCCACATCTTTGCTGTTGTGAATAATGCTGCTGTGATCATGTGGGTGAGATATCTCTTCCAGATATTGATTTCCTTTGGATATATACCCAGAATTGGGACTTTCATATTGTATAGTTCCATTTTTAATTTTTTGAGGAACCTTCATAATGGCTGTACCAATTTATGTTCCCACCAAACAGTAAACAAGGATTTTCTTTCCTCCACAACCTTGCCTACCCTTGTCATCTTTTGTCTTTTTTATAATAGCCATCCTAACAAGTGTGAGGTGATACCTCATTCTGGTTTTAATTAAATGTGTGATTTTTTTAGTCTAGTTTAGATCAAGGTAATTGAAGGTGATTGCTATGTTTATTGACTTGATCTGTTCTCTTACAGTATGAGTCTGTGGTATTAGACACTTCACTGTGCATCAGTATGATGAAAAGCATATTAGCCATTGTCACCATGAGCACAGGCAGAGGACCCAAAGAAAACGTGTTGCCAAGGAATTTTTGTCATTTAACTATTCTAAACTATTTTATTAATTTTTATTGAATCAATTGGTTTTGGCACTATGTGGACAACAATTAAGCAGTGGTTTATTATTATTTAAAATGTGCATCAGACTTACCTGGATAATTTGATATACTGTTTTTAAAATACTTGTGTTTAGGCAACCTCTGGAGCTTTCGGTTCATTCTTTTAGGGTAGACACTAGCTGTGTGTATTTTTGCAAAACCAGCTCAAGTGACTAGATGCATACTCCTAAATAAGAACCATTATTTGCAAGTATTTCTGTTGTATATTATATACTTAGCAACCCAAGGGTTTCAATACTAACCTTGCTTTTGTCTCACTTATTCCTCCCTCAAAATGCTAAGATTGTACTCTGTACCTGGCAACAAGTTGCTCAGTTGTCTCTGCGTATATATATGTAGGTCTGCACACCCAAACCCCTCAAATTTTGTATTCCTGGTAGTCAAATATTTCCACAGCTATGAGCACCAAAAACTTTTATTAATGTGAGAGTCTTTACCTTTCTACTACTGACAATGAGCAGGACAAATTAAGTTAGCCTCTATCTTTTTGTTTCCTCCTTTATCCTCTGCTGGATATGATGCTTGAATAGTGAAAGTGTCAAGAGGGAGATTGGCTGTAGCAAGATGAAGCAGGGTCCTCATCACTCAGGTAAAATTAGTCACTAGATAGGCATCTCTTGGGTAATGGAGAATAGACTGAGAAAGGCTGAGATAGATGCAGCAAAGTAAAAAACTGAGGTGGCTAACACAGTCTGCCATAGCTGTAAACATAAAACAAAATAAAATACCAAAAAAAGGATTAACAAAATAATAGAGGGTTAAATAGTACTGTAATAGACTATATTTCATTTGAGACTGCTTCCACTGGAACATATCAGAAACCTACATTGGAAATAAAGGCTATTAAGTTTCAGTCAGCCCATGAAATTATTACTTCAAACATTTATTATTTTTCAAAGCTGTCTATTGACAGCCCCTTGCCTGAAGAATTATATAGCCAAGTCACAGTGGAACACAATCACTGAGTTTCATATTATAAATTCATCGTTGTGTTCAGAAGTCCTTGCTGTTGTTTCAAGTAATATTTAGGTAAAATGTATGTTTATTTTTGCTTTTTAAAACCCTTTTGGTGAGATGTGTTATCTGGTACAAATTATGATGTTGAGAACCAAAATGTGTCAGATTATGCACAGAAGCCAAAATTCGAATGTCTTTGTATAACATTGAAATGTAGGATAGGGAATAAATAGAAAGGTCTGAGGATACAATTTTGAGCATATATGCAGAGTGAACTACCTATTAAGTGAATAGATATTGTTTATTTGTCATTTATTCATTTAAACAAACATTTATTGAGCAGCTGCTTTGTTCCACATTCTGAGCTAGGCAATGGGAAAACAAAGTTGAGTCAGTCATACTCCTTGTTCTTAAGGACAAGTAGATAGTAGGTCAAAAACTATAGGATACAGTAAGTAAATTCAGCCTCAGAGTTGTACATAAGAAGCTATGGGAGCACAGAGGGGAGACATTTAAGTGGAACTTGGTACTTAAAGTAGCACTTGCCTGCCATTGAGGTGACACTTGAGCTGAGTTTTTAAGGGACATGTTATTTCATATTTTGCTTTGGTGTAGACAGAGCAAAGGGGGAGAAAAAGTGAAAAAAGTTATTCCGATAGGATGCTAAATGAAAATTTAGATCCCCAATACCTTTTAAGTCACTTACAAGGCCACGGGCCTGATAGAGCTGCTAATCTTGGAGATCGAGTACCCACCATGCCTTTGGATACTTGATCTTCTGGGCTGCAGGACTGAACAAAATCCATTTTGAAAGTTGTTGGTTATTTTTATTTCTGAGGATCCTATTTTTGAGGATGACAACTTCAAAAAATTATATTTTTATTATGATTTATCTTCAGAGAGACATCTATTTTATAGAATTACAAAATTCTACAGTCATGCTCCACATACTGACATTTTGTTCAACTGCAGACCAATTATAAGACGGTGGTCTCATAAGATAAAATACTGTATTTTTACTGTACCTTTGCTAGTTTTAGCTATGTTTAGATACACAAATATCATTGTGTTACAGTTCCCTACAGTACTCAGTACAATAACATGCTGTGCAGGTTTGTCGCTTAGGAGCAATAGGTTATACCACATAGGCTAGGTGTGTAGTGGGCTATAGCATCTAAGTTTGTGTAAGTGCACCCTATAATGTTTGAACAAAGCTGAAATCACCTAACAATGCATTTCTCAGAATATAACCCTGTCGTTAAGTGACACATTACTGTGTTTTCTTTATTCATTTTGAGTTTAGTGAGGTACCATATACTGCAATAGAAATCTGGGGAATAGATGATTCTTCTTTGAAACAAAGACACTATTGAAGTGATCTGATACATCAGTTCTGATTAGAACAAAGCAATCTTCAGTTCAAGTTGAGATATCCATTTACATAGGGCTTGTATTTACCAAAGCAAGACAAATACTTTTTACAGGTCAGTGTCCTTTGAGAATAGAATTTGGTACATTTTCAGCATAAACAATATTAAGAACCTTTAGATTTCTATCTTACATTTACTGTGTCAATAGAAACCTGGTAAATTTCTGGATTTCTCTTGACTTGTCAGGGAAATATGGAAAACAATTTTGTTTGATATTTTATAGAGACAGTAAGGCATACAAACAAGAACATACATATTCTAGAAATAATGAAGTAATACTTAAGAACATACATTTAGAAAATTAGTCTCTGAAAAGGAAAAATTGGGTATTTGTTGAGTCATTATTTGCTAATGTTTGATTATCATATATAGAATGATTTTTAACATATAGTATATATTTGGTTGACTACAATAATCATATTATAACTAAATGTACATCTCGTGTACACTTAGTACATACTTGGTATAATCATAGCCTGAGAATAAATTGAGTCATGAGATAAAGTATTTTGAGAAGCCTGGAAATTAGGGCAAATTTGATGAAGTTTCCATGTTGAATTTATGGCAGCAGCTGAAGAGAAATTCATTTTTCTGGTATTTTTTAGTATAAATTTTGTGTATCAAATGACTTCTTTCTCCCACCCCATTTTCTAAAACTTTGTCAGTAGGTTAACATGTGCCAATGATAGAATTTCAAGTGCTTCGAACACTCTAAGAGCATGATGAATTTCAAGTACTTTGAAGACTATAAGAGCATGAGAGTAATCTATGGATTTGATTTCTTTAGGCTCTATTTTCCTATTCTCTTCTTTTCCCTCCTTCCTTTTCTTTCTTCAATAAATATTTAAATATTAAATATTTAAATATTCCATTTATTGTTCATCTAATTGTTGAAAACAATGCCAACCCCAACAATTTTAGCCATCTAGTGACTATTGAGTATCTAACACACATGATGCCTTCAATGTAGTGGAGTTTTCTTAAATCAAGATTGATCAGAGTGAGGAGGAGCCATAGATGAACAACTGGGAGAGTGACTATGATTTATATTTTTCTAACATTTGAACTTTTTGTGTCTACATTTGCCACTTGAAATGTTTCCAGTCTCATCTTCTATATCCACCAATGTGTTTGATGGTTCAACCTCATTAGATTTCAAAATTTGCAATGCACTTTTACTCCCCTGTTTCTTTATTCATGTTTATCTCTCTATCTCCATCTATTGTATCTTTCTACATCTTGATGGATCAGTTCAAAGTTGTCTCCTTGGTATGATGGCATGGCATTCAACACAGAGAGGCCTGGACACAACTGTCTGTTATAGTTCAGTTCTGATATCTTAGGCAAGTTTTTAAATTCTTGTGAGCTTTAATTTTTAATCTGTAAATTGGGGATAAGACTATTAAGCAAGAAAAAAGTATTTTCTTCTTCCTCCTCTTTAACCTCCTCCATTTGTGAAACTTTCTCTGATTACCCTAACCATTACCTCACAATCAAAATCCTTCCTGTGTGTTACCATGCTTGCTTTGCCTCAATAATAAAAGTACTTTGTTTCATTATAATTGGCTATTTACATGTCCAGTTTTTTTAATGAGCTCAAAGCCTCTTGAGGGCAAGGGTAATATTTTGCCCAGTGCATACCAAATATTTTCAATAAAAAACATGATAATGTACTAAATCGGAGCTACATGATTTCTTTCCACTCTCCTCCCCATACCACCCAATTTTCTATATCCAACATCATTTTTAGGCATTTTCTAGGATTGGAGGCTGTAGAATCTATATGACACTAAAATTGTAACAGAGAGTAGCATAATCTCAGTTCAGTTTGTTTAGTTGGTAGTTTGTTTTGTTTTTGTTTGTATTTAGGATCAGAGAATTGAGTTATTCCTAGTGAATTTATTATTATATTGTTGATACATTGTAGGATGCCTTGTTTTGTTTTTTTTTTGTTTAGGTTTCTATCCTAAAATGGGTACATTGTTAGGGCAATGATGAGATAAGAACTATGACTGGCCCTCTCCCTGTGTCTTACTTCCTGGGGAACTCTAAACACTGCACAGCAGCAAAGCCTTCTTCCTCACTTTGACTTTGTAGTCCCCTGCCAGAAGTGCAGGGCAGGAGAAAAGTGTGTAGGTGATGAGTGTGTGTGTGTGTGTGTGTGTGTGTGTGTGTGTGTGTGTGTGTGTGTATTAGAGAGCAAGAGTGAGCTCGCATGCATGTGATTTAGGTGACGTTGGTGATAGGACATTTGGCATGCGTCTCCTACATCTGTTGGAAAGAGCCAGCCAAGCCACCTGTTGCATTTCAATTCCCCATTCCTCAGGGACGTGATACTTGCAGCAAAAGGTTTAAGATAGCAGAAATCCACAAGAATAAAGAAGTTATAGGTCACCCAGTTCTTTACCCCAGGGATCCCCATCAGACCATTCTCTACCATAAGCTCTTTAATACAATATAGAACATTTCTAAAACAGTGCACTCTTTGTCTAGCCTAGTTTAAAACATTCTAAGGGACAAAGGCTTCACTCTCTTCTAAAGGAGATGAATCCAGAAGTTCCATTGTTTACAAGGTCAAGAAGCGTGTCCCTGATTGTTAGCCGATAGAGTCACTTTTAAAGCCTCCTGGTATTCGCCACCTCATTTCTTTTGTACATTGGGTCTTGAATGGAGAAGGCTGTGATTTGTCTTGGCCCATAAAATATCCTACAGGCTGTTTTAACACACTAAGGAAAGGTTTAATCTATTTCTATTAAAACCTGGAGAAGACCTTTCACCCCTTTCTAGGAGCTGCTAACTTTGGGATGTCTTCTCTCTCTCTCTCTCTCCCCCACCCTTTCTGTCATCTGTTTTACCTTTCTTAGAGTCATTAGAGTCACTATAATCCTAAACCCCTGCCTCTATTAGCTTATTTTTGAAGTGTTAATCTTTCTTTTCCTTTCTTACCTCCCTCCCCTCCCCTCCCTCCCTTCTTTCCTTCCTTCCTTGCTTCCTTCCTTCCTTCCTTCTTGCTAAAAGTTTATAGTAAAAATATAAAAACTGCTTTCCCAGTTTTCTGATTCAGAGAGTCTTTATTTCTTTGTCACACAGAAATTCGGAGGTGAGCTGTTCGAACTCTTTCATTTTATAACAAAGGAAACTAATACCTAGAGTGAGGAAATAAGTTTGTAGGAAACATCAGGAAGAATTAAAGTCTCCTTAAGCCTAGCCCAGGTAAGTACCAACAGTGGCCTTCCCAATATGCAGAGAGTATCTGCCTCCCGCTCTGTCCACATCAAGGGAATAAGAATTCCCCCCAGGTGAGCGCCCTGGCTCATGACTGTAATCCCATCACTTTGGGAGGCCAAGGCGGGCTGATCACTTGAGGCCAGGAGTTCAAGACCAGACTGGCCAACATGGTGAAGTCCCATCTCTACAAAAAATACAAAAATTAGCCAGGCCATGGTGGCACACACCTGTAATCCCAGCTACTTGGGAGGCTGAGGCAGGAGAATCGCTTGAACCCGGGAGGCAGAGTGAGCTGAGATAGTGCCATTGCATTCTAGCATGGGCAACAGAGTGGACTCTGTATCCAAAAAAAAGAAAAAAAGAATTCCCAGCCTCTGTGAGCAGTTCCCATGGAGTCTCAAAGACGTGTGGCAGCAGCTGCAGGAGTGCTGAACAGTCCTGTACTGGCTTCAGCCTATCTGGCTGTATATCAGGCTGCCTGCTCTGGGATGTTTCCTTACCAGGCTATGGAGATTTTTCTGGCTCATTTTAAGAGTGAGATCCTATCCCCTACTTAGCTGTAGTACATACGTAGCTAATGTTAAACAGCTGTACCAATTTTAGCCTTTATTGAAACAAAGAACTTGTATGTAGCTTTTATAACAAGCCCTCCTAGCTCCTTCCATAGTGCAAGCAAGTAGCTTATATTACTTGTGGCTATCCATCAGGCTCTGGAACTTCATTAAAATCTCTAGGCTATTACTGATCAGCTCCTAGCTTTAGGGCCAATTACTTCATCTTTTTAGGACTCAGGTTTATCACCTCTAAAATGAAGAGGATAGTAGTATCTTTCTCATAGAATTGACTTGAGGATCAAATAAACTAGTAAGTAAAAAATGTCTGTTCAAAGCACTCAATAAACATTAGCTATATTGTTATTATTTCCACTCAGTGCACCCTGAGTAAAAATAGGTCATTTTGGTAGTTTTACCATGTTTCACTGCTGTCACTGGTCATTGCCAGACTCTAGCCCTCTAAACACCTTTAATCACCCTGCTCAGGTATTTCTGAGAAGGCAACAAGGGTGACTGCCATGTGCTCGTGAACAAGACTGATCATAAACTGTATGATGTATTCTGGGTGCTGCCAGTGCATTTACACGGCATTGCGACCTCCTCTGGGTGCAGGGTGTTGCTGATTGCTCATATTAGTCTCTCCTGCACTGCTGCCTCTTCTGCTGGGGACTACTTTTTCCATTTTGGGAGCTATCCTTTATTAGAGGTTCTTTCAAAGTAGTAGTAACTTGCACCCCAATGTTGTTTAATTTTTATTTTTCACAGCCTTCTGTCTTCTTTGGACCCAGATATGAGTCCCTGGGGAGATGGCATGACAGAAACCATGCTGATTTTGTCAGCTGAGGCTTTGGGCCTGATTCCTTCTTTTCTTAAAAAGAATTATTTTCCAAGAGGTTCCAGACTGCCTCGGGCAGATAGACTAGCAGCCAGATCTCTTGTCCACAGCATCTCCCAAGTATGTTTGGATCTCAGCTGTGAGACCCCGACTATGCCCTTTTAATGTGACATAGCAGAATTCATATCAATAATACTCATCTATGCTAAAGAAGATGTTAACCCATTTAAGAGGAGGACTATAAGGCACAGTGTATGTGACCAGCAACCATCTGAGCCACTGTTAAAACTTCTTTTAGGCATTAAAACCTGCCACACAGGAAAGCTATGGGACTTAGTTTTTTTATCTTAACAACAAAATCCTATATCTGTCTCAAAATGGCTGGCTGAAAACTCCAGTCTGCCTAAGTCCTATCAGTATTTAAATTAATTATATTGGTTTTCATTTTTGCTTCAACTTTCAGCATCCCTTAGAGCTGTCACTTAGTAATGGACTAGGTGTGGAAGATGCCAGGGATAACAAGGAAGTGATTTGTCAGCTTAAGGGATGTCACTGGTCATCAAATAATCTTTTTTTCTGTGGTATGAGCTGCAAAATCCATTTGAGTCACAAAGTCAGATTGTGACACTTGGCACATCTATAGACACTAAACATTTATGCCAATTACAGACTCTGTACATGGAGACGAACAGAACTCCACCATGGGGCCCTGAAAAGAAGAGCTTTATGTGAAGTAACAACTAAAATAGGAGCTAAATTTGACCTGACTAGTTCCAATCTGCTGCCATCACTCTATTTCATTTAAGGTCATGGAAACAAATCTCATGAAGGGTTGGGTTTCCCAAAATAAGTTAAATGGAACTTTATGAGGCAGAAATAGTAATATTTATATACAGTATATTTATATACAATATAGAAGTTATACTCAATATTAAGAGTATAAATATATATGTATTAAGAAGTGCCAAAAATTAGCCAGGCGTGGTGGTGGGCGCCTGTAGTCCCAGCTACTCGGGAGGCTGAGGCAGAATGGTGTGAACCCGAGAGGCAGAGCTTGCAGTGAGCTGAGATCGAGCCACTGCACTCCAGCCTGGGCAACAGAGCCAGACTCCATCTCAAAAAATAAAAAAAAAAAAAAGAATTAACAACATGCGTGATGTAGTTCCTATTCTCAAGTTTCTGAAGTCTAGTTCAAATAAAGATATATACTTGGGAAAGAAACTGGTAATTCCATGAAATAATTTTGTGCTAAATAAGTGGAATAGACACCTGGCATTTACAATGGACTGTCTATTTTATTTGGCATGGTCAGAGCATTTTCCTATAGGAAATGTGATCTAAGTTGAACTTTGAAAGATGGGAGAGGAATGAGTTTAGGAGAGCAGAGGTGGAAGGGGAGATAGAAATGCAGGTTGGGGCTCCATTGTGGGTTTTCTTGAATACTTGGCTAATGATTTATTTAATATATTCTTGAATAGTCAAAAAGAGCTCCATTGAAACTGATATACATGGTGTTTGGTGAGTCAATTTTGGAATTGTATGGATCAAGGAGGTAAGACTGAAGATAGGCAGGCTTATGAAGAGCCTTGGCATATTGTGTGAGGTGATCATTAGTAGAGTTTATGGTGGCTAGTATTTAATCTAGAAAGAAAGTCACCTCAAGAATGTGGGGTAATTAAATAAGTAAAAAGTCACAGGCCTTGGTGTGTATATAAATATGAAAGAAGAAGGAGAAAGAGAAGTGACCTCAGGGTTTTAAGCTTGGATTGAATGAGAGCATAGTGGGACCAATAAGAGAAGTGGGAAAATAGGAGGGGAAAATGGTATTTGCTTGGATTATTGCTAATACTTCCAAAGTGTCCTTTTTTTTTTCTTTTTTTAAATAAGAAATAAACCTTTCTAAGTTGACAAGTTAAACTTTAATTCAAATCAAATTGCCACCTATGGAAAGCAATTAAAATTACATATGGGAGGGTGGGTTATACAGTGTAAAATATATAGAAAGATAAAGTGTACTGACAACATCATTGACTGATCTTCACTTAGAATTTCTTAGAAATTATTCTCTGAAAATGTAATGTTTATATTGTACTGCATTCATTTTTCTCTAATAAATCAGTACTCTCCCTAGGGGATTGATTTTAAGAGATTAAGTAGCTAATGCCTTAAATGAACAGGGCTGCAGCTATTTATTATTTTCTTTACTAAGAGATTTTCATAATAGCATTTGAAATTTGAGATTGATAATACTGGCTGATTTCTTCTATATTGCTAAACTGATCTTGAATCAGATGGGACTGAGTTGAATGCTTGCCTTTCACTTAATGATTGTGTGATCTTTTGTCAAAGCATAACATGGTGAAGATAAGAATAAGACATGATGAAGGTTAATATGTGTGAAGTGCTTGCTGCTATGTCTGGCATACAGTAAGCTTGGAATAAATGTTAAATGATGTATTTTTGCATAGATTCACTAGCATTTATGAACCTCAGAACCAAATGGGGACATATCTCTTTAAATATTCAATTCGGCTTGACCTGGAGCAGCCATCTTAGCATTATAAGGATACCACTGTTCTAGCAGAGCTCAATAATCCAGAGGCTATCTCAGATTCCTTGGGTAATTGAGATTATAACCAAATTCCATCAAGAGGAAATCAGTTGATTGGTTATCTGCAGTCTCTGGCTTCACTGGGTAGGTGTTGGCTGTTGAAAATGGTGCTGCTTTCTCAATGTGCCCTGCTGAGATTCCAAAGGTGTAGGTCTGAGTAGGGAGAGGAAGCCTTCTGAGCAGTGGTCACTTCAGCCATGGTTACCCCTTGCCAGCAGACAGTGGACCCAATATCATGCAGCCACATACATACACACACTCTCAACACATATGTGCTCACACAGCTTACTTATTTATTTTCTTTTTGTGGCAAACCCACTGTGTCAAGGTGGTTGGTTCAGGAAAGTTTTCCATAGAAGAAAACCGTGCCTAAGAAAACCCAGGCCTAATCTGCAGCCTGACTCTGTAATCCAGAATCTATTCTTTGTGGTTTTTCAGGGGATTCTAAAGTTCCAGCTAACCTCAGCCATATCATCCTCAGTCAACTTAAGGTGTTTGAACAACCTGCAACCTCAAAGGAAACAGGGGTGAGGTTTTTCATTACTTTCTTTCTAGAAATCATCTTAGAAATTTGTCCATCCCCCTCACAGCATTCTTAGAATTTCATATTCTAAGGGATTTAGAGTGGAGCAGCTTCAGTCGCAGGGGAAAAATTAAAAAGAAGACTAATACACTTTTGCCCCAGAACAATGGATGCCTATTTGTCTTATATCAGCTTAATTAAAAATGATTCTTCCCACAGTGAAGTGATGTCTACACTGGTAAAAGTCAAAGTATTTGGCAGTTTTTAAAATGCATAATTTCTCATTAGAAGACTTCAAGTTCTGCCTCAGTAGTCATCCGTCTACACTATTATTTTTATTCTTCTTGTTTTCATTTCAAAATTGAGGAGTTTAAAAAGTCCCTTGAGAAGACAACTTGAGATAAAGTGGCAAATCTGATTCTTTTAAAATCCTGTACTCTAGTCAATTACCATTCTGACTTTGGTCTATCATACACAAGAAGATACTTTAGCCTTCTAATGAGGTTTCTCAAATGATATATTGAATTTTAGGTTCATGTCACATGACCAGTTATCTTTTTTTTTTTTTTTTCAATTAAAAATTTCTTGGTAGTTTGTTCCTTTAAAAAAGTCTTTGGAAATTCTCACTTCTCATAGTTCACATGAAATCCAGATAACTTCTTGCAACCCGTGGCTTTAATAAAGGAAAAAAAAAAAACCTAGTTGTTACAGTATGATCACTGTTAGTTTGACATACACATCAAAGAAAATAGCTCTCTAAGCAAGGCTGTCCTTAAAACTGGAGACAGACTTGTCAGTAACTTGGAGCTGGAAAAACTTGATTTCTAGAACCATGATCAGACTGTCAGGACAATGCTCCTTCCATGAGAATCAAGACAAGCCCACCTTTCTGATTTTTTTCCAGACATAACTAAGAACACCAAAGGTGAGCCAACAAACCAAGTGAAAGACATCAAACAATTGTATCCCTATTTCCCTTGAGGGATTTTGTCCTAAAGACTAAGAAAACCCTCTTAAATTAGCTCTAATTAAATGCTGTGAATGTATGGTTCCACCATTCAGAAAATGGATTGCCTCATTGTGTTTTTTCCATGTTACTAAAAGAGAGATTGGGATTCTTTAAAGGAAGATTAAAAGCACGGAAGTGACAAAAGGAAATGGGGTGAAAACAGAAAAAAAGTATGTCCAAGTCTATTCTGGATACTCCATGGATAGATGGTGGCCATAGGTAATCATTCGGTATGTGTTGACAGAATTGGTTTATGCGATCACTCTAGTGGTGTGCTAGCCGTATTGATTATGGGGTGATACATATTCATTAGTATAATGACTAACAGTGTTTTCACACCACACTGGCTGACTGCATATACAGACAAGATCAAGTTATTCTGTATAGACTATTCCTTAGGGAGTGTTGGGGGAAGTAAGGGTAGGTAGGGGGACTCACCAGGCACTCTGCTGACAATAGGATTTATCCTGACAATAGGATTATTTTAAAATTTATTGTGAAGTGTTTCTACACAAAGGAAATGTTTTGTGGAAGGAATTCATGATATTATACAAGTATGTTTCTTTAATTGGAAACCAGACACACTCTACTAAACATTTTATTGGAATATTTATTTCACACTTCACAAAGGATCCTGAGAGAAATGCTTTGTGATTAACTCTGATTGTCCATATATGAAAAATGAGGGCAGGATAAGAATAAATATGCAATTAATAGAGCAGGCCTCCGATTCTCTATTTGTTTTCTGACATTTCCAGCAGTATCTTCTCCCAAAGATGAAAATATTAAGCAGGGCATCTAACGCCAAATCTTGTCAGATTGATCTTATTATCCTTTATTGTTGTTTTAATCTTTAATACAATTTGGCTGTAAATTGAAAGCTCTGTATACCATTATAATCCTGCAAGCTGATTCGCTTGATTGAAGGGAAAAATGAGACACAAAACTCATGCTGCTTTTATGTTCTTAGACAACACTCCTTACCTACTTGCAGACTAGTGGCTTTTCTTTAGTTTTGATTTGAGGTTTTTTTTTTTTTTTTTTTTTTGGTTGGCTGGTTTGTTTGTTTTTAATGGATAGATCCTTTAAACTATGCCGGTATAGTCTCTGGATGAGCAGCATCAGCATCACCTGGACACTTGTTAGCAATGCAGATTTTCAGGTGAATTCTTGACCTATTGAGTCAGAAACTCTGTGCGGGGGGTCCAGTGATCTCTGTTTAACAAGCTCTCCAAAATGATTCTGAAGCCCACTAAAGTTTGAGAACCACTGCATTACACTGTCAGACTCCTTCCTCTCATTGTTTTGCATCTAGAAGCACACCATGCATAGAATACAGTTATAACTTAACACAAAATGTAGTTCACTGCCTTTAACTAAACCTGATGGCTTTGTAGTTTTGTTAGCACGATGCTGCAAATAGTTGGGCTACATATACGTCGACAAAGGACATAAGTGAGTTTCCTCCCACTTTCCCTTTTTTTGGGGAGGAAGCATGGTATTTAAAGGCAGACAAGTCTAATTTCAAGTTCTGATGCGTCTTAATAGGTGGGCGATTTAACCCCTCTAGCTCTTGTGTTCTTTACCTATAAACATATATTCTTTGAGGTGTTGTTCTGAGTATGAAATGAGATCAGGGCTAATACTAGCTCATACAGTGAATTAGAAAAAAGTGCCCTCTCTGGGGGAACCAATTAGGAAAAAGCATTCATTCGTTAGGGCTAACATTGCCCATGTTTCTTCTCAGACTTGGCAAGGAGAACCCGAACTAGATTTCAGCCCTGACTTCTGCTTGCTCATCTGGACAGTTTCGTCCAAGGCAAGATTGTATGCAGAGTTCTTGATTGAAATAATGTATGTAAAGCAGTTGGCATATAGCAGTTGCTTTTCATACAGTGAATTATATACATAACACATATTCCACATAAATATTTTTTCTTAGATGTATCAATTATAGTCCAGGGAGAGTAACATATGTAATCATTTGGTTATCAGTAAAGATGCTTAGATTACCTCCTATAGTAAGTTTAAAAATAGTTATTTTATTCCTCAATTCTCTGACTCATGGACCAAATTAAGAATTTAATTGAAAGCATTTAATTTTATCCTTCATGCAGTGTAGATATGGTCTCTACCTGGATCTTTAAAAAATAGAGAGATCTGAAAGAAAACTGCTTGCACTTTTGCTACCCAGGTACTACCCATGATGACTAGCTAATTAAATAATTTAAATGGGAAACTGGTATTTACAAAATAATAAGACTTAGATACATATGAAATAAGGAGAGTAAGTTCTCTGACATGATATTTTCTAGGTGCTAAAGCCTGATTTCAAATACTTTCTTAAGGGCAGGGATCAATAGGGAGAAAAGCCTGGATTTCTGCAAAAGAGGATAAAGACTGAGATCCAAGAATGGGACAAGTGAAGCTTTCTGCTTCGTCACAAGATTACCAAGGATTAATTCCTCTTAGAGTTTTGTATTTAAGAACTTGAGTGTTGTTATCCTAGGAAAGACACATAACCCACTGTAATGTTTAGTTGTCTTAGATTTTGGTATTCACTTTAGCACAACTCATTAGCAGTTCCCTGGTATAAGGAGCTGGGATCCTGCCTAACACTTATCATTACATATTAAATCAGCACAATAAAAATGACAGAACAAAGCACTGGCTTTAAAGGCAACAAATTCTTTTAAGGCTACGCTAAATCCTTGTCTCTCTATACAGTACTAAGTTACAGTACTGCTACTGTAATTAAATGCTATATGAGGGAATGTAACAAGATATTATGTGGCCAAAGTAAAATGCTAACCTAAATAGCATCGTTAAAACATAACACATGAAATAAAATTGGAAATCACTTTTAGAACACTGCTCATGTTACAAGATGTCAGAATCATGCATAATGCAAGAGTGGAACTGCTTACAGAGTTTACACAAGAGAATTTAAACTTGCTTCCATGGACATGAGGAACTGCTCTTTGAAGCATGGGCTCTGATGAGATTCTGCCTGGCTCTAACGATATTCCAAGGGAATGTTCTTGTTCTATCTGATGCATATTTATTTATAGGGTGCTGAATGAAGGAGCATTCATACTACATGGCAGATTGCACTTTCACCATATTTTTCATTAATCACCTTTTCTTCAGCATCTTCACCATTGCTGTATTATTGATCTGTTTTTGAACCCCCTTTGTGAATAAACCTACAGTCACAAAACTACCCATAGATCAATGTCAGCAAACGCATTCCTGCAAACACAACCTTTATAACTCCTTTTCTTGCTGAACCTTCATTCCATTTCATCTCTTGGGCAAAGGCCTGAAAAAACAGATGATCCTCGTATTATTCCCTGAAGGGCAACAAATCCAGACCTTGCTAGGTTTACAGGCTGAACATAAAGCCCATCCCAATGACAATACTTTTTCTCTGCTGCTCAGATTTTAAGTCAAAAGGTCCTTCTTGCTCACTGTAACATTCCCCTGTGCTCTGTGTTAAAGACTATTGATCACATGTTGGTCTTTGTTGCCACATGCAGAGAAATCACCGTCTCTGAATACATGAACCAAACACAAACATATTTATCCACACACTAACCTCTCTAATTTGGACATAATTAGAAAAAGGGCTATTTAATTAGTGAAAAGTCTTAAATTATAGATGCCTGATTACTTTTGAGTACATAAAGTAATAGCAGGAAATGACTAACAAAGTGTTGCCAAGTACAGGACCTGCCAGGCCTGTTTTAATGAATAGCTAAAGATCACTGAAATTAGCACATTAATTGTATGCATGTAAATTCCTTCTGCTAAGTGCATTAAAATGTTGTTCTCTTTGTAATCATGTTGAAGTTATTTATTTGGTTAGTACACCCTTTTCATAACTATTCATGAAAGACAAAAAAGTGAACTTCAACATAGTTCCTGCCTGAATCCGAATACTATCATTTACAAACCTCCACATTTTACTGTGCATGCAAAGGACTCATGACTTATTTTTTTTAAATTCAACATGCACATTTAATAAAGCCTTTTTTCAAGTTACCCATTTCCTTTCTTAGTGTCTTCCTTTCAGTGTCTTGTAGAGGGTAATATCTCAGACTCCAGGTCAAACTCCCTCACTGTGAATCCCTCTCTATCATTTAATAGCTATGTGACTTTGGGCACATTGCTAAATAACTCTGAACCTTAATTTTCTCATCTGCCCTACAGGATTGTTGTGAGGATTAAATGAAATGATGTTTTGAAAAGTATTCTTAAACTTCCATGATGATAAAATTCACCTGAGGCACTTGTTAAACCCAACTTTCCCAGGCTCCTTGTTCGACTACCCCACGTGATTTTTTTCCTCTGGGAAACAGTTTGGAAGCACCTCACTCATAGCAGCTTCTCTTCTGTCATATACTGTGTACTGTATATTGCATTCGTGAGCCAAGAAAAACAAAGGAAAAATAAATGAAAGATATAAGGAACCAAAAATGTCATCACAGCGTCCCTGCCAACTTTTCCTTAAATGTGTCCAGGGCAGAGGCATTCACGCTCTTACAGAGAATAGTTTTCTCCACATTTGAACAGTTCCATTGGTTCAAAAGACAAATCTCTTATTGTGCAGGAACCTGTTTCTTTTGAAGTTCTATTCATTGTTCTTGCCTGATATTTGGAGCAATGTGGAATGAACTAGTCGGCTTGTCTGTCCATTTGACAGCCGTTCAGACATTAAAAGAACTCTCTTATCTCCTCTTGATCTTCTCTTTCCAGGCTAAATATACCAAATTCCTTCATCCATTATTGGTGATAGAACATGGTTTCTATAGTTCTCACAGTCTTGATCACCCTCCTCTGGAGCCAACTCGAGACTGTCAATTTTCCACTTAAAATATGTTTTGTGACAGAATTGGACAGAATGCCATACATTTCTGAACAAGACAGAATATAGGCAAACCATAGTTCTCTTAAAGATGCTTAAAATAAATTATTTGAAAAGAATGATGTGCTTACATTAAAAGTTTCTAACCCCAGTTCTTTGGTTTACTGTGTGAGCTCGGACCAGTCATTTAACATTTCCAGAATCTTAAAGACCTTGTCTCTGAAACTGGGATAGCAATATTTCTCTGCCTACATGCAGACCTCATAGGGTTGTTTAGAGAATAAGACATAAAACAAAGTGGCTTGAATGATTATGTGCTACTTTTATCACCAAGTCAACATTAAAACTGTATTCAAAATAATCAATAGTTATTAAAAACTAAGATATAATTTAAATACTAGTTTGTTCGCTATAAACTTTATGTTAAAAAGTTTCTGCATTTGTATTGTCCAAAGTATGAAGCCTCCACATTTCAGTAATGATGGGGAGGAGATTCCAACCAGATTTTAAAAATCTCAGAATTTGTTTTTAAAAGATAGATTGTTGTCCAATCAGGTTACTTTGTGCTATATTTGTGCAACCAAGTCTTTGAACTGAAATTCCAAACTTAAAAAAAAAAGCCATATATGCTTCTAGGATGAAGGTCTATAGTCAGGACCCTGGACTTTACTATAAAATCGTAAAGACCTACCTGTTAGATCTGAAGAGAGAATTGGACACTACCCTCACCTCTTGTGACTTTTCTGGAATTTTCTTCAGGAAGGAAAGTGAAGTTTGCAGAAATATCCTATTTCTTAACTGATTTCAGAGATTTTTTTTAACAGTATTTTCCTCTTTTTACTTTTCCGTTGGTGTGTTCTCAAGGTAAAGTTTAACGTAAATGAGAAGTAGCTCTGTCTTTCTTATAAAAGATTTGGACTTAGATTAATGGGAGAAATAAAGTCATAAGTATGAAGATAGCCTTGCTAATGTTTTAAAATAATATTTAATTGTACAAACATGTGTTTTATATTTAATGATGAGAGAAAAAAGCAGGATACAAATCTATACATATGTGGCATGATAACAGGTATGCAAAATATTTCTATGTTTGTGAATACTTGTTTATGTAGAAAAACGAAGAACACTGGAGGGAAATAAACCAAAATATTAGAAGTGATTATCACTGGTTAGTGAGCTTACAGGCTTTCTTCTCTTTATACTTGCCTATATTTTATAAATTTTCTACAGTGTGCATGTATTATTTTTATAATCATAAAATAGGTAGCAAGAAAGTGAAAGAGCTTTGCTGCTAGGTGAAAAGTTGGTGTTTGTATTAGAAACACGATTTCATGAATACATTTTTCACTAGTGCCAACTCCGGAAGGTGGGAAAAAGACCTTCTCTTATTCTTCCTCCCATTTCATTTCATCTGACATGTAGGAGTTTCTTTTAATGATAGATTTCACTGAGGGAAAAGCACCTGGGGCAACAATCAAGGGAGATTGCATTACACTGTGACAAAATCTTTAGAACCACCTTTCTGTCTGGGCCGTCAAACAGACTGAAAAAGGCGTAAATCCTTTCTGTCTTTTTAAAGTAACTTTTAAGGAGACTTCTTACACATAGAGATACACATTTAATATTTTAAAATCTCTGGGCTATTTCCAAATAGGATTATCACTTCCACATTAATATTTTTGGTCTTTTATATAAATTTTGGAAGTCAGGGCATTGGTACATGCCCATTAGACTGAAAGCTCCATGACACTAGGAACCATGTTTCTTTACTTGTTTGTAATTCATCTTTGTATCCTCAGCATCTAGCCTACGGCATGATACTTACTAAGTGCCAACAGAACAAGTTGGAAGCAAGCGCTACAGCCAGCTGACTAGGATACATAACAAAGCTCTTTTCCCTTCTCCCTGGGGTGTCAGTACCTGGATGGACAGAGAAAACCTGAAGGACAAACCTGGTCAAAATGGAACCAAGTAGACCCTGCCAAAATATGGGCAAATAGGGGAGGGGCAGGTAAAGGAGGGCTGAGGAATCTGGCTGGAATCTCCTGCACATCGTTACTGAAGTGTGGAGGCTTCATACTTTGGATGATACATAGCAAAGAACGTTGATAAAGCTCTCTAGCTTGTTCTCCCCTCCCCATTTTTTAATTGAAAGGGATGGATTGCAGATGGCTGTAAATTTACTCTAAAATGTTTGAGAAAGGGTTGGGACAGGGCCTAGGCTGACAAAGTGACAAATGTCTGTGTCAGTAGGCCCCACATCTGCAAGAAATGGAGACAGGGACTTTGGCATACACTATGAATGACCAGAACAGGTGAACAAAGCAAAGAGGGCCCAGGTCTTGGGAACAAGAAGCTTAATGTGACTCCAGATAGACTCCCCTATTATTGAGTGAAACTCTGTAAACTTATGACAGAGGTCAGGAATGGCCTTTGGGTTTGGGGTGAGGGGAAGGGCAGATGTATGTCAAGTAGCTAAGAAAAGCTGTTGGGATATTTGGCTTGAGGAGGCTGAGATAAGAGGTGGATGGTGTGACATGGTGCTAAGAGGCCTTAGCTGGCTGACCTGAAATAATAAAGCAAGCCACTTTTATTATTATTATTATTTATTGTTATTATTATTTAATATTTATTATTCTTTTGAGGGGAAGCGAAAAAAGACAACTTGGTAACTACCACATACCTTCAATTTGCTGACATGCATATAACATGTGTTCAAAGACTCCCCTTCATGCAGTAAAGCTGTGGAGATTCTGATGTCTTCAATTACTGGCTGGAGTGTGTGAGGATCCAAATGACTTATTATGTAAAAGAACATTATGGATAGCTGAGTTCCTAAAGCTGGAGTTTCAAGAGAAATACCACTTTTGTTCCCTGGTGGTGACAGAAGGAGCAAGACTTTGAGGTACAGGCTAATATATACCAACTTCAATAGGCCTTAGGGAGTCAGCACCTTTACCTCAAGTAGTGCCTCAAATGGTAGGAGTTTATAATGCAGGGAGAAACTTGAGAAAAATATGAATAGAGGGTTCTGAACCTCTTCTATCTGGATAATATGGACAGCACCATGTTGGGGCTGTGTGTGGTTTTCAAGAGATTCTCTATCATCTCTGGAGAGATTTGGAAACAGGAGGGCCAAATTATCCTTATTCAAGGTCTGTTCCAGGCATTAGGAATCCTTTTGAACTAAAGTCTCCAAATAGCAACTTTGTGCTAGTCAAGCCAGTTCTTTGAAATCTCAGCCTTCTGTCCTGGATCATTTCCCTCCCTGGAGCTGGCCGTAAATCTGTCACCCTCCTTCTAACGGATCCTATCCACTGCCTCTAGATTAATTTTCTCAAAACACTGTTTCATCATATTGCTTTATTTTCCCCTTCTGCAGTAAGTAAACTTTGATGGCTTCTTATGGAGCACTGGGTCTCAAGATGTTCTTCAGCCAGCCCCATGAGCATTACCTGGAAAGTTGTGAGAAATGTAAATTTTGCGGTCCTACCCCAGACCTACTGCACACCTGTAATCCCAGCACTTTGGGAGGCCGAGGCGGGCAGATCACGAGGTCATGAGATTGAGACCATCCTGGCTAATACAGTGAAACCCTGTCTCCACTAAAAATACAAAAAAATTAGCCGGGCGTGGTGGCACATGCCTGTAGTCCCAGCTACTTGGGAGGCTGAGGCAGGAGAATCACTTCAACCAGGGAGGTGGAGGTTGCAGTGAGCTGAGATCAGGCCACTGCACTCCAGCCTGGGGCACAGAGCGAGACTCCGTCTCAAAAAAAAAAAAAAAAAAAAGAAATTCTCCTGGTAGAGCTCAGTGATTTGTTTAACAAACCCAGCTGTGTACTAGAGTTTGAGAACTATGGCCATAGAGCTCTTCAACTTGATATTTATTCAAAGCACTCTCCTCTCTGCTGTCTTACAACACTTGCCTCTTGTATTGCCATTGTATGGCACTTATTCATCTTGTCATATGTTATTGTTATTTTCTGTGTGTAATCTGATGTCAGCTTCAGAACTGTAAACTTCTTGAGGTATTGGTCTGTGTATTTTCTTAACTATAAAATCATAAAGCTAGAAAGGACCTGGAAAAGCAACCCCTGAATTTTGCAAACTTTTGAACAGTACCATGCATATAGTGGACATTCAATTAAGATTTGTTGAATGAAATAACATGCCTACAGGGGCCCCTGAGGTGAATTGAGACTGCCGAGACTTCAGTGTCATCATCTTAATTTAGATTATTGCTTTGGACACCCTCCAAGGGTTTCTGAATACCTGGGGAAAGCCTTGGATGCCATTGCCAGCTTTTCCCTCATGGTCTTTGCATGGGCTTTGGAATTTTCTTACTGAATGCAAGGCAGTGTGGTGGTTTGAGATACAAATAGCAGAGCATTTGAATTGAGAAGAAAATAAAAACAAAAACAACATTGGTGTTTCTATCTTATTGCTGCTTTGAGACTCAACATGAAGTATGAATCCATCATACACAAGAAATAATATCTTGCCTGGATATCTAAAGCATAAATAAAAATTAATTGCAGCACACAGCTGTTAATTATCAGGCTTTGGAGCATTCCAGAAGCAGTTGCTCATGAATACTTATTCAGCTAAATATCACGTGCTCATTAGGACATGCCAACATTGGCTATGAAGACACTTGCCAGTTGTTGATTCTTGTTGCTTCTGTATAGTCTAGGGGTCTAGGCTGCCAGTGGTCTGGCTGTTACATTTTAGGGGTAGGCTGTCACAACAGAAATGGGCAAGTTTGGGTTATGAAACTACTCTCTCTTCATCTTATGATTGTTCATACCAAAAGAGGAGATCCTTGACTTCCAAAGATGGCTATGTGGTGATTCTTCTCCAAAATGAATTGGGCCATGGGTATGACAGATATTTTGTGTGTGAGTGTCACTTTGTGGCAGGCAGTAACACATAGTGGTGTGCTAAATACATTAATAACTTTTATATTGCATTTTTATTATTAGGGTTCAATGCTTTAAGGCCCCGTTAGAAGATGTTGCTCTCAGAAGAATGACAAAAACTTGAAAAATGTATTTATTGTTTTTTTTAGAGATAGACATCTTTGTATTTCAGAGATGAAAAGAAATTCAGAAAGGCAATTCATTTTCATAGGTTAAATTTACACACTAATGAAAAGGAGAGAAAAATAGGAAAACGGTTACTTTTATTTTTCATCTTCTGTGGACAGTGGACTGAGCAGCAAAAATAACCTATCTTGTTACTATATGTCAAATTCATTAAAACAAACATACATGGATTTTCTTAGTTATACGTGCAACCGTTGTACTGAGGTTTGATTTAAATAAGAGTGCTGCTACTTGTTGCTTAGAAAGTTTCAGGGTAATTATATTGATTACAAAATTGGAACTATGGGCCTGGTTTTCCTGAGCTTGTTATTGTCGAGTCCTTCCTAGTTTCCAGTCTCTGCAGACCTCTCTGCTCACCATGACTTCAGCCTGTTCACTCAGCCTTCTAAGCTCCCTGTGGCCAGGCTTTACCTGGGAGAGGAGGCATTTAAGGAGTTCCAGTCCAACACTTTTCTTCCTTAGCATCAAGTTAGTTTGGCTTCTGGTCTGCCTTTGGCTTTTGCTGTAATTTCTAGAGTCATGTATGTCTCTCGTTCCTTGGATTCAGTATCTACCTTATGCTGCAGTTCTCATACCCACATTCTTCTCCCATTACCCAGAATTGAGTTCCTGGTTTAAAAGTTTGCTGGATCTGCCCAGGTCCTCTAAGAACACCTAAGACCCAACCTTACATTTGCCATTCTTTCTCTCTCTTAGCCACCCGGGTCCAGCTCCTGCTCCACAGTCTGACTGTGGCTCTACTATTTTGGATAAGGCTTTCTGATGCTGCCTGCCTGAATTTGGGACGTGTTTAGCTGCTTCTTGGCACCAAGCCGTGCTTTCGTATTGAGTGAACTTCTGCTCTTTCATGTTTGCCTCCTGATACCAATTTCCTGGCTGCATAATCAATCCTTGTGTTCTGCCATATTCTTCAGATACTTTGTTCTGCTTGCCAGACTGGACATTCTCCCAGCACCTGCAACTGAGCCATCCTCTCTGATGGGTAGGTCTAGCTTCAGTTCCCAGTTTCTTCCCTTGTGACCTGACCAGGCAGGTGTCTGGTTTACCAAATTCAACAAATGTAAAGCATGTCCTTCTAAATGTTTGTTTTAAATACAATCATTTAATCATTTTTGTTTCAATTAGGTTTACATTTAAAGAATTACTCCCATACTTTTTATTACTCTATGTGGATTGTGGAAATTGTTGCCTTTCCCTATTTGCAGTTCTTTTAAGTAATAACATGCAAATGAACTTCACTTTCAATTGAAATTCTGAGAAAAGTTCTTAGGGTAACTTTACATTTAAGGGTGCTTTAATTAGACTGAATTGTGCCTATTTATTGCCTGATGTCCAAGGCAGAAACCCTGGGCCTAATTATTGTGCTTATTTACTGCTGTCAATTATATTCTAGATATGAGGAGTTGAAGAGCAAGAAAAGAAAAAGCAAAGCAAATATATGTGTGCATGAGTGAGTATGTGTGTGTGTGTGTGTGTGTGTGTGTGTGTATTGTGTTGAGACTGAGGGGAAGGTATGGGCAGGGGAAAGCAACTCTGTTCACTTGACAAATGTAAAAGGGATCCCTGTTAATATAACCCTATCACTGATGTAAGCACTTATTGTAGTGTGTCAGGCAGTGTGCTAATAAGAACTGGGGTTACTTCATTTAAGTCCAATTAAATAGTTACTAATTTTATTCCTACTTCACATGAGGGAAAGCTGAGGTTTGGAGAGGTTAATTTACCTGAGTCCACACAGAAAATAATTGCTGAATCGGGGATTTGGATCCCTTTGGTGTGACTATAATTTGAGTCCTCCAGATTATACTGCTTTCCTCTTCTTTAGTATGATGTTTCCAGATTATTCTTGTATAACCTGAGAAGTGATCAGGAATATGGAGGAAAATAAGTGACATTAACTAGTTATAGTAACATTTACTAGTTATAATTTTCTAAGGGTTTTTGCATACAGTATCTGCTTTATTTTCAGAAAATAATAAGGTAAATGATATTGTCTCCATTTAGGAGGTCAAAACAGAGACTCAGAAACATTAAATAACTCCATATTGTTGTGAGTAGCTGTAGTTTCTTCATTTGACTCTTGTTTACTATTCCCCTGTGAAAGTCTACTATAGTATCCTGACAATGAACATCTGATTTTTTCCAGGTTTTTGCTATTGTAATAGTACCACTATGAACATTTATATGAATTCTTCTAGTGCATATTTTGCAAATTTTTTTCTCAGCTATATACCTTAGAGTATGTGTGTTAAAAATGCCAATTTAAAGCAATAAATTAAAAAAGAAGGCCATGCATGGACCAATGGCCAGAGTGTGTCATAAACCAGTGATTTCGATTAAACAAATTCTGTGAACTAAGGTAAAAAATAAAAATCTGTAAACCTGAGACCTCACTTTTCTCCCCCAAAAGCAATCGCCTGACTTGGTTACTTATCTGGGGCAACAGAATGGTAGAGCTGGTTCTAACCCCCAGTTCTGTAATTACAGACAATTCTTAGGCCTGTCCCACATTAGCACATGAACATTATTCTCATTATTCTACTTGGGTGGCCTGAGAACTACAAACTTCACAGGTTCAGAGGAGAGATTACACACCACTGGGTTGCTAGTCTGTTTTTGAGAAGGGATTTGGTTTTGAGAAATTACTCCAGAGTGTTTATATTGCTTCACCCGTGGGCCTGTGTGCTGTTAAGCTTGAAATGAAAAGAATGACTCTGTGGTTTAGTTTTATGAGGGAACCAAAGCCATAGAGTTATGATCTAGTGCATATAACATTGAAGGATCACAATTTAAAGTCCAATAATTCTTGCCATTTGTCTACACAAGAGGATCTCAAAGAGTTTTATGAGAAATTATAGACTAAGAATTTGGGAGAGTTATGTGCAATTTATGGTTAAAAAAGGAAGTGCTAAAGTTTTCTGGAATGCTTCAAGGCTGTCATTAGAAAAGGCATGAAGAGAGCCTAGGATCATTGACTCCTTGGCTAGGAACCCTGGCAGGATTAAATGCAACCAAACAATTCAGTGATTCTGAATGGCTTCAGCTTTCTTTGAGTGGCAATTTTGCTTTTCTGGGGGCCCTACTAATTGAAGGAAAGCATAGAGGAGCCAGAGTAAATTGGTTCTTTAGAACCTTTAAGAAATATTGTGGGGATCATATTAATACAGCTTTTGTAATATATTCTCTTTCTAATTAGTTTTTTCTCTCTTTAGTGGGAATTTTAAGGACTGAAATGGAATGAGCCAACAGAGATTTTTAAACAGCACAAATATAAATGGTTATTCTAAATTATATTTGGAAGAAACTCTACTTGAGGTATTGAAGTTAGTAAATAAAGGCACCAAATTAATATAGGCTCTTTTAAGAACGAATATGGAATGCTATAAAACTTTGGTGATCTGTATACTTTCTGGTGGCTGGCCAATAGGATTTTTAATTGAATTACTACAGAAAATTCAGCACAAAATATTATCAGATTTAACCACCCACTGAGTACGTTATTTCTTACTGTTTTATTAGGCTAAATCAAAGGTCATAGCATCTCATCTTCTGCATTGATTTTCAGCCCAGAGGGGTAAAGTTTTAAAATGAGATCATGAAATTTTAGTAAAGAGCAAGTACTTAATAAAAGGATAATACTCAATTATCTTATTTAGAAAAGTAAAACTATTCTGTGACTACTTTATATGTGCATTCCTAGCCTTTAAATAGTTAGACAACTTCATTGACATTCACATTTTGGAGCTTTGTAACCAGTCTGAGGTTGAACCTGGGAGGGGATGTGTTGGGTGCAGGGGTCCTCATGGAGAAAAGACCTGTTGGTGAATCCAATGTCAAACATACCCACATTTCAGGCATATTGCCTTTGGCTATATGCTCTGAAAAGCCCCAAGATTGTGGACAGCTTGGCTGGAGTTTACAGTTCCCCAGATAATCATTTCAGAATCTATGCATCTTACATTTGGTCATTGTAAGTGATTAGAAATTCCCGTTTTTTTTTTTTACTTATTTTGTGTCAGTGTGCCTCATCTTGCAGCTGTTCTCAGAGTGCAGTCTCCATACCAGTAGCATTACCCAGGAACTTGTTAGAAATTCAAATTCTCAGATTTTTGTTGGCTGCCTACATGTCTTCTTTTGAGAAGTGTCTATTCATATCCTTCACCTGCTTTTTGATGAGGTTGTTTGTTTTTTTCTTGTAAATTTGTTTAAATTCCTTGTAGATTCTGGATATTAGACCTTTATCAGATGGGTAGATTGCAAAAATTTTCTCCCATTCTGTAGGTTGCCATTTCACTCTGATGATAGTTTCTTTTGCTGCGCAGAAGCTCTTTAGTTTAATTAGATCTCTTTTGTCAATGTTGGTTATTGTTGCAATTGCTTTTGGTGTTTTAGTCATGAAGTCTTTGGCCATGCCTATGTCCTGAATGGTATTGCCTAGGTTTTCTTCCAGGGTTTCTATGGTTTTTGGTTTTACATTTAAGTCTTCGATCCATCTTGAGTTAATTTTTGTATAAGGAGTAAGGAAGGGGTCCAGTTTCTGTTTTCTGCATGTGGCTCATCATCACTGGTCATTAGAGAAATGTAAATCAAAACCACAATGAGATACCATCTCACGCCAGTCAGAATGATGATTATTAAAAGTCAGGAAACAATAGATGATGGCGAGGCTGTGGAGAAATAGAAACACTTTACACTGTTGGTGGGAGTGTAAATTAGTTCAACCATTGTGGAAGACAGTGTGGCAATTCCTTAAGGACCTAGAACCAGAAATACCATTTGACCCAGCAATCCCATTACTAGGTATATACCTAAAGGATTATAAATCATTCTACTGTAAAGACACATGTACATGTATGTTTATTGCAGCACTATTTACAATAGCAAAGACTTGGAACCAACCCAAATGCCCATCAGTGATAGACTGGATAAAGAATATGTGGCACATATAAATCATGGAATACTATGCAGCCATAAAAAATATGTGATCATGTCCTTTGCAGGGACATGGATGAAGCTGGAAGTCATCATTCTCAGCAAACTAACACAAGAACAGAAAACCAAACACCACATGTTCTCACTCATAAGTGGGAGTTGAACAATGAAAACACAGGGACACAGGGAGGGGAACATCGCACACTGGGGCGTGCTGGAGGTTGGGGGACAAGGTGTGGGAGAGCATTAGGGCAAACACCTAATGCATGCAGGGCTTAAAACCTAGGTGATGGGTTTATAGGTGCAGCAAATCACCATGGCACATGAATACTTATATAACAAACTTGCGCGTTCTACACATGTATCCCAGAACTTAAAGTAAAAGAAAAAAACAAAACAAACAAACAAAAAGAAATGCAAATTCTCTTGGATCAAGACCTACAGAATCAGAAACACTAGGGATGGAGCCCAACGATGTATTTTAAAAGCCCTCCATGTGACCCTGATGTCTGCTACGTTAGAAAACAACTATTTAAATTATGTTGATGAGTGTAAGTTTTTTGATAACCATCTTGAAGAGCTCCTATTCCAGTGTCTGATTCATGGTAGACTCTAAGTGTTACCCAGAAAATGGAAGATGCACTTAATTTGTAATGCAACAGTCTGTGATGTTTACTATTATATTCTAGTCTCTTTCTCTCTCTCTCTCTTTTTTTTAACTGTCTACTCAGGAATGAATAGTTGCCCTCACAGATTATTCATTTTCTTTTCCTTTGAGACTAGCTCTTCAGCTTTTCATTTAATATAAAAAAGGTCATCTTCAAAGAAAATTGTTGCTTGATGCTTCAGTTATTTAATTCTCTAGCGAGTCACTGAGAAACAAAGTTGGTTCATGCCAATCATTTCTTTCCCATTAAAGAAGGAAAGTCACTTCATTGTCAATAATGATTAGTGAATTTTTCTCTAGTCTCTACTTCAGGACCACTTAAAACTTCAGTGGCCAAAAATTTGTTGTTTAAGACTTCTAAGTTGGCTTTGAGTCTGCTTAGGCAGCAAATTCATCTAAGGGCTGTGAACCTCTCAGCTTTGCCTAGGGTAATAGGTGAAAATGGGGAAAAAATTATTCACAAAGAAAGTTGAAGTGAAACAGGTTTGGGGAGACAAATGGACTCAGATTGTGATGTGAATTCATATGTTTTATATACCTAATTATTTCTAATGTGTGAAATCCAGGGAAATTATGTGTTCCAGACTCAGTGAGATTCATGTGGTACAAACCTCTTTTGCATCTTGTTATGTGAAAGATCCATGTGGTTTGAATAGCATCCTTGCATGTCAGCACATCTAGTCCTAGGGGAAGAGGTTCCTCAGGATAGGGACACCAAACAGAAGATGCTGGGTGTGTGTTCTCTGGGGATGAGATAGCTGATTCTGGGTTAAAAACTGAAAACCCAGGGATCATTGAGATTTCAGGGAGGCTCCACATGGACCAGCATAGGGAGGTAGGGATGGCCACAGCATGCTGAGAGTCTACCAGGAATACAGAGAAATCTGGTAAGGCAGGAAGGAAGTGGACCTGTGGGGGAGCCAGGGGTCTGAATGACCAAAGGACCTCCTTAGTTAGCATTCCTTATTCGTATGATTCTAATAAGAAAGTGGGTGGAAGAATGCTTCTAGGATAGAATTGGACTCAGTGGTGTTAACTACTACCTGAGCAGCTCTTTTCTGAGTACCTAGCCAGATCTGTTCAGCTTTGTCCTCCTCAGAAAGAGGCCCAGATAAAGGGGAGAAATGGCCCCTAGAGCCCAGGTTCTGGGAGGCAGCCTATAAAAACTTGCATTTTGAAATCCACAGACATTGACTGAATGCCCTCCTGGTGCCAAGCACCATGCAGATGCTAGGGATCAAGTAATTAGAGAGTTCCTGCTCTCAGGGAACTCCAGGCCTTATGAAGGTGATAGATATTTAAACAGCTTATTATAATTCAGTCGAATGGTATTTTCAGGGACAGAATGTTAGGCAAGAATATAAATCAATTTTTTTCTGCCTGAGGAAGTCAGCTAAATTTTCTTAGAAATGGTAATATAGGTAGGCCAGGTAGTGAAGAGGGGCAGGGGCATGGCAGGTAAAAGGATGAATGTTTAAAGAAGTATGGTGCTCTCAGGAAATGGCAAGCAGTCTGTTTCTGCAGCAGCATAAGATACCTGAGGGTGAGTGTTGGAGTTGAAGTTGGACAGATAGCATGGAATCAGATCATCAAGGACCTGTAGGGAGCAGAGCTTTAGTCAGAGTAGTCACATGATCAGATTTCTTTTAGAAAGATACATTCTAGCTCTTTTATGGAGGGTGGATTCCAGAGAACAGAGGCCAGACTCAGAGTAGAACCTTGTAAAAGTACACTTGAAGCATGATGCAGGCCTAACTCAGGGCCATTTCTAAGGTGATGGAGAAGGAAGGTTGACTTTTTGAGGCTTGGATTTGTCATATTTACTCCTTTTTTAGTCCTATCTCCACCTCTTTGGGGGCTTCTGTGGTTGATGCTCTTATAGTTGCTGCCTCTATAGAACAGATAGAAGGTGGGCCAGCATTCTGTCATATTACGTGGGCCTTTTTCCCTCTCAGAGATTTTACCAAACTTTCCCAGCAGTATTAAACTAAAGCCAATTACTAATATAAAGAATTTCATGTTAATATATTAGTAAATAAATTCTTTTGATACCATCTTTTGTGACAGGTAATTATAACTTAAGTGGCCTACATCAAATGTATTAATTCATTCTTGAAACTTTCATTGACATTTGCGATGTGAAGGCACTGTTAGCTTCACCGAAGGGTAACAAAAAAGCATTGAATATCCTCTGGCAGAAATTGCCAGTCCTGCTTTATTCTCTATAGCCACAAGTCAAGAAACTTTCTCAAAGCATTTGGTTTATTCATTCTTTCACTAATCCTTCAATTTATAAGTCAACAAATATTTGTTCAGCATCTACTATGTGAAGGCAAAATAATGACATGAGGTGAGGAACACGTTAGAGGTGGAGAGTAAAAATAGAACAGAAAGTTCAAGATGGACTTCAAAGTTCTCAGAAATTCCCTAATTTAAAAATACTCTCAAGGCTTTGGGCAACTTAATCTTTAATACTCTTACTACTTTTGTTATTAAAGAGCATCTTGGTTTAGGAGGTAAAGTTTTAGCTTCTTCGATAACCTAGGAATCATATCTCTGTTTCCATGTTTCTCTGATAGTTACTTGAAACTTTGATCCCTGGACTCTGCAATGTGGAACCATATTCACAGGTCACAGTAATTTCGAAAGAGGAGCAAATAAAGTATTTTCCGTTATCTATCTGTAGGCTTTTCTATTGCTTAAAAAGAGACTGAATAGCATGGTTTTCTAGGCAAGTATGACAGAAAATGTGGAGCCTAATTCCCCTCCCTCACCCTTTTGAAGGCCAGTCTATGAATTTGTTTGAAAATTGTCCAATTTCAGAATTTAGCTGACTAGTTGTGTAAATGACTAAGGGTCATCAGAGAGCATAAAAGTATTATTTGCCTAGGCATATTTTGACCTTTTCTTTGACAGCCCTTCTTTTCACTGAAAAAAATTCTTTCTCATTCTAGTCTTCTGCTCTTCTGTAGAAAGAGAACTTGCTGGGAGTTAGGTGACTTGACTTCTAATCTCAGTTTTGTGGCTAACTAGTTGTAGGACTTTAAGCCAGAGGTTGTCAAACTATAGCCTGCAGGCCAAATCTTGACCACCATCTGTTTGGGAAAATAAAGTTTTATTGGAGCATAGCTATGACTATTTGTTTACTCATTGTTTACGAATGCTTTCTTGCTACAATATGAGATGAATACTTCTGATAGTACCATGTGGCCCACAGAGGCTCCAATATTTACTGCCTGGCCCTTTACAGAAAAAGTTTGCCAACCTCATCTTTAGGCAAGTCGCTGTCTTACTTGAGCCTCATCTTCCCCATTTGTAAAATTTGGGAGTTGGACTAGGTTGTTCCCAGGGCTCATGTCCTCTTTACATTGTTACTCTAGAACTCTTCTTACAGAGCAGTCTCATCTCACGTCAGTCATTTTATACTGGGACATAAACCTATTCATATTTATATTCATTCAATTTACTAATTGAATACTGGCAAACCAGAGTGGAACACTAAGTCTAAGAGCATCCCTGCCTTTGAGAAACTTATAATCTAGTTAGAAGATATACCTACAAGGTTTCAAACTTAAATTAAAATAGAAGGTAATAAGGGATAACATACCAAATTCAGTGATAATGATTAAAAGATTTCAGAGGGGAAATATCATTATGGACTGACATCATTAGGGAAATATCTGTAGGGGAAAGTGAGATTTTATTTTTTTAACAGTCATCTTCATAGCCCTGTAAAATACTGGATTCAGTGTCCCTCTAAAGCAGTAGTTTTCAAATTTTAGGATGCATAAAAGTCACCTGAATTAGTAGGAAAAAAATGCAAATTCCTTAAATCCAGCTTTCGAGATTCTAAGTAGGTCTGGGGTACAGCTTATAAATGAGTATTTTCACAAACACCCTGGATAATTCTGATACACATTCTGATAAGCTGTTAAATATAATTACTACCTAGGAATTTATGATGTTTGGTAAGGTTTTTGTGAACTTGGTTATGTGTGACTAGAAGGAACTCCATTGTCCATGGGGCAAGTACTTCAATGACTTTCTTTCTCTTTTTAGGAAATGTGAAATCTCTTAGGCCAAGAAGAACAACCTGAGGACTCTTTTTCCGGAGGTAATTGAACTCCTTTAGTAAATCCAGAGGAGAAATCTGAGATCAGTACGTCTTTCGTATCTATGATAGCTAAGGATACATCACTTGAAAGATTTCACTATACTAACTACTTTCTTCAGCATTTGACTCTTGGTCCTTGTGTTGTGAGCTCCTTGTTCCTGCAAAGCTGGCTGGGGTCACCATAGTGGGTCAAAAAAAAAATCCATCAATGACAGAGATAGAGAATCTCCAATCTCTATCCCAAGACATGTTCTCGATGACTTGAGCACATCAGCAGATGCTGAGGATACAGAAGAGTGATTTCATCTATGGGAAAAAGACCCTCTGGAAAGAAGTGTGAAATCATCAAAAGAACCATTGGAGAGGACACCTGAGAGTCATGTGGCTGAGGTTTCACATGATCCCGGCATGCTTCCAGTCCAGAGGAGAAAGCTAGACCCATTCCTCAAAAAGTATAGGCATCATAAGAAGGCCACAAGGACAAAAAGAAGGAAGAAGGAGAAAATGGAGGCCCAGTGCTCCCCTGTTCCTCCAACACCTTCAACACCACCACAAAGTGAAGAAGATGAGGCTGTAGACAAAAAGCCAACTCTACTCAGTGCCCAGGAAGATACTCCTGACCTTCTCCAGGAGGTAGGGGTGGCAAAATCCTGGGATTGTCACTCTTCCGTAGGAAAAATAATGACAGCTCTTCACCTGGAGTAGGAAGAATTGGGGGTAAGGAGCTTGAGAAACAAACTGGGATCACTGGTCCCAGATAGAACATAAAAGAATTGGCGGCCGGGCACGGTGGCTCACGCCTGTAATCCCAGCACTTTGGGAGGCCGAGGCGGGTGGATCACGAGGTCAGGAGATCGAGACCATCTTGGCTAATATGGTGAAACCCCGTCTCTACTAAAAATACAAAAAAATTAGCCGGGCGTGGTGGCGGGCACCTGTAGTCCCAGCTACTCGGGAGGCTGAGGCAGGAGAATGGTGTGAACCGGGGAGACAGAGCTTGCAGTGAGCCGAGACCATGCCACCGCACTCAAGCCAGGGCGACAGAGCTAGACTCCGTTTAAAAAAAAAAAAAAAAAAGGCTTGGCTCAGAGAGTCATGTCCTTTTATCTTTATGCACATGGTTATTGTCTTTGAGGGCTTTTTAATTTCTTTCTTTTACTTACAGGACAGATTACAGTGTCTGCAGGAAGAGGGTTCCAGTGTGATGTATCAGGAATGTCAGATCCAGTCCTGTGAGCTCTTGGTGGCTCAGAAGCCCAGGCCCTCTTCTCTTGCAGTGACATCCTTGGCATCACCGCCACTCTGCTTTGGCAGTTTCCTAAGCTGTGTCTGCCAGACCTTCTCAAGGTCTAGGAAGCAGAAGCCTCCCAGAAGAAATGGTAACAACCAGGCTGAGGCAGGAGGTGATGCTGAGGTCCTGAGACCTGGCCTGGCAAAACCAGAGTTGAGCCTCAGCAAAACGTGTAGCCACTTGCAATTGATACAGCTTTCCTTTGTGTTTAGTTTTATAGTTCTCGCTGTATGTCATTGTTCTTCTTAGTTGAGTTTTTGCCTGTTAAAGAGACAGAGAGCTGCTTTTATGCTGAGATCCTCAAGCCAAAACCCACAGTAAAAGCAAAGTAAAACTTTGAGGCTTTTAACTTTTACTCAGTGGTGGAATTACTTCCTACTTCCTTCCCATTAGGTTGAAGGTGGGATTCTCTCTGGAGTAAGTTGTTCCCAAAATTCATGTGTATTTCACTCAGGATTGAAGTGATACAATTTCATCATTTTCAGTAGTGTTTCCTGATATCGACAACCAAATGGAGATCTTTCGTGTCCAACTCCTTTCATTTTCTTTTACCTTTGACTACAGATTCATTTTGTATTCTTCTTCAATATTTTGTTGAAATTCTGCCACTTTTTTTTTTTTTTTGAGACAGAGTCTCTGTCACCAGGCTGTAGTGCAGTGGCGGGATCTCAGCTCACTACACCCTCTGCCTCCCGGGTTCAAGCAATTCTCCTGCCTCAGCCTCCCGAGTAGCTGGAACTACAGGTGAGTGTCACCACACCCAGCTAATTTTTGTACTTTTAGTAGAGACGGGGTTTCACCAAGTTGGCCAGAATGGTCTCGATCTCTTGACCTTGTGATCCTCCCACCTCGGCCTCCCAAAGTGCTGGGATTACAGGAATGAGCCTCTGCGCCTGGCCAATTCTGCCACTTTCTAACTTGAATAAGCCTCAGGATGTCCTGGCTGCTACACAGCTATCACTTCCTCCATCTCTAACCAATGTCTGGTTTCTTTTTTTGTCACTTGTTAGTAGGGTTCCTAGCTCTCCCTTCTGAAAGGTGCCTTTGGTGTTCTCTAGCCATCTATATTGAAAACATAGTCACACAAAGTAATGTTTCTTTCTTGTCATTCTATAGTCAGATTTTCACAGAATCCTGAGTTCTTCTGAGAATCCTAAAGAAGATAAGTACTTTACTTTAAGAAAAGTTCAAGATCATTCCATTTCCCTCTTGTTCTGGTATGCTAGGTTAATCCTTTTCCCAGGATGTAAGAGTTTAAATTAATCTTATACCTTCTTTTGAGGGAGTATGTTTAAGAAGAGTTTAGGAGTTTCCCTGTAGCTTTATTACTTGTTGTTATTTCCTAAGTGTCCCAGTTTCCCAATTCATGTAAGAATAATAAATAAAAATACAAATATAAATAAATGTGCAAAGTATCTGCATAAGTAAGAAATAATATAACTTTTTTTTTTTATCCTTAGCACTGACTCTGATGATTACTGGAATCATTGGAAATGTGACCAGTATTTTGGTTCTTTTCATGCCTGGAACAAGGCTTTGTACTGTTGGAAGAATACAGGTTTCAGATAAGGAAAGATCTACACAAGCACTTAGTTTTGAAACTTTTCTGCTGCCATGTGTCTTGACCCCTTACTCATAAGCAAGAGAAAGGGAGTTTACATCTCCTCTGATGCATTTGTAAATGAGAAAGTATATGTTTCCAGGTTTCAAAGTTTGTATTACTGTAGTTAGGAAGGGAATAGAATGAGTTGCAAGAGTGGTGGCAAATATCCTCAAGGATGCTTTGGAGGTAACAGGTTACAACCACATTTGAAGAAATTTCATGGTTGGTGAGGATTTCAAATTAGAATTAGAAATTTTGCAAAATGTCATAGTACTTAGAGTAAAATAGGACACCTTTCTAAAGTCAGTCATGCTTTGATACTTTTAGTTGTCTAAAAAGTGGTTGATTTCTCATTTTAAACAGTATTGAGTTTTCTTGAGCTAATTGACCATGATAAATGGGTTTTATTACATAAAATTTCAAATTATCCAAACTATATCTATATTTACATACATATTTTCTCCATTTAATACAAGAAGCACACTCCCAGGTGAGGCATAATGTATGAAAGTCCCAAGTCATAGAGCCTGTTATTAAAAGCTCACCAGAATTCAGGTATTCGTGTTGCTATTATACTTTATTATTGTTATTATTTATCATAATAAGTGTTTCAGGTTAGTTGTTCTATCATAGAAAAACTATTAGTGGGAGCCTAGTTAGCCATATCTTCAGCCGCATCTACAATACTGATTTTCACATAAAAGTTATTTGCTACAAATTTGGTACATAGGTTTCAAATAAGGAAAGATCTGTATAAGCACTTAGTTTTGAAATTTTTCTGCTCTGTGTCTTGACCCTTTACTCACAAACAAGAGAAAAGATGTTTATATCTCCTCTGATGCAATTGGTAAACAGGAAAGTGTATATTTCTGTGTTTCAAATTTTGTGTTGCTGTCTTTATGGTTTGAATTTTTAAACATGATTTATGACTTAATAAAGCTGCTTTTGAAAAATATACTTAGAAAGATAGTATAGCTGTTTCAAAGTAAAAACCAATTTAAAAATAAAACTTGCGACTATTGATGAGAGACAGAGCTTATGAGTCATTTAAAAAAATTGTTTCCCCTGCAAAGCAGATAGACAGTTTTGCACATGTATTATAAGCAGACATAATCGACAAGTATAGAGGTGATCATGTTTAATGTATTTAGTTCTCTTTTTTATCCTCATGGGAACCTAGAGAACTAGGTAGGTATCAGATGTTGCTGTACCCATTGCTACAGGTTGATTAAGCTAAGATTAAACAGGTCAATAAAAATTTTTCAGCAATTTTTCTAAGATTACTTGTTTAGTCTGATAAAGAATTATAATACAAGGTTTTAAACCAAATTATCAAACTATTAGTTTTGTGGTTTTGTCTTGTAAATGTGATTTTTTTGCTGTAGGTTCTTGTCTCAACATTCAATATCGAAACATTTCCTATGACCATTTTGTTTTTGTCAACTTATTCTCATATTAGTGTCCAAATTCCAACTAATGCCTTTCTTACTCCCTGGGAAAATTTTAACATGAAAAAACCCTGGCTAATGTAAAATTATACGCCTCAAATAAACCAATAAAAAGGGTTTACTTATTACCTGAATTTTGACAGAAATAGTAGAAAGTATCTAGTCCTTTCCTCTTATTTATCAGAGGAACCTGAACAGAGAAATTGAATAGCTCTCTCAAAGTGACATAGCTGGTTAGTGACAAAGCTAAAACAAATAATAGCTACCATTAGATTAAATATTATACTTATTCACACATCAGTAATTTTCAGGCAATCTGCATAGGATTGGTATGATAGTTTAAGTTCAGAAAGGTCCCAGGACTGGCAAGTCCTGATGCAGAATCCAAACCTAGGTCTGTTAGTCTCTGAAGCCAATACTTATTACATTGTACCTCTCAGTATTATAATATAAAATGCCTGTTACAAGTCTAACTGTAATATTAAGAATAAATAATTTCTCTTATTTGCCAAAATTTAGATTTTAGCTTTAGCACATATACAATAAAAATAGTCTAATAAAAAAAAGTCCAACTAAAAAGACTATTTCTTTGGGTAAAATTTCTGTACTGAGCTGTAAATAATAAAATAGTTAGAACCTAAGTGATTGATAAAAGAAAACTTTGGTGTAATATAAATAAACTTTTAATCATTACAACCAATTAAACTGAGACAATTACTTAACTGAAAAGTGATTAAGAAAAAAGGGATAGCACATAATCAAAGCAGGGTCCTTGACTTGACAGGGTCACAAGACAAGGCACAACAAAGACGAATTAGGCTCCATAGAAAGCTAATAGACTTAAAGGCATTTCTAAACTGTTTTCAGGTGAAGAGTTTGAGACTTGGGTAGCAGAAAGACAGGCTCTTCACCATAACCCAGTGACCCTTGAAATAAGTAAGTATACTCCTGCTAATGAACTCCAGGCTTTACATAGGAAATCTGAATTTTCTCATGCTTCAAAACATTCTTTTCATTCTGATTTGACAAGGCCTTTTTCAAGACAGAAGAAAAGAACAACAGAACTGGAAGATTCAAACCACTTGGCTGTGTGATGAAGGGATTTAGTTCTTCATTTTTGCAGATTCAAGACACGAGGACAAGTGTGTTGTATGTGGGAGAGCAGATTGGTATAGATTTCTTGAGCTATTTTCTGACAGCTATAAAGAATTACAGCACTGCCCCCAGCCTGGAACCTTCGTGATAGACTGTCTCAGGCACAGATATAGTTATCACCCTCCTGGTTCACAGTGCTCATCTAGAGAAGGGCTTTGACTCTGATCCTTGGTTCTCCCATCCTACAACACCTTGTACCTTAGAGTTAGTTCTGCAGTTGGTGAGAGGGCCATGATGGCTATTTTAATAGGAGTTTTAATACTCTACATAAAAAGATAAACTTCAAAACAGATGACAAAATTCTTTACACAAATTGCTAATTTTAAATGAATTCAACATTCTGCGATTCTATTACAAATGATTTCTAACGCGAACTTGACTTGTCTCCTAGTTGTAATGACCATTCTGATTCTAGAATGCCTGTGAAAGTACTCAGTATTGGATCCTTATGATGGTAACTCTTCTGGTGGATGACACAATAGATCCAGTCACAGAAGAGTGATGAAACAGCAACTGAGATTTTTAATAACTACTGTGAGAAATATTCCTTTATACTTCTCCTTTTATTTGGAAGAAAGAATTAAAATCCTTGAAAAGTTTTTAAAAACACACACACATTTCAACCAGCATGTAGTACCAAAACTTCTTCTTGGCCAGTGATGCTCAAAAATAATGTCTGGCTAAAATTTATATACAAACAATAATAGATTAAAAAATAAAATAGTAATCACCTAACCTCTTCTCTAAAAGCTACCCTTCACCCTAATTTAAAATGTAGTCTCATTTTAAAGTTAAAATTATGAAGTAAAGGTCTATATCTAATTTTATAAGGTATCTAATTCTAAATATTTTGTAATTACATAATAAGTACTTGCGAAATATCTGCCTAAGTCTGGACTTAAAAGACAGATATTGGCTCCTAGTTTTGCCACTGACTACTCTGTAACTTTGGCTATTTATTTAAACTCATTTATCTCTGGTTTCCTCATCTAAAAAAAGGAGAGTATTAACATATCAGATGGTTTTTCTGAGGATTGTATGAGATAATATCTCTGAAAGAGACTAGTGGCTGTTTTATAACAGAAAGCTTTTGCCATTATAATGTCTGTTGAATTCCTGTAAAGCAAAACGTTAACTCCACTAAATGCTACAGGAGGGTAAGCTATTCATGTAAATTCTTATTTGAAAGGAAAGGAAATTTATATCTGGGGGGAATAATGTGCAAGCAAATAGATTTAATATGTGTTTATTCCCAATTTGTGTGTATCTAGAAAAATTTTTGACCCCAGAATTACACAAGCCAAAAACCCTTTATTGTTGTTTATTGTTGCAACCTGTGAAATCGATATTAGTTGGGCCTTTGTCTTTGATTTGTAGGGCTGCACAGACACTCATCTGGTCCTAAACTGCTGTGATTTATGCAACATCTTTTTATCTTTTTTAAAAATAAGTCATTAGCATTTTCTTTCTTTCGTTTTTTTTTTTTTTTTTTGAGACTGAGTCTTGCTCTGTTGCCCAGGCTGGAGTGCAGTGGCGCAATTTCGGCTCACTGCAAGCTCCGCCTCCCGGGTTCACGCCATTCTCCTACCTCAGCCTCCCGAGTGGCTGGGACTACAAGCGCCCACCAGCACGCCTGGCTAATTTTTTGTATTTTTTAGTAGAGACGGGGTTTCACCATGTTAGCCAGAATGGTCTTTATCTCCTGACCTTGTGATCCACCTGCCTCGGCCTCTCAAAGTGCTGGGATTTCAGGCGTGAGCCACCGCACCCGGCCTTTTTTTTGAGACGGAGTCTCGCTCTGTCACCCAGGCTGGAGTGCAGTGGCGCAGTCTCGGCTCACTACAAGCTCCGCCTCCCAGGTTCACGCCATTCTCCTGCCTCAGCCTCCGGAGTAGCTGGGACTACAGGCGCTGGCCGGCCACCACGACCTGCTAATTTTTTTGTATTTTTAGTAGAGACGGGGTTTCACCGTGTTAGCCAGGATGGTCTGGATCTCCTCGTGATCCGCCCACCTCGGCCTCCCAAAGTGCTGGGATTACAGGCTTGAGCCACTGCAGCTGGCCATCATTATTATTTTCTAAAAAGCATTAATTGTAAAGACAGTTTATTCAATGGCTGTCATAATGTAGTGGTTATTTTTCTGCTTCAACCCTCTTGAATGATAGGAGCTATTCTATCAATAGCAACACTTCAGTATGACAATGATTATTAATGAAATGAGGTTAGAAGGACCTCTCAGATATATTAGAATTTTGAAGATATTGTCATTGGAAAAGCTCTCCTGTATTCTAAAATTCCCCTTTTCCATTTCTTCTGTCCACCTGTTGAATTTTACACCAAGACTGACTATGTAAGGGACCGTTAAAGTTTTATGATTTGGAATTTTTTTGTTCCACTAGATAGGCATGTATGGAACATCTGTGCCTAAACTAAAGCTATTTTATCTCAAAGTCAAGGAAAGTAAGCATAAATAAAAAGTAGAAGAATGTGTCCGTGCTGTTAAATAATATTCAGTGTGTTCAGAGAAAATAAGACAAGCACTTATATAATGACCACTGAACAACAGCAAAAGTATCTAAAGGAGCTCAAGAGAATGTTATACAATGTGAGTAAGTAAGAACTGATGGGATGCCTTGTAAAGAAAGGATTATTGCAAGGTAGAATATATGGGATGGCTTCTCTGAATAGGTGATTTACGAGCTGGACTTTGAAGGAAAAGAATATGGTCTAGATTTATCCAATCCCACATGCAAAGAGGTTAAAACCACTTTACTGAGTAGAGTCATCTTGGAGGCTGGTCAAACCAAAGCACAACTGTGAACCAGATCCAGGACATAAAGCTGATAGAAATTGTGAAACCTTTATGGACAAGTCATTATGCCTAAGTGTAGGCAGTCCAAAAGGTGGGTCAGGAACAGAAGGGAGAGCTAGAAAGTTAGGGTCTGAATAAAGGCAGAAATTATTTAAAGGCATTCACAAAGGCTGGAATAAAGAGAGGGCCCAGGACTTTTATCTGAACAAGAGAAAGGTCTATGGGGTGCTGGCCATGAAGTGTTTTTGGTGGAGAGGTCCCTTCCAAAGAAAAATAGAGTGGGCAATATTGAAGGACATGAAAGCAAATGATGTAGATAAAGAGCATTATGTACAGATGTAGCAATTTCTGTCATATATTGGAGACATGGAATAGCGTAGAAATGTGTAGTGGGAGCAATGAGAAATAAGTTAGGGGCCAGTTGAATTTGATACTTCAATTCTATACTTGGCTTTTATTTTATAGGTGAAAAGGAGCTACTGTAGATTCTCAGTCTTCTCTGAGAAGATAACATTGCCCAAGTTAGTAAGCTCAAGAAGGAACGAGTGTAGGAGAGATGTGCAAGGGCATAGACCTTGATTCGATACTGACCTCTAGGAATATGTTGTTTGGTTAGCTGCCTGTCACTGTATGTGACCTAGATGATTGCCTCTTTTTGACCACTTGCTTGTAACTAATTTATTTTTGTAAGAATGGTGGATAAAACTAAAGGAACAATTACAAAAAAAAACCCTTATGTATAAATAGTATTTTGTATTTTTAAGAATGTGGAAAATTATGATCTCTGACTTACGGTTTTACATTTTACATTAAATTAAACATAAAAATTAAATGTGATACATTTGTTGGAAAGTTTCAAATATTTATTTTTCCATAAGACAACAGAGCAGTATAGCTTAGTATTTGAGAATGCATCTGTAGATAGTTTCTGGGTCTAATTCCTGACTTTATCACTTAATAACTACCTTAAACAGAATTACTTTTTCCATGCTTTAGTTTGCTCATCTGAGAAATAGGAATAATTATACCTATCTTACAGGGCTTTGGTGAGAATTAAATGAGATAATAATACATTTTAAAAACTTAGGATGGAGATTAGCATAAAGAGTGTAAGCTCAACAAATATTCATCTGTTAACATTATATGGGCAAGATTTTTTTTTAAATACTTATTTGTGTGAGGAGAGGTTGTAAGGTCTCCAAGGGGAAGGTTGCATGAAGTACATGAGAAGTCTGACCCTAAATGCAGAGGCTCCCAGAGTCACTAAATATTCTGAACATGGCTCAGAGATGGTAGAATCACCAAACCTAAAGGGATCCTATGTGGTAAAACATAAGTTATCTCAGTAAGCAGAACCCCAGTTATTTCATGACCATAGGGCATTTTTGTTGTTGTTGTTGTGGTTGTTTTTTTGAGATGGAGTGTCACTCTATCTCCCAGGCTAGCATGTAGTAGTGCAATTTTGGGTCACTGCAGCCTCGACCTCCCCAGGCTCAGGTGATCTTCCCACCTCGGCCTCTCATGTAGCTGGGACTAATTATTCTATTTTTTGTAGAGATCGTGTCTCACCGTGTTGCCCAGGCTGGTCTCAAACTCCTGGGCCCAAGTGATCTTCCTACCTTGGCCTCCCAAAGTGCTGAGATTATAGGCATGAGCCACCACACTGGGCCTTATGGGGCATGTTCTTAATACCTAATTGTGAAGGAGTCCAACTCACCTATTCATACCCAGTGCTTAGCATAGTGTCAACCACAATAAGTACATAATAACGTTTCAGTAAGTGTCTGTTAAGTGAATGAGTAAATGATTCAGTGACGAAAAGAATTACAGTATATATATAATTAGATGTACCACTCATAGAAACAACAATTTATTTCATCCAAAGATAGCTTTTACAGTCTTTGGCGTTGAAGACAACTCTGATTGTGGCACACTGGGGGAGATCCCACAAAGAGATTGAGTATGAATTACTCATCAGTTAAATGGGATTGAATGAGATCAGCATTGGGCTGATTTTAGAAGATAGATTCAGAACTGCTATATTCAGTGATTAAGAAGAAGTAATGCATTCTCCTTTTTAGTCCTCTCAGTACTTTGCTTTAAAATGCACACAGGTGCACACACAGACAGACAGACATGCATAGGCACAACTATGAAAATACATCACAGTTAAAATATCAATGTATTAATTTTTGGTTAAGTGCTACATAGCAATCCACCTGAAAATTTAGTAGCTTAAAACCATGACAATCATTTATTTAACGTATGACTCTTCAGTTTGGTTGAAAAGACTATCTGTGTTCCATGTAGCATCAGCTAAGGTGGCTAGAATTTTGACTGCAGGTTTCACTTTCAAGATGGCACAGTCACATAATTGGCAAGTTAGTGCTTGCTGTTGGCTGGGAGCGAAGCTGGGCTGTAGGCCAGGGGCCTCAGTTCCTGTCTACATGGGCCTCTACAGACTGCTTGGCTTCCTCTCACAGCATGGTGGCAGTGTTCCAAGGACGAGCTTCCCAAGAGAAACAGGTGTAAGCTAGATTTTATGATCTAGTCTTCGAAAGCACCTAGACTCAATTCTGCTATAGTCACAGGCCACCCACCTTCAAGGGGAACCTCTCCCCTCTCACTCCAGCCTTTATCTCTATGGGATGACTGTCAGTGTCACTGTGTTAGTCCATTTTCGCACTGCTGATAAGGACATACCCAAGACTGGGAAGAAAAAGAAGTTTAATTGGACTTACAGTTCCACATAGCTGGGGAGGCCTCAGAATTATGGCAGGAGGTGAAAGGACTTCTAACATGGTGGCAGCAAGAGAAAAAATGAGAGGGATGCAAAAGTGGAAACCCCTGATAAAACCATCATATCTCGTGAGACTTATTTACTACCAGGAGAACAGTATGGGGGAAACTGACCCCATGATTCAAATTATCTCCCAACAGGCCCCTCCCACAACATGTGGGAATTATGGGAGTACGGTTAAAGATGAGATTTGGGTAGGGGCACAGAGCCAAACCATATCCATCACATTGTTAAAAGAGCACGTGGGATGGGAGATCTTGTGGCTGTCTTGGATAATACAATCTGCCACAGTGAGCTCTACATTTTTGGACACTATTTAAAGGAATTTTTAATTCAGTCACCTCTGAGTTCCCAAAAGTGACCAGACTATTGTGGTATGTAGGAAATCTTTTCAGAAAGAAGCACATTCTAAGGGAGGAAATATGTCTGTGGAGATTTCAACTGGATATAAAAGGCACCATGAATAGAACAAAGGGATGGGGCATTCGCTGACAGATAATTTAACACGAAGAGCTGAGGGTAAACAATTTAAAAACTGAAGTTAGGAAACCCCCTCGCCCTCCTGATGTCAGTGAAAGGTATTATTATAAACAGCCAAGGACCTTCAGCCATGGCTCTTTTGAGACTTCATAGAGTGCACATTGCTAAATCTAGCTTTTCCCTTTCTGTGACTGAACAACATTTTCCGTGATGACTGGAGGCTCAGAAAAATCTTATGACAAGAATCTGACCCACTAAATTGCAAGTAGACAGGAAAATCGTAGATAAATGTCTTTCTAAAGTATGTATCAACATTCTTGGTTAGTAAATATTTATTTAGCTCTTGCAGGTGAAATATAAATAATGACTGTAGTATTCCTTCAAGGCCTATTAGAGCTCAGCCAAAAACAGTGATCAGCAAATCAAATGCCAGAAGTTTTGACCCTTCTGCCAGAGGAGAGCCATTTAAATGTGCTTTTAAAGGATCTATTTTAGGACTTTGTGTGGAAACCCAGCAAAATCAGTTTGCTAAAATCTATACCAGCTGGCCCAGGTGGCTTTTCCTAGTCTCTGCCTGCATCTGTTTTATTCACAAGTGCACTGCTATTGATTTGTATAATGAGGCAATAGCATACAAGTGATAGCTTCCCCAAAAGCCATATTCTTTCTCTGTCTAGGATTTGGAGTGGGAAAGAGACCATAAACAATACATTTTCTTCCTCAAAATATATTTGTCACTTTCAGCTTGCTTTCTTCCATGCCAAGAAGACTATCAAAGGCAAGTTATAATTGAACATGACAATGTTTTTCTCTTTCTTATGGAATGTTAACCTGGCAGACAGAATCTGCCCTGGCAGAAAAAAAAATTAATCATGTTTGATGTCTCACTTTACTGACCTCCGAGAAGTATTCTTGTCATTTGTTTTCCACCGTTGTATTAACTGATCTAATATGCTTCAGTAATTTTCTTTTAATCATTTAGATTCCTGATGAAGAACCAGAGTAGTTAAACGATGATGCATTTGCGAAAGTCATGTGTACTCTGTATCTGACCACTCATGTGTACTCTGTATCTAACCACTGTCATCAGGATAGGGAATCTCTGGTAGTTCAAGGGAAAAGGCTAGACCTGAAGAATTAGGAACACACAAGAAAGAGGATTTTTATCTCTTTATCTAGGCACTTCTTAGAATGGAGCTGTGGGTGCATTTACCTAGAGCTGAGGCAGAAACAGGATCATATGACTGTCAATGTCATTTAAGCCTTCTTGCCATTTACTGATTGGTATCTGATCATTTATTGAGTCTAGACAACTTCATGTACAGGATTAAAGGCATTGCCTTGATCACAGAACCTAAATTTCAACACCTTCTGAGGCTACCGGGGCATAGAAATTGTGCGACTGCATTTGCTGCCAAGGTTACTCTCCCTAACACTAGGCAGAGATTGAAAACAAACTAGGAGTTTTTATTTCATCTCCTTTAGTGATGACAGTCTATAAGGTTGAAAATTGTACATTTGTGAGTTACACAAGTTCTTTAACCTATGACCTGTAACTGATTGCATGCACTTAACATTGTGTTTGGAATCATGTTCCAAAAGGAGTTATTTTGAAGCTCGGTGTTCTCTCTTCTTCAAGTTTAATTCTTTTTCTATTCCAAGTTCCATTTGTGTTTTCACATGACTACCTTTGCTTTCAAAAAAGTCATTCTAAGATGTCTTGAAACACTAATATGACATAGACCACATAAACAGTTTAGTTTTGCACTGTATATGTTTCTCTTCTTTCCGAAGAAATGTTAAATGAACCTGTTACGTTTTGCTTTAAAGGACTTAGACTTAGAAAACCCTTCAAACAGCATGACTTCTTTAGACAGGTAGTAATTTATTGTTAGGCATTCTGAAATGGTTTGCCTGGCAGAAATAAACATACAATAAAATTATCCAAAAAGCATTCAGGTGAGTGTTTTGATTCAACGATTGACAGGAAAATTTAGAATTTGAATATTTTGTGAATTGTAGTGGCATCTTTAGCATTTGAAGGGATATGATGACAAATCAAATGGAAAGGAATTTTGATATTAGTATGGAAAATGTGCAGTTATGTAGAAGATACTGGAGGTATTGAAAAAAGACTTCAACAAGGAACTGAAAATTATATTTAAAATCCATGAATATCAAGGACACTTGATGATTGACAAGTATTAATAGAACTATTAAAGGTGTTTTGTAGCAATTGCACGACATATTTCAGCATTTCTCCAATGATTTTAATGCAATTTTTTTGTCCGTTTGCTGATTGAGGTTTAGCAGATGATATGTAAAAAGCCAAAAGACTACATGATAGGAAAAGCTTTTTAATTGTCTAGCTGCCAATATTTTAAAATATATATACACATGTATATACACACATACATTTTTATATATATATATAATATAAAACATTTTAAAACTTGTACACACACACACACACCAACAGAGAGAGAGAGAGAGAGAGAGACACCCACATTCCAGAAAATAAATCAGCAAGATAGGTTGTGATTTTATAACTGGTAGGAAAGACAAAGGCATATCTGATTGGAATATCACACACTAAAAAAAAAAAGAGTAGTACATTTATCTGTGTTGGACAGAACTAGACTCTTTAAATCATAATTTTATATGCTATTTTTTTTCTAGGAAGGAATGTGAGAAAACACATTTTTATTTTAGGGGACCAACACTATACTTTCCTACAAAGGAATATTTAAGTAGTAGAAAATCAACACAATGTTAATATGAATAAGAGTCCAGTGTTGGAGTAGAGATGTTATAAAGATTAATTAATTGAAATTTCTTTAACATTTATCTATTCCAGGATTTCTCAGCCCTGAAAGCCAAGTATGCAGTCAAGGTTTCTCAAACTTTGTGAGCATTGGAATCACTGGAGAAGCTTCTTAAAAATATTTTTGCTTGAGTTCCACCCTCAAAGAATTTCATTCAGTACATCTGGGCTAGGCTTCAAGAACCAGTGTTTTTAACAGTATTCTTTGCCCTACTCCCTAAATGTGTTATGATGTACCACAAAGTCTGAGAACTATTGGAACAGACATTATACACACACTATGATAGGATACTGTGGGACTTGCATGATAGAACATTAATTTCTTTAAAATGTCAGCACTTATCTGAAGTCTATGGTCCACATGAAGTACTTTTTTCTAGATTTTGCTTCCAGATTATTTTGCTTTTTACTTTTTCCATAATTCCTCTAAGAAATATTCAAAATGTATTTAGATCTCACATGTTTAATTTATGAAAGGACCAAATTATTAGGATTGGGTTACTTCTATTAATGGCTTCATTTTAACCTGTTATGCCTTTCTTTTCACTTTGGTGGAAGGTGAAAAAAAATCACAACTGTCTGTAATACACAAAATTTGTACATGGACAGATATTTAAACCAAGAGAAACAGTATTGAAAGATGCAAGGTGTTCGCATGTTCTCACTCATAAGTGGGAGTTAAACAATGAGAATATATGGGCACAGGGAGGGGAACATCACACACAGGGGCCTGTCAGGGGGTGAGGGGCAAGGGGAGGGATAGCATTAGGAGTAATACCTAATGTAGATGGTGGGTGGATGGACGCAGCTAACCACCATGGCACATGTATACCTGCGTAAGAAACCTGCATGCTCTGCACATGTATCCCAGAACTTAAAGTATAATTTTTTTAAAAAAGAAAGATGCAAGATGTTATATTTAAAGTGCCATAACTTCTCTACCACTGCATTAAACATACACATTAATATTCCCTTCCAACTGGCTATTTGCCCTCAAATCACTATCCTATTAATTGGCAAGAAATGAAGACAAAGGATTTTTAATAGGCTTGCAGCAAGGCTGATAATGGTGCAAAATAGCTAGGCCAATCCTTTGGGTGGAGACTAACAGTTTGTGAAGAGAGTGCTAGCTTTGATTGGATAGCCCTGATTGTTTGAAGCATGAAAAAAGATGGTATAATTGATGTGATCAGGCCACATTTTAAGGTATACATGATTGGAAGACAAAGAGATGGGGTTGCTGACCATAAGCCTAGGGCCAAGTGACATATGAACAAGTTATTGGGAAGGCTGTGTAAGATCTGTTTTGAGAGGTGACCTGGTGTGTTCAATATAGGCACAGACTCCAGAGCTAAGTTCAGGAGTTTCAATCACAGGTCTGTCACTAGCTATCTGACCATTGACAAGTCACATATTCTCTCTGGTCATCATTTTCCTTTTTTGTAAAATATAGATAATAATAATAGTTACCCGTATTAGTCTATTTTCATGCTGCTGACAAAGACATACCTGAGACTGGGCAATTTACAAAAGAAAGAGGTTTAATGGACTCACAGTTCCACGTGGCTGGGGAGGCCTCACAATCATGGCAGAAGGTGATAAGTAGGTCTCACATGGTGGCAGACAAGAGAAGAGAGCTTGTTCAGGAAAATTCCCCTTTATAAAACCATCAGATCTCATGAGACTTATTCAGTGTTACGAGAACAGCACAGGGAAGACCTGCTCCCATGATTCAATTACTTCCCACTGGGTCCCTCCCACAACACATGGGAATTGTGGGAGCTACAATTCAAGATGAGATTTGGGTAGGGGCACAGCCAAACCATATCACTACCTCAGAGGAGTTTTATATGGGTTAAATAAGTTGATACCTCTTTTAATTGAGGTAGAGTAAATAATAAATATTCTCAAGTGTCTAACACATATTGAGAGTAGGAACTATTTGAGATGGAAACATTACCATTAAAATAAGAATGGTTTCTATGAATGCCACATCTAACGTTATGTATATTGGAATTCTTTTATTTATTGAACCATTTATTGTATGGATATTTATGATTATTTATTATGTGCTTATTGTACTTGGCAATGTGCTAAGCACTGGGGAGAAAAAGGTGGGTTAGACGCCTTCACAATAAGGCGTTAGGAAACATGCCTTATAGTCATAATAACTGTGGTAACTTGTTATTAAAAGGGAGTTACTTCAATGAATTAATTAACTTTTAAAATTAGTGAATATTGGAAGCTTAAGGAAGTCCCAGCCATTTACTGCTCCCAACTTCTCACCTTTTTCTCACTGGAGTATCTAATAAATAAGATGAAGGAGTAAATTATATGGAGATCAAGATATTCAATATAATGTACTGAAATTGAACAATGTTGCTTCTATAAGGAAGTTTCCTAGTACTGAACTCCAGAATTAGTGAGACTTACCTAAGTCACAGTAAGTGCTGCACCACACATGCCTCTCCTGTAAGGAAAGGCTGTTGTCTCTTAATTTATCATATGACTTAGAGAAATTGAGAACACAGTTTCTTTATGGGGAAAAGAAGAGGGGAGATGAGGTAGCTGGGCAACATATTCCCTTATTTTTCTTCCAAACTCACCAGTTATTTTAAGTCACTCCTAATTCCTTAGGGAACAGTAGGTTAGAGTGAAGAGAGAAGTGTTACAAGGAGGGATATCTAAAGACTGGCAAAAATTTCCCCTCCCTGTACTCTAACACTTTACTCTATTTTTAGTGTTTTAGTTTGCCAATTGTATTCTATCATTTATTCTTCTTGGTACACATATTCCTATTTTATAGTTTTCCTTTCTTTTCTCTTTGTTATCCACAGTTTAGGAATTTTATAAAAAGGGACTTTTGATTCTAGACACAATGGAGTAAAGCCTCAGGAAAAAAAATACATTAAGCAATTAACATAAAAATTAAAGGTAGATAAAGCAAGTGGACTAGGTACAGAACTTAGAACCGGAAGAATGATCTTGCAGTGAGTTTCCTGTTTTTTTTTTTATTCATTTTATTTTTTAACACCCTTCCTTCCCCACCAGCATGCTGCGGCAAATCCTGAGGAGAAGAGCCCTGTGAACTCTTCTTGCCTTACACCAAGAAAGTGGCAACAAAGAGGTAGGACCTCCTCACTTCCCACTATCATCGCAGCAGCAAACACCATAGGGTTGGGTCCTGTAAAATTGCCCAGCCGTATAGCCCTTCAGAATACCAGTAAAAAGATGGACCCACTCCCCCTCCTCATTGGTGTGGAAGAGGCCTTATAAAGGGCAGAACACTGGCATCAGTGTGGGGAGGCTAACTTTCCATGTTTCTGACAAGAACACCTGCAAAGGGAAACCCTGGGAACCAAAGTCAGGGAAATGATAATGGAAAATAAGTAGCCAAAGAAAGTAACCATTTAAATCTGCATTTAAAGTCTTGGACAATCCCCAAGTTGTTCAGACATGAAACTAAATGGAATCAGCTCAACAAAAACTTTGAAAACTGAACTTCAGTGAAGACCAGTGTCCAGGTTTCAGTTTGAACTCTGTGTGGCTCACACACTGGGCAAACCAGATATAACTACAGATACTTTGAAAATTCTATTGATATGGGAAAGATAAACCACAGAATATGGGCCAGGATATGTATTTACTGTCTGTTAAACAGAACAAAAAATTAATGTTCTACAGAAGATTTAAATAGGATCTAGTGCCTCAGGATATAATATTTGAAATGTCCCAGATACAGCCCCAACTATTCAATATACAAAGAATTAGAAAAATCTGAACAACTAACAGGCAAAAGAAAATTAACAGGCACCAACTACAAGAGGACTCAAAGGTTGGAATTATCAGGAAAGAAACCTCTGAAGTAGTTATTTAACTGTGTTCCAACAAGTAAGGGCAAACATTCTTAAAAACAATGGAAAGATAGAATTTTCAGCAAAGAAATAGAAGCTATACCAAAACAAACAAACAAACAAACAAAAAACTCAAACAAAATTTTAGAACAGAAAACTAGAATAATAAAAATTTAAAACATCACTGGAAGGGCTCAATAGCAGAAAATAGATGTGAGAGGAAGCAATTAGTGAACTTGAAGATATAGCAATAGAAATTATTCAGTCTACACAATGAGAGGAACCGAAGAAGGAAGGGAGGGAGCCAGAGGGTTGGGGAGAGAGAGAGAAACAGAGCCTCAGGGATCTGTGGGACAATATCAACAGGTCTAAAATTCAGGACATAAAAGGAGAAGAGAAAGTTGAGTAAAACACAAACAAAAAACTCAAAATGCATATGGAAGACTTAAATGACATTACCAGCCAGCTTTACCTAATTAACATTTATGGGACACTCCACCTCACAATAGCAGAATATATTGTTTGCAAACACAGATGGAACATTCATCACTAAGATAGTCCATATTATGAGTTACAAAGCAAACCTCATTAAATTTAAAATAATTGAAATTATTGAAAGTATGCTTTCTGATTATAACAAATTAAACTAGAAAACAGTAACAGAATCATATCTGGAAAACCCCCACATATTAAAAAATTAAATAAAACATTACTACCTATCAATGGGTCAAAGTGGAACTCTCAAGGGAAAGTAGAAATAATTTTGAACAGAATAAAACTGAAAATATAACCAATCAAAATTTATGTGAATCAGGTAAAGCAGTGCATAGAGTGAAATTTATAGCATTAAAAATTTATATGAGAAAAGAAGAAATGTCTCAAATCAACAATTTAAGCTTCTGCCTAGCAAAATGCAGAAAAAGATAAAATGAAAAAGCAGAAATCAATAAAATTGAAAACATAAAATCAATATAACCAAAAGCTGGTTCTTTTTTAGAAAATTAACAAAATTGACAAACCTCTGGTGAGATTGACCAAGAAAATATGAGAAAACACAAATGATCAACATCAAGAATGAAAGAGGGAATATTATCATGGATCCAATAGGTTAGGAAATGATAGAGGAAATTATGAGCAACTTTATGCACATAAATCTACAGCTTAGATAAAATAGACCAATTTCTTTGAAGATGCAGATATCAAAACTGAATTAAAAAGATATATAATATGTCTTCCTATAGCGATTGTAAAACATATTTCATAGGTAAAAGCCTTCAAAAATTATTTCCAAGCTAAATGGTTTCACTGGTGAACTCTACTAAATATTTAAGGAAGAAATAACATCAATTCTTCACAATCTCTCTTAGAGTTAGAAAAGGAGAAAACATTTTTTAGCTACTTTGTGGCACCAGCATTATTCTAATATCAAAGATAGCACAGGAAATGAAAGCTACAGATCAATATTCCTCTTGAATACTGATAGAAAAATCTTCAACAAAGTATTAGTGAGTCAAATCCAGCAATATATAAAAATAACAATAATTATGACCATGTGAACTTTATCCTGGGAAAATTTTAAGATATTAGAAACACCAGATTATTTAATACTCTAAAATTAATCAATGCATGTAATCACATTAACAACAAAATGAACACACGATCATATCAATAGTTGCAGATAAAGCATTTGACAAAATTAAACATCCAATTGGTGACAAAACTCTCAGCCCACTTGGAATAGAAGGCAACATCTGCAATCTGTTAACGGACATCTATGAGAATCCTACAGCTAACATTGTACTTAATGGTCAAAGACTGTTTTCTCCCTAAAATCAGAAACTAGGCAACGATGTCTGCTCTTAGCAGTCCTGTTCAATATTTTATTAGAAATCTAGCAAATGCAGTTATGTCTAGAAAGTGAAATAAAAGACATTTTCCTTTTGATTATTTTCTTTCTAAATGATTAAAAAGAAAAATATATAACTATTCTATCTTGCAATGACATAATTGTATAGAAAAATCTCAAGAAATCTATTAAAAAACTACAAGAATTAATAATTGGGTTTAGCAAGTTTGCTGTATACAAAAGCAATAGAAAAAATTCAATTTTATTTTTATACACCAACAATGAACAGTTGGAAATTGAGATTTTTTTAAAAAGCAGTCATATTTATGATAGTTTGAAAATGTAATAATGTAATGTAATGAGATAAATATAACAAAAGATGTACAGAATCTGTACACTGAACATTAGAATACTTATGAAATTAATAGCCAAACAATTTGTATCAGAATAGGTAAAGAACTCTCAGAACTCAAAAATTAGAAGATAAACAACTCAATTTGAAAAAATGGGGGAATAGATTTAAACAGTCACTTCACTGAGAATGATACACAAATGAGAAATAACACATGAAAAGATATTTTTCATAATTAGTCATTAGGGAAGTGAAAATTAAAACCACCAGGAGATAGCATTTCACAGCTATTTACTTGGCTAAGATTAAAAAATACCCATAATATCCAGTGTTGATGAGGGTGCAGAGCAAAGGGAACTCTCATACATTGCTGATAGGAATGCAAAATGGTACTGCCATTCTGGAAAATATTTTGGCATTTTTTTAAAAAGCTGAATATATACTTATGCTTAGCTTTTTGAAAAAGTGCCAAAATATTTTATGACAAAAATTACTCATATAACTCAGCAACCTCACTTCTAGCTATGCATATTAGAGAAATCAAAGTTCATGTTCACACAAAAACCTACATATAAATGTTTATAGCAGCATTATTAATGATCTAAAACCAGAAGTACCACAGATGTCCTTCAGTGGGTGAATGGATAAACAAAGTGTGGTGCATCTACATAATAAAATACTCGTACCAGTGACAAGGATGAACTATTAATACACTCCAGAACTTGGGTGAATCTTCAAAGAATTATGCTAAGGTCAAGAACTTAAACTCACAAGATTATATACTGTATGATTTTATTCATATAAAATTCTGGAAATGTTCCCCCTCTGCCTTCCAGAAAAAAAGGAATAGAGAACAGAACTATGTTTACCAGGGTTTAGGATTGAGGGGGTTGTGAAAAAAAAAAAAAAAAAAGTGGCAGTAGAATAGATCTTTCTTGAATGCTGAAACTGTTTTGCATCCTCTCTATGGTGATGGCTGAAGAATCAATATATGTAAAAAACTCACAGAACTGTACATCAAAAATGTGAATTTTACTGTTTGTAAATAGAGTTTCACCTGAGTCATCATCACTGTCTCATGCGGAATTTAAAATAGCTCAATGTACTTTCAACTCTATAATATAATTTGTAGTTATATGCTAAATGAAGTGTTTCAATATTTTACTCTTTTATTAATATGTTTTAATATTTAGCTGAGAACTTAATAGATGGCCCAAAGGATAATGTGACAACTAATAGCTTTAAATTCTGGTGTTTTCAAGGATTTTAAGCCCCCGGTATCCCTTCTTCATATACTAAATTATCCAGTATGCATTTTAATTAAAATGATAATTTATATAAACTTATTAATAATTTATCTTCAGTAATGCTTTCTTTAAACTAGAATAATATGAAAACTCTTTCATATTCTTCTTAGCATCTATTTCTCCACCTTTCTAAATTTGTTCTGACATATAAACTTTTATTACTACTAGAGAAGACTTAGATGAGAGCTTTACTTAAATTGAGTGGATGTGCTAACGTTTCTTTGAAATAAAAAAGGTGTACTGGAATGTTCCACCCGTAAAAGCAATACTTTTTCAAAACTAGAAATCAGTAGAGTTATATTTTCACAAACTTCTAATAAGAGGTTTCAAGACCAGTTAGATGTCATAAACTGAAGAACCTGAAATTTTGCAAGCTAACAAGATAGGCTGCCATAGTTTAGATGCCTTTTGCCAGTCTCCAATCAGCAAGGTCATCAGGCACAGAGAATTGTAGCTCAAGGAACGCATAGTTTTGGGGCTCTGAAAGTAGATGGTGTGTTTCAACTTGATGTACAGACTTCAACCTATTGGTTGGTCCCCATTCAAAGGATACTTATTTGCAGATTAGCAGATAAAAATGATAACACGAGGCACATGCTGTCTTCAATATCCAGGAGTAAAATAAAGTGCTGTCTTGTTTTTGGTGGGAGAAGGGGAAAGGTAAAGAGACAATAATTTTTCCTTTACTGCTAGAGACATCAAGTGCTGTAAACCTACCCACGTGGTTCTAAGAGATTCCTTGGTGAAGTTTCCTCCTCTGAATTTCATTGGAGTTTATCTACAACCTCTACTGATAGAAGTTTGCTAACATGACAGTCAGGCCTATACAGACTGAGGGTTCTGATTTGCCAACCCACAGGACATCAACTACAGAGTGAAAGCTTTAGACAACATGGGGTAGAGGCTCTTGGGCTAAACCCTAACCCCTCATTGGTGGCAAATAACAGTGGCGTTTAAGTGCCTTAGCAAAATATTGGAAGCCTGGCCACAAACATGCAAATTGGTCTTGGTAATCAGGTGCCAGTGGCTAAGAAATAAGGCATTGTTAGTGCCCAAGGCAGCATACCAAGTGCTGTCAGTCTGTGTGATGGATTAGGTTCAGTCACAATGTCTGAAACAGCTGGAGCTATGGGAGTAAATACCGATTTAATTGGTGATAATGCCACTCTAACATTCAGCTGGCACTTTCACTTGCCATATCGGCTGTTGCATTTTTCACCACCCTTGCTGCTTTTAAGTCTTTAATCACAGAGTGGCAATTTCTCTTTTTTTCTCCTGGGATTCTATACTGTTTCTGTTGGAGGGAATACCTCCAATACCTTGGAGGGAACTGGGAACTGGATTGGAGAGCCACTTAGATATTTCCCTAGCATGTCCCTAGGAAGACACAGTACAGATAAGTATTCAGAGTCCAAGCATGTGAAATATCAATGCCAATTATACATTCAGCAGTGAAAACTACAACACTGAATTGACAACACAGTATGCCCCTTGAGGACAGGGAGATCTTGGCCCTACCCCTAGTTGGCTTTCTCTTTAATGTGGTTAAGTTTGGATTAGAGGAGAGAGGACAGGGACATAGGGAGACAATGACTTGGCTCCAGTAAGCAAGTCATGTTTACTTTCCATTTCGTGTGGTGCAGCAGCTTTGTGTGGCTAAACCAAATGAATCCCCGATGTCTTTGATCCAATCAAAACCCAGTATGAAGCAGCAAGGTCATCATAACCAACACCATCAATTTCTACTTTGGAGACCCTTGAGCCACACTGGTTTCTATTTGGGGTCTCCAGGTTTATATCCTTTGTCTGACTTGGTCTTGATTCTCATCAAGACAATTTTTATAAAGGAGTCCACCTTACTCTGGGGTATTTGCTGCCACCTCACCAAGGTAACTTCTCTTAAATTCTTAGTTTGTTTCAACACAAGAAATAGGGGAGTTTTTCAAAGCAGCAGGGCTGACAGCAAGAATTTCTCCAGATTTTCTTAAAACCATTTCTCATTCTCTAGTGAGTTACTTTCATCAACATTGCAAACCCAATCCAGGGCACTAAGAGTCTGAATAGTAGTCAATGCCTCCTCCATGACTTCTCACACGTTTGCCTGTCTCAGAGAAATCTCCCCAAAGAGGGCAACAGTCTCCTAAAGAAGCCAGGATCAAGTGAAGACATCTCTGGGACATTTTACTGTTGCCTTTGAATGGATCTAAGATTGTCATGATAGACTGTGGGAGGGCTGGGTCGTACACAGCCGAGCTGTTGCCATCTTTTCTTAACAAGCATTGTGCATACCCACCCTCCTCAATGCTCATCTCCCAATTGAATCAATCAGAGTTTCAATGATTTGCCTGCTTTTCTCTCCATAATGCTCACAAATTTATCTCCTTGAACACTTAGTGTGTGTGCCTCTCAGTAACTTGCCTAACAGGAAACATATTATGCTCACTCAGGATGAATCTTATATTATAATAAGGTGGACCTGAAGCTGACTGTTAGATTGACCAGGAAATCTCCTTGCTCTCCCATAGGCAGCTGTCTTTGAACTAACTTCATGCTGTCCAATCTGCAACCATCTCCCTAATTTCTCCTCATTAACAGGCAATAAAGTGGAGGACCATTTTGTGTACAGTTAACCGTACAATTTGATTAAATGTTCGATATTGATCAGTTTGGTGGGGGCAAGGGAAACACAAAGAGACAGCAGTTTTTCCTTTCCTTTTCCATCTCTGCTATCTTTCCCTCTGGCTTAATATGGAGATAATTGATTCTGTTTTCCTGTTAAATCACACAGACTTCTGTTTAAAAGGAATCCAGGGAAAGAAAGAAATCATAAATTTCAATTTCCAGAAGGAATAATTCACTTTTACCTAAAATAATTTACTCAAAAGAAGAATGGGACATTAAACTCATGTGTTTTTGAAAAAAAAAAATGTGAGGGGGTTGTTGGATATTGAAGTCTGAGAGGAGCTTAATAGTTTCTAATTGTTCCTGAAATGTCTGGATGAATTCTAATTAAATTTGCCACAGGCATAGGCATCAATGGAAGAAAGCAAGATATAAGACACTGGACAACTTACAAAGGAAGGTCAGTCTTTCATTTCTCTGCATTTTCTCGGTACATGCATTTGAAATACTTGTCAAGTTAGTTTTGGCATACTAATGTGGAATAGAACCTCCAGGTTGAAAGCCCAGGCTTGGAAATTTGATAGACCTAGCCATAAGTTTCAGCCACATCACTTGCTCATATGGTTTTATACAAATTTCTCAATCTTTTTACACCAAAATTTCTTTAGCTCTGTGGCAATATGCAATTTATATGATTGTTGTGAGGATTACAGGATGAGATAATATATGTGTGTAATTAGTAGGGTGTTTAGCATATGGAATTTAAATTAGTGATACCCACTATTATTAAAAGATGAAGATCATAACAAAATTTTTCTTTGGTCTTACAAGGGTAGATATATGTAGGACAGGATTAACTAGTTTGAAGAATGGTAGCTTCCTACATAGCATAAATTCAGAAGCCAAGAATTCTCTTCCAAATAACTGTTTATAAGACTGATTTCTGGAATTCCATTATTAGAATTTTATTGCACTGGGATTAAGGTATCAAAAATGCTTTTTAAATATAAAATCATTGGTAGATGGTAGCATATTACCCTTTTTGGTCAGTTTAATCATAGGAAACCGAATTTGATTCTACCCTTTCCTGAGAGTAAACAGTCAGGAAAGAGGAGAGGCAATAAGCATTAGGAAGTTATACATAAGAAAGGGTTGCCTCAAGGAGGAGAAAGCAGAGAGTGAGGGAGTGAAGTTTATTTAAAGCTAAATTTCACCACCTTCATAATTTAGCCAAAGTTCAACTCTATTTCAGAAGAATTAATATTATAAAGAAATAAACTAGTTAGTCAAAGGATTGAAGAGTTAATACAATTTCATCATTTTTCAATTAGTGTTTAAATCTTTTAATTCCACATAAGTAACTATAAATTTTGAATGAAATTTTGAATTTTCACATTGCTGAAGTAATACAAGTTAATTACATCCTTGTTAATGATCTATTGCTATGATTTTCCTTCATGCATGCAAATCAGGCATGGAGTTTTATTATCTTCCATGGCCTGTTGGGACGACCCATCACACTCAGGAAAATTTCTAATTTTCTTTCCTGCATTAGATTTTCTCTGTCTGCTTTGGTTTAAATGTAGTCTATTTACTAATGCATGAGATTCTTGGTATTACAAAACCAACAAGTTATCATATATTTTCATGATAATAGCTATTTGTTATGATCTTCAAAGAGTCTTTGAAGGAACTATGTATACAATTCCTCAGTTACTGCGGAAAACATCTCACTGTACACATGAAACGTGTCTACTCTTCCCCAGCTTGAATGCATTCAATGTATAAGGAGAACACTCTGATAAGGCAACTTCTTCTGTTGTTGGGCAGTTCTGAAGAAAAGCTCTTTCTTACGTTGAGCCTGAATCTGCTTCTTGATTACAATTCTGATTTTTGGCACAGGAGGGAAGAAACCTTTTCACTTTGCCACATGATCGCCCTTTGAGTAAGTTGCCCTCTTTTGGTCTCCAATGCCCACAAATAGACACACACACACACACACACACAAACACACACACACACACAGGTCCTCAATCAGACTTATCTTCATGCTGAATATCTTCGTGTACTCATATCATATGATTTCCAGGATTCCAGGCATTTCACTGCTTATTTTTTCTCCTCTGAAAGGCAAGGTACCATATGTCCTGGATTTCCAGGGACGATCTTCTTGTTCAGAAGTAAATAGTAATAATGCTCTCTTTCACCTTTAATAATGTTCTTGTTTTAACAATAAATTGTAATGTGCCTGTCGTGCAAATAAGGATGAATTGCAAAATAGCACTCACACAAGGCCTACAGGTGTAGTGTTCTGGAACATGCATTGGTACTGGATCAGTAATAGATTTGCGGGCACATCTTCCACACCTTCCACAACCGTTCTTTTTAGCACAGTGCACAATGATCTATTAGATTTGTTCATCAGACTCCAAGAGAGGGATTCTTGTCTCTTAGGTTATGGACTTTTAAACTGAATAATTTAAAAGGGGACAAGCACTTCTTTAGTGTGATCGAATCTGGGGTACAAAACTGTATGACCTGGCAGAACATTGGCTACAGCCTTACTGTCACCTGCATGTGTTTCAGGTTGGGCCTCTTGCCTGGCTTTTTCAAGGACCTGGGGGCCACGCATTGCAGTTGACTGTGATTGATTGCCTTAATCACTAGGCCGTAGGCAGTTCCCATGGAGCTTTGCAAAAGATCACCTCTTTTTATGTGAGACTAGCTTTCAGAGGATCAGTCAAGACAACCTTTCCTCTCAATTCTCCCTCTTCTCCCCAAACTAAGAAGCAGTGTCTAGGCATTATGAGCTATCATTTTAATCGATAAGAGTTGTGTGACTAGCCACAGTGTCACTGTGGTTGACACTGGAGGACAGTTAGAAATGGCTAAGTACTTCCAGAGGAATTCATGTTTACTTAAGGCAGAGTAGGAAGGGCCATTAATTTGAATAGCCCTGGAGATATCTAGTTGCAAAAGTATAACAGGGTCCTTATTTATACCCCAACATGGAGAATTAGAAAAGACCATCACAGGCATCATTGCTTCCTGGTTTCTTCCAATGACCTGGGACTCTCTATTATTACAGTGGTATTCTATCCTGGCCCTGATCATATCAGGGATGGGCTTACACGTCCATAATAATGAATTTAAATTCCACAGTCAAGGGATCCATAAACAATCCCAGAAAAAAAAAAAATGGGCAAGAGGAGACCTGGATACCTACTGTTCATGATGTCTTCATGGAATTGTCTCCAAGGGATGCTGTCCCAGCAATCTTGTGCCAATATTGCCTTGGCCACTTTCCCTTGTGTTGCAGACAGTTACTCTAAATTATACCTCATTTCGAAGATATGAAGAAGAAAAGCAAGTTAGATGGAGGAGACCATTTCTTGTTAGTTATTACCCTTTAAAGTACTTCTTTTGTACCATATCTTCTTACATATGCAACTATTGCTTAACTACTATGTGGAATAGTGGGGATTTCCCTTGACTTTAGCTTGCTCTGGGCTTTTTCACTGGCTTGCTGTGATATTTTGGATAAATCACTTAAGCTTTCTAGTTCTAATATTCTTTAAGTATAAAATAAGGAGGTATGGTGCAGGTCCATGACTGTCATTCTTTGAGGTTGGAAGCATGTCTTATTTGTATTTCCCTACTCATCCTCTACATATAGACACAATATATAGGTATGCTCTGTAAATATTTGCTAGATGAATAAAAAAATAAATGGACACCCCTCTCATTTCTTCCTGTTGGTGTTTATATGCTGTTTTAACCTGTTGAAATCATTCTAAATCTGATTCTCTATTTCATCGTAAAAACTAGCTTTTCCTCCTTGGTATCATCTGCAGCTTAAATTATTCCTACCTTCTACATAGTCACTGATACAATGGTTTAGTAGACTAGATTGCTGTGTGCATTTTTATTTGTATCGTAAGATAGATGGGAAGTAACAAATATACAAATTGGCCCCTCCATATTCTCCAAAATCTTTATATGTATTAGGAAAACCTATGAAGAAATAGAACGTTCAATGGTTTGGACTGATTAAACTGAAAAATTACCAAGAACTAAGGAAATAACTGTTAAGATCTATTATTCATATGGAACATTATTAAAAGTTAATTTGGTTCTTGCCTTTAATGTTGTGTTTGTTAACTTTATGTGCCAACTTGATTCAACTACGCTATGGGATGCCCAGGTAGATGGCAAAACGTTATTATATTATTTCTGGGTATGTTTATGATGGTGTTTCAGGAAAATATTAGCGTTTGAATCAGTACACTGAGTAAAGATCTGTTCTCACCAGTGTGGACAGGCATTAGCCAATCCATGGAGGGCCCAGATAGCACAAAAAGGCAAAGTAAGGGCAAATTATTTTTCTCTCTTCTTAACCTTGGATATCTTTCTTCTGCCCTTGGACATTGGAGCTCCTGGTTCTTAGAGCTTTGGACTTGAAATAAATTCTACCACTGGCTTTTCTGATTCTGCAGCTTGCAGACAGTATGCTGTGGTACTTTTTGGTCTCCATAACTATGTAAAGCAATTCTCATAATAAATTTTCTCTTATATATCTATATATATCCTGTTGGCTCTGTTTCTCTGGAGAACCTGATTTATACAACGGTCTTGTCTAATTCTGAGTCTTAAGGGTGGGAGATGGTGAGGAGGGCATTGTTGCTCTGTGTTCTAGTATCCTGATTCTAAAGGCATACCAGACCATTCTTAAATAAAGAAGAAAATAAGAAAAGGAAAACATTAGCTTTTTATTAGACTAAATTTGTTTCCAAATGTATAAAATGATATTAGACTATTAGTTAAACTAGAAAGAGCTAGACTAGCAGCACTGATCGATACTGCAAGGGTGAAACTCAGATAATTTTTAAAGTTTAACCTGTTATATAGAGGATAAAGAGTGAAACCAATAAGCCTGGAAAGTTGCAAGAGAGTTGTCAGCGTCTGAGTCCTGGATGGTATGTCCCACTAAAAAGTGAGAAATGTCTTTTATTACGTGAACTTAAGTAAAAGCTTACATTACTATTCAGTGTGAGAATTACACACACAGTCCAATAAAGAGAACAGTTTCTGGTACACTTGGTTAATGCAGAATCATCAAATTTGTGGATTGAGAGGGACTTTTACAGTTATCAATTTAGGCAAGGATGTCATAAGAATTGTGCCACTTCCAAATTACATTTATTTTTCTTCTTTTAAAAAGTTATTTCAATTTTTGTGCCGTAAGTTACATGATTATAAAATAATTGGGTGCTGCTAAAATCTTGGAACAGGAAAAGGGTTCAGATTATCTCCTAGTTAACTCACTAATTTATGCAACTAAAAGATTGTTCAGAAATTAATGATAAACTTGGGGTCCAAACATAGAACTGTTTTACTTATTCCTCTTAAAAAATACAGAGATTACTGAATTTGGTGTTAGGGTAATTTAGATTGGCAACCCTGCACTTATAATTCTTGTACTTTAAGCTCTGTGTTGTTGGGCCAATGGCTTAAACTTTTAAATGTAACTTCCTTTAGTGAGGCTAAATATGGCTTGCAGAGAGTCAAATGAGACCAAGCAACAACACAACAATGACACTGCTGGTGACAAAGATATCAACATTTATTTAGCTCTTCCCTAGGTATTGTGTAAAGTGTTTTAAACTTGTTTTAAAACTTAATTCTTGGCTGGGTGCGGTGGTTCACACCCGTAATCCCAGCACTTTGGGAGGCTGAGGCGGGCAGAGCATCTGAGGTCAGGAGTTTGAGACCAGCCTGACCAACATGGAGAAACCCCATCTCTACTAAAAATACAAAATTAGCAGGGCACTGTGGGGCGTGGTGGCCCATACCTGTAATCCCAGTTATTCGGGAGGCTGAGGCAGGAGAATTGCTTGAACCTGGGAGGCAGAGGTTGCAGCGAGCTGAAATCGCACCATTGCACTCCAGCCTGGGCAACAAAAGCAAAACTCCATCACAACAACAACAACAACAAAACTTATGGTCTGCATGTTTGTGGCTGCCCACTTCCCTGCTTCCCACAAATTTATATGTTGAAATCCTATTGCCTAAGGTGATGATATTAGAAGCTGGGTCCATTTGGGAGGTTATTAATTCATGGGGGATCTGCCTTCATCAGTGAGAATAATGCCCTTATGAAAGAGTTATCAGAGAGCTGCCTTGTTCTTTCTGATATGTGAGGACGTGGCTAGAAGGCATCATTTATGAACCAGGAAATGGGCCCTCACCACACCCAAATTTTCCTTAATCTTGGACTTGCCAGCCTCCAGAATTTTGATAAATAAATTTCTGTTGTTTCTAAATTACCCAATTTGTGGCGTTTTGTATTGTTATAGCCATTCAAATTGACTAAAACAGTGGGTATTATTAGAGTTGAACCTTGGACAAGGTGGGGGTTAGGCGTGCTGACTCCCTGCATAGTCCAAAATCTGCACGTAACTTTTGACACCCCAAAGTCTTAATGATTAATAGCTTAATGTTGACTAGAAGCCTTACTGATAACATAGTCAATTAACACATATTTTATATATTACATGTATTAAATATTGTATACTTAAAGATAAAGTAAGCTAGGGAAAGGAAAATGTTATTAAGAAAATCATAAGGAGGAGAACATATATTTACTGTTTAGTAAGTGGAAGTGGGTCATCATATAGGTCTTCATCCTTATCTTCACATTGAGTAGGCTGAGGAGGAGAAGGAATAGGAAAGGTTGGTCGTGGTCTTGTCTGTCTCAGGGTGGCAGAGGTAGAGAAAGTCTGTGTATAAGTGGGCCAGCACGACTAAAACCTATGTTGTTCAATGGTCAACTATATTTTCATATATGTGAAAAAAACTTAAAAATTCAAGGAGATATATTGATGCAAACTATTATTAGGAGTATTCTATTTCATCTGAATGAAAAAGATCATGTTTTATGTTAGGAATCCCCACCCAACTGTCATATATTTTAAGAGTACTAAACGAGGTCCTTTGGGTAAATAAATGTTATGCTTATTAATAGCTATATAAGAAAAAACAGAAGCATGACATCTTATTTTAAAATAACATTTCTAGAAAAGTTTATTTGTGTACATATATATATACACACATATGTATACATATATTTTTTTTTCCTGCATGAATAAAGTGGAGGCTATCAGTGGTCACCAAATATTTATGTGATCTCCTATATTTTCTAGAACTCTGACAGGTAGGATAGAAAGATGTAATCAATCCTGGCTAATGAAATGTGAGCAGAATTAACGTATATCATTTCTGGGTCAAGTAGTTAAGAAGTAGATATGTCTCCCCCATTTTTCTTTTCTCCTGTGGTCATGATCTTGGAGGACATATGTTCCAGATGGTATAACAATAAAATGGAGGAGGGAACCTTGACTTGCATTGAACTTAAGATTGAGTTGCAGTAAGCCACTGAGATATTAGTATTTATGTGTTATTACAGCATAGACTTGCTGATTCTGGCTAACACAGTTCACTGTGTCTTACTCATGATTATATCTTCCCCTGAAGGATAATATTTATTCACCTAATGAATCAGGTGTAGTACCCTCAAAGTATATGACAGTTGGGTGGGGATTCCTAACATAAAACATAATATTTTTTATTTAGATGAAATATAATACTTCTAATAATAGTTCATATCAATACATCCCCTTGAATTTTAAATTTTTTTTCACATACATAAAAATATAGTTGACCCTTGAACAACATAGGTTTCAGCTGCGCCGGCCCATTAGTACACAGATTTTTCTGACTTTGCTACCCCTGAGAAAGCAAGACCAACCTCTCCTGTGCCTTCTCCTCCTCAGCCTACTCAATGTGAAGATGATGAGGATGAAGACCTTTATGATGATCTACTTCCACTTACTAAACATTAAATACATATTCTCTTCCTTACGATTTTCTTAATAACATTTTCTTTTCTCTAGCTTATTTTATTAAGTATACAGTATATAATACATATAATATGTAAAATATGTGTTAATTGACTGTTCATGTTATCAGTAAGGCTTCTAGTCAATATTATGCCAGCATAATGTGATAAATGAAAGACCTATTTGGTATATAAGAAATTTCTTACAAAGTAATATGAGTAATACAGTACAAGTAATACAGTAAAAACCCATAACTTTATAAAGTAAGTATCTTAGATATAGACAGGCTAGATTCAATTGCTTGAAGCACTAGAGATCACATTCTTTCCAATCCTTGCATATCACTTCACTAACAAAAGATGATAGTATTTATTTGGCACACCTGGATAAATAGTCGTGTTTACTCAAGGGTTGGGGTGACTGGCCTGGGAGTTCAGTCTGCTTTAGGTCCTCTCAGGCATGCTAGGGTCTAAAGGATCAATATCTTCACCCATTTATGCCATCCTGTTTAGGAAACTTACCTAAAATCAGTCTAGCCAAGGGGCCTGATATGCTGTTTTATGATGCTGGTCCTAGAAAACAAACTGAAATGATTCAGATGCCAGCAAGTGTTTTCTTCCTAATTTAACTGTGCCAGTTGAATTGAACAAATTTTGATTCTTCAGTTTCTTCATCTGTAAAATAAGGAATTAATCTCTAAGGCCCCTTCTGGCTCAAAAATTCTATAATTCTTTATGAACAAGGGAATATACTGCAAGGTATGTGGAGCTAGTGCAAATTGAAATGACTGTTTTGTAATAATACAGTAAAACTGATCAATGCAGGCAGCTAAACCATGTAATTCAATCCCTGAAGTGGATTTTGTTCAGTTTGGCTGTCTATAGTCATCACATAAATTGAGTGATTAGGTAACCATGGTCTCTGTATGAGAAGCCAGCAGTCTGCAGTCGAGCTGTGGATTCTGAAGGGACTGCCCACATTTCACACAGATCACACACGCTCAAGGCTTATGCATATGAAAGTGCAGTGTATATCAAGCTCATGTACAGAAAAGTCACCAAGGGCTGGAAAAACTTGATTCATATGCTTACAAAGGAAAATGGTTTAAAACATATTTAATATTAAATTTTAAAAGCTGCTAAAACACTCTGTGACTTGGAAAATTTCTGTTAACATGTTGCTTAGTTTTACGTTGAAACAATAAATATCATCTTATTGACAACTACTTTTGAACTAGCAAAATTTTTTTTTTTTTTTTTTTTTTTTTTTTTTTTTTTTTTTTTTTTTTTTGAGACGGAGTCTCGCTCTGTCGCCCAGGCTGGAGTGCAGTGGCGCGCTCTCGGCTCACTGCAAGCTCCGCCTCCCGGGTTCACGCCATTCTCCTGCCTCAGCCTCTCCGAGTAGCTGGGACTACAGGCGCCCGCCACTACGCCCGGCTAATTTTTTTGTAGCAAAATATTTTAATAATTCAATTCATTATCATTTCAGAATGAAATTCTGAAATGAAATTCTGAATTCATTATCATTCAGAATTTTGCTGCACATGAGAAGTTTCCATTTGCCAAGGTGTAGCCTGGCTAGTTATTTTACCCAGGTTTATAAGTGATATATATCATTTTGTACTCTTTTCCCAAATTATATTAATAACTCTCTTATAGTTGTCACATATGGCAAAGAGACCAGGAACATAACCCCTGTCTGTAGCATTTAATTGAAATGTATATTTTGCTGAAGGATATTCAACATGGATAATGTTCCTCTTAAAGAAATAAAAGACATATCACCAGTTGATTTTATGATCCTTAATTTAAAAATATGAAGTTAGCATGCTTACTTTCTGTATTGACAAGCATATACCACATGTCCCTCTGAACTGTCATTCCCTTCCTCTTGCAGCTTGCTTTTTCTCCATTAAGTGACGTAAATCTCTTTCTCAGATAAGACCATGCTGGTACACTGAGAGTTAATCCAATTAAAACAGTATAACTAAATAATAGAAAAATATTTGCTGCATATAGAAGGAGAATGACATTTGAGAACTCATTTATTAGATTGACGAACTGAGACGTCTGATGCAGTGCTCTCCTGATATGCCTGGCTGGTAGTGTGGGCTTCAGTTCCTGGGTTGGTTGACAGATTATGCCATGCCTCATTAAGGCATACTTAACGCTGACTACATCTGTAGACTCTCTTGTATTTTTTGTTTTATGTTCAGTGTGAAGAATGTAAAGTGTTTGTGAGATTTCTTCTGAATATTCTTTCTGGATATTCAAATAAATATGGACACAGAATGACAGTTTCTCATTTAGGCCTCATGTAGTAGAGACAAACTTTATTAACATCCATTTTGGTGGTGTGCCTGCACCCATCTTTTGTTTCTTTACACAATGTTTATCTTTGCTCCTTCCCTACAGCCGCCCTAGGCTGTAGTCACGTTGATTCCCCCCACCCTGCACCCCTGTCTCCCACTTCCTGATGATGCCTATTCATTTAAGACTGAGTCCAAACATCTCGTTTGCTGGGAAGGTGGCTCCTGGGGTGATGGCAGTGGTGGTGACTGAGGGAGGCCTGAGGAATACTAGCACTGCCTTGGCACCATGCATCATGATTTATTGTCTATACTGTCATTTAGCTTTTCACCTTTTATGCTGTGTCTTCATTTGGCTTCTTTGAACTTTATCTTTTGCTTTTATCATCCCGCTCTTTAGCTAAAACCATACTTCTTTTTTTTTTTTTCATGAAGATTTAGTTCTACCTTGACCATGATATCATTCATTTACAACCTGACCCAGCTCTGGTGCCCGACTAATGACTTGTGCTTTGTCATTTCATTTCCTAAAACTCTGCTTCTACTTTGGTTCATGATAGGTAATACCTGTTCCCTTTGGTTTTCTTGACTGAGGAGGTTACCCATGAACAGATACTGACACTTGGTTCTGGAACTCACAGTTCTTCCATTGCAGGCTGGTAGAGTCTATGGTGCCTCAAAGGCTTATTTGTATGCAACTAACTGAAAGGGAAAGTGGCAAGAAAAACTGTTATTTTTGGAGGCTACTGTAGGGCTCACAGTGTGGATTTTTAGTGAAAGTAACTGGTGCAATAGCCAGATACAATTAAGTTAGAAACAGGAGCATGAGATAAGTACAAAGGGTGCATCTGAGGAAGCTCAGCGGTCTCTAAAGTGGCTTGGAGTAAATTCTAAACAATGGGTACACTACAGAGAATGATGGCATATTATCCTTTTTTATTTTGAAATGTATAACTTCTGTGGGAGTCCCAGGTAGAAGATGCTGAATACATTTTCTGGGTGTCTATGAGTTTCTGAATGGCCTATAAATCTGAATCCTAGCATGATTATCAGGCTGATGGGGTAACTTTCATGTGACCTTGTCTTGTGCTCTTGGAATAAACGTTCACAACTGAAGGTAAACCACAGGTGTTTCTGCCTTGGATTTCTTAGGAAGAAAAGTGTCTACCTGTGGGAAGCTCATGACCTCTTGGTGGTAAAGTGCTCACTATTGCCTGAAGCATGCTAGGTCTTGTCAAACCCTCTGCACCTTGGGCTGTGCAGTTATCTGGACATGTGCCAGGTTCAAGCTCCATCCTTTCTCTTCCTGCCCTGCTGCTCTAAGGTAAGAGAGATGAAAGCTGTCTGAGGGTCTCAGATAGTTTTTCCAGCTTCCTTCCTATGTAACACAACTAATATATAGATTTTTCAATAAATATTGCTTGATTGATCTAGAGTCAATGAGGTGGCTACTATCTGAGTTCTCAAATAAATGTGAGTTTGTCTCCCACAAATATGTGTGTATATGTATTTATGAATGTGCTTGCATATACATAGAACATATATCATAAATGCTATGCACACATACATATTTCCAGTACTTGGAATGTATCTGACCTAAATACTTGCTGCCATAGCCAGAAAGTCAAACTTAGCTTCCTTATCAGAAGTTTTACCAAAGATGAATCAAATTCTTCATTATCCAGTGCTTATCCCAGGAGGCTTTTCCACCTATAACATATGCAGGCACAGTGTTGCTAAGTATAGAGGTCACTCCTTGTCCCTCCAAAGCATTTGTTGTGTTTTTGATGTCATGGTACCTCAGCTAAGTACTGCTGAATCATTACAAATGTGGCTACAGTTGTTGAGTGGTGTCATTATCATCATAGTTCTAATACCGCCTCCCAAAGAAAAAATTATTTGGGGCAAAAACATCAAAAAATGAATATGCTTCTATATATAATCTCAGTTGAAAGATAGTATTAGCTATGTTTTTGATTCTGAAGTATGAAATACTATTTTTTTGAGGTGGAGAAATACTATTTTTTTGGCCTTAAGGAAGTTATATCAAATGATTCCTCCACAGCTGCCATCAGTTTTTACTCTGTAATTATTCCATGTCTCATCGCTGACACAGTTTCTGCTCCAGTAAAACAAACGTGCTTCTTTTGTATATCTCAGATAAATGGCCTCCAGCTTGCACTCTTTTATTCCCATTGGCTGGAATGCCCTAACTTCTTCCTGCCTTCCAATCTTCTTTAAAATTTGGCGCACAACTCACCTTTTCCTTGTTATTTTTCTGGATTAAAGTCAGACAGTTATGATTATCCTAGTCATCCCAGAACACTCCTAGCACATTCCAGAATGAATATCAACTATGATTGCTTCAGTTTCTGCTGTTTGACCATGAATTTGACACATACACAGTGGCATCTTAGTCATTTGAGATTTGTGAGTAGAATGGGGATGGTGAAGTGCTGATGTGTAGCTCAATGAAGAGGCTTTGAAATATTGAGGGTTGGGTACTTTGGGAGCATCAGGAGAGCACCCTTGGAATTCCCTTTGCTGGTTTCTGGCCAAAGTGGCCCTTTCCCTCAAGTGTCTCAGAAAGCCATGAACATTGGTATGGGGGCCAGAGAGAAAAGACAGGAGTGGATGATTTGTGAACACATGAGAGCTTCACAGAGAATTTTGTCTCTGAATTGATGCAGGTAACAGAAATTGCCAGCAAAACACAGACGATTAGCTTAAATGCGAGAATAGAGTTGTCCTTACAGAAGATCTGCCTTCTCTCGATTTATCAAAATTCCACAGAGAAACTGAGGTTACTTTAGGAGTACCAACTGCATCTCACTTTGCCCATCAAGTTGCCCAATCCTCTTTACCATGCTGTAGCCTGTTATGTGGGTATAGAACTGTTCTGCATCATGGTGTTTTCCAGACTCATATGTGAGTAGCATCTGCTTTCAGTGCGTCCCTTATCTTATCTAAAACACATTCTATTGTCAAGTATGGAGAAGGTTCTTTCCTTCTACCTTAGGGCACCAAATCCCTTGGCCTAGCTTTTTTTTGTCTTGTCCCTGATGGGAACTCTATGGTCTGAACACACTTGGCTAAATATACTATGAAAGTTAGAAAAATTCTCTCTTTTTCCATGCTTGATTTTCAAGCGTATTTATTATTTTACCAATAAATAAACCAAATATCTGCTCTCACTTTTCATGAGGCAATAATACTCAAGGTTCAGTCTTGGAGGTGGGAGGTTAGTAGGAGTCATGAGATAAGGGGCAATTATCTCATGATAATATATCACTATATGTGATCTGGCAATATTGAGATACATTACAAATATTATAGTGATGTATTTATACTGCAGCATGCTAGGTATACTTTACAATATTATAGTTTTATATATATATATATATGTATGTATATATAACATGTAGGTATTCTTTCATGTGTATATGTCCTCTTGCTTCATGTAAAATGTGGACCAGCCCATTCAGAACATGCAGCTTTTCTAAAGATTACTAGTTTCTTACATAGTGGCTGAGGTTATCAGATTATCTAATTTGTTTGAATGTAGTCAGCTAAACTGAATAAAATTCACTTTGGGAATTAGATTGCCTAGTGCTCTGTCTTGGGTGATTAGATCAACTCTATAATTACAAAATAGTAGCTTCATTTGGACTCCTTCAACACAATGTCACCATAATACATAGTAGAGTGAATTTTCTTGTTAGTGAAAAATTATAAGTGTTAGAGCTGAAAGAATCCATAGAGATTATTTAAACCTCTTCATTTTACAAGGGAAGAAACTGAGGTTCACAGAAATGACAATTCAATTGATACAATTAAATTTAACTCAAAACACTTGATAAAAGTCTGAAGTTGTTCAATCAGTGTGGTTGAGGAGAATGTGACAGAGGAGAAAAGGTCTGTGTGTTAAACCACCAGCATAGGCCATTGTGAATGCTTTGACATTTCCACTGAAGGAAAAGGGGAACCATTGTAAGCTTTGAGCAGAGGATCAACACAAGGCAACTTATATTTTAAAAGGATCATTTTAGTTGCTGTGTTGAATAGATTAAGGGGGTTAAGAGTAAAAGCAGGGAGGTTAAGTGGCTGTTGCAGGAATCCAGGGGAGAGAGATGCTAGCTCAGATGTGAGTAATAGAGTAGAGGTCATGGGCAAAATAATATATTTTAGATATATTTGGAAGGTGAAGTCAACAGGATTTCCTGGAAGATTGAATATAGAATATGAGAAAAAGAAAGGAACCAGGAATTACACCCACTAAGGATTTTGACCTGAAAACCAAGAGAATAGAACTGCCATTTAATAAGACAGGGAAGGCTATAGGTGAACACGTTTTATGGTAAGAGATCAGGAGTTCAATTTTGGACATGTTGAGTTTGAGATGTTTTTAAGACATCTAAGTGGAAATGTCAGTAGGTGGTTGCATACATGAATCTGGAAGATGAAAGGAAATTCTTATAAAAGATGTAAATGTGGGAGATTCTGGCATAGATACATAATTTAAAACTGAGGCAAAATGTGATTACCTGGGGACATATTAGTTTGACAGGGAGTTCGTAACAAAGTACCACAACCTGGGTGGCTCAAACAACAGAAATTTGTTGTCTCACAGCTCTGGAGGCTAGAAGCTGGAGATTAAGGTGTCAGAAGGATGGGTTCTTTGAAGGCTATGAGGGAGAATCAAGTTTCTGTTTTATGCCTCTCTTCTAGCTTCTGGTGTTTGCTGACAATCTTTGGAGTTCTTTGGCTTATAGATGCCTCACCCTAATCTCTGCCTTCAGGTTCACATGGTGTTCTCCTTGTGTGTGTGTCTGCGTCCGAATTTCCCCTTTTAAAAGGATACCATTTATATTGGATTAGGGGTCCACTCTACTCCAGTATAGCCTAATTTTAACGGATTACATCTGCACCAACCTTGTTTTCAAATAAGGTCACATTCTGAGGTAGAAGGGGTTGGGACTTCAACATGTGAATTTTGAGGGAACTCAACTCAACCCAGGAACGAGCCATAGATTTTTAAAAGAGAAAAGAAAAGAGGCTCAAGCATAGTCTTTGGAACTTCACCTTTAGAAGCCCAGGGATGAGAGGAGAAACTAGGAAAGGAGATTGAAAATGAGTGATCAGAAACGTAGGAGATAAAACAAGAGATTTTTGTCCTGGAATCAAGGGAGAAAGTGGAGCTTACATTCTTTTATTATGGTTAATTAGCCAATATCAGTTCATACCCACCAGACCATAATCAGCTCCATGAGTATCAAGAACAATTCTCTTGCACTGCTTTTTAACCATAGTAGTTGTGTAATAAATACTCAATGCAATATTTATTGAGAGAACTAATAAATGAATGAATTTCTTTCCTTAAATCCCTATGCCTTACAGTTTACCCCACAGCATGTTTTATTGCTCTAGGGTTCTAGTTTTATTTAACTTTATTGATATTATAATGCAAATACTCCAAGACAAATCATTGTAGAATTTGATCTATTTTTTCCAGCTTTTGATTTTTTTTTTCTATTCTTGATTTTTTACATAGCTTTCTTTGTCTCTCTTCCTTGGTTGGGTTTGCATATGTCTTGTCGACTTTAGTAGATCCTGAGAATATTAAGATGAAGAACTATGACCTTTATGTCTTCTTTTCTTCCCTTAGTGGCATATAGTTCAGTAGGTCTCCTCCAATATCTACCCTGTCAATTTACTACTTTGGATTTGCAATAATTATTCAATGATGAATTAACAGCCTGATTCTCATATTGATTTCAGAGAAGATGTTCACTGTTTTTTTTTTTTCTGACCCCCAGTATATCCTTAGTCTCTATAATTCTGTCTTGTGAATTTAGCAACAGATGAACACTTGCTTAAAGCAGATAAAATCCAAGATGACATCTTCAGGGCCTTTTTGATAAATAATGTTCAGAGAAGCACTCGCTCATTTAGAGCACGTATCCACTCTGTGATGTACCCAACACACTAGGGCTTTGATTTTGTTTTTAAGCACCTATTTAGGCACTGTGATTGAGAGTCAAGTGAGAAATAGAAAAGAGAATTAGGCAGCAAGCCTAGATCACTGCAACAAGCAGCAACAAAAACTCCCTTCATAAGCAATTTGGGAGAGGGAAAGGAGGTGGCTGAGGGTAGGAAGTAAATATTTTTCTTTTTAATGAATGCTAGTTGTTTTATTTATCAAAATGTGTCCACTGGAAATATTTTGAGTTTTTCTGTAACTATAATAATAAACTACAAATTAATGACTCTTTGCTTTAAACCTTGGCAAAATAAGTAAAATATCATTGAATGCTGTGATATAACTAAATGAGCTACACTTTGAACAGACTACCCAACACAGAAATATCTTTCAATTTGCTATATGGAGCATCCTTCAAGTCCATGGCAACAAGGTTTCACATATTTGCCAAATGTTCATGCTAGACTTTTATTTGGTTCACTGTTGGCAGAGAAAGATAATTATGTTCTTCCAAAAGCGGCTATACAAATTTTTAGTTTCTTTTCTTAGAAGTCTTTCTTCTACCACCATGAAAACTAGGGTATATCTGATCATTGGGATAGATTGTTAAGAGTGATATATATATATATATATATATAGAGAGAGAGAGAGAGAGAGACATTTTCAGTAAGAACTTTTAGGAGATCACAATATGACATAGAAGAGAGAGGAAAAATGACTGAACCAAAACAAAGCAAATAAAAAAGGAATAGAGCCTTAGGGACCTATTGAACAATATCAGTAAGTATAATATACATGTAACTGGACTTCCAGAAGGACGAGAGAGAAAAAAACAAGACTGAAAAATATTAAAAAGAAATATGGGCCAAAATTTTCTAAATTAACCTACAGATGCAAGAAACTCAGCAAACCCCAAGCAGGAAACATACAAAGACAGCCACACTGATGCACATCACAGTCATACAAACCGCTGAAAACTAAAGTTAAAGAGAAAAAAAATCACAAAAATAGCCAGAGGAAAAAAAGACCTTACATACAGAAGAACAATGATAGAAAGACCCTTAAAAAGCTAAAAGAAAAACATATTGTCATCTCAAAGCCTATATTCCATGAAAACATCTTTTAAAATGGGCATGAGATAAAGACAATTTTAGATAAAGGAAAGCTGGCAAAATTTGTTGCCAGCAGACTAGTGTTACGAGAAATACTAAAGGAAGTTCTTTAGGTGGAATGAAAATAATATAAGATGGAAATTCAGATCTACAGACGGGAATGAAGAGTTTGAGAAATGATAAATATATGGGCAAACATAAGCAACTACTCATGTTTTTATTCTTGAAATTTAAAAAATAGACAACAATTTTACACAAAATTAAAAATATTTTCTTGTGTTATTTGCAATGTAGATACAAGTAAAATATGTGACATCAGTAGCACATAGGATGGGAGTTGGAATTATATTGTGGAAAAATCGTTCCATTTCATGTGAAGTGACAGGATAGTAATTTTTATTTATTTTTTGAGATGGAGTCTTGCTCTGTCGCCTAGGCTAGAATGCAGTGGCGCAATCTCAGCTCACTGCAACCTCCGCCTCCAGGACTCAAGCTATTCTCCTGCCTCAGTCTCCCAAGTAGCTAGGACTACAGGCACCCGCCGCCACGCCCAGCTAATTTATGTATTTTTAGTAGAGGCAGGTTTCCCCATATTGGCCAGGCTGGTCTCAAACTCCTAACCTTGTGATTCGCCCGCCTTGGCCTCCCAAAGTGCTGCATATTGTAATTCCTAAAGAAACAAGTAAAACAATAATCAATGCAAAGTGGTATAATGAAAAAGCTAAAACACAAAGTAAAATGGGACACCAAAAATTAAAAGACAAACGCAAAAGCAGCTTTGGTTTTATTGGTGGCTTTTCTCTTTCTCTAACATCTGAGATCCAATTGTTTAGAAAATTTTGTTGGCTTTACCTTGAAACTATATCTACACTCTGACTATTTTTCGCCACCTCTGCTGCTACCAGCCTGGTCTAAGCCACTATACTTTCAGCAAAAGTTACCTAACTGGTGTCTGGGATTCTATCCTTATTTCCAGTGAGTCATTCTTCTTAATACAGGAGCCAGAGTGATTCCATTAAATATCAAAGTCCTGACAATAGCCTGCAAGACACTACATGCTCTGGCCCCAGGGTTTGTGTCTACCCTCATCTCCTATATTTCTCCCCTTGGTTCTTTCTACTCCTGCCACACAGTCCTCCTTACTGTTCCCTTACAGTCACACCAACCATGATCTTGCCTAAGGGCCTTTGCACTGGCTATTCTTTCTGTCTAAATAGTTTCCCCAGATGTTTATAAAGCTAACTGCTCATGCTCTTCCACTTTTTTGCTCAACCACCCAAGGAGACTTACCTTGATTAACCTATTACAAATCGTAACACTGTATCAACTCTCCTTCTTCCCTGCCCTTCTCTACTGTGTTTTTCCTTTTTTTTTTTTGTAGTATGTAATACCTTCTAACATATTATGTAATTTGTTTATTATATTTATTGTATATCTTCCCCTAATAAAATACAGTTCCACAAGGGCATGTATCTCATTTTCTGTTTGTTTACTTTAAGCGATGCATATCAAGCACATAGAGCAGATACTCAATATATAATTGTTGACCAAACAAATAAATGAATAAGGAGGCAAAGCTAGCTGTTTTGTTCATTGAGAATACCTACTATGTATTCTCAGTACATAGTACAGTGTCTGGACATAGTAAACGTTCAATAAAAATTTCTAAAATGAGTAAAGTAGTTGCTCTGAAAATGGAACTCAATTCTTTCAGAATTGTTGTATGTGGGCCCATTATAGAGTGCCACTTTCTCTGTTCATTTTCAAATTTAATGAGACATAAATCAAGAGAGAAGATGGAGAGGTAAACTGCTTTTATTACTGCTAAGACTGATACTGTTGAACGTGGCTTTTGAATGCAGGCACTCTGTTTATTAATAGTGAACCCCACAAATAGAGAGACTTACCTATTCTGTCACAGGCAGGGCTGTATCACACATGAGTGGACCCCATGCCTGGAAACTTGCGAATGGAGGAAGGGAGCAGAATATATGTTCTTTGTGTCTGATTTCTAAGGAGAAAGAAGAAAGTGATGATCCAAGCATTTTTCATTTATTCTTCTCAAAATTAGCATTTGACAGATAATTTCTTCTCTCTTGGGGACGAACAAGAAAGGGTTATAGAGGGTTTCTCTATAATGGGAATCTCTCTATAAGAAAAGAAACAAAAGGAATGAGAGAATTATCTTCTTTGTACTAGAACATAAACCAAAATCAATCATCAGTGTGAGGATAGTAATTGATAATGTGGGTTTGTACAAACTTACCTAGGAAGAGAACACAGATAGTGAAGAGCCTAGGTCAGATGATTGAAGAAACATCTGATCTAGCTCCTGGTTCGAAGATAACAAGCTGCCAGTAGAGAGGGGAAGGGGAAGGATGTTGTCACAAACACTGGGCAAGGGTGTTGTCAAAGAAACTAAGAGTGACAGAAACTAAAAACCGAGAGTATTTTAACATGAAAGGAGAAATCAGTGGCTTCAAATGTGGCTGAGGGGTCAAGTAATGTGAGGACCAATGTTCATTAAATTGATGACGTCCATAATTTTGCTCTCCCCTGGAGTGATGGAGTTGGTGTCAGGGTGGAATTGAGACAACAAGCGTAGACAGCTGCTTTAAGAAGTTGGCTCTGAACAACTTTGGTATGCTGGATGAAAAGGAAAGGAGAAAGGGAGAATAACATTGGGAAGGCACAGAGGTAGGTGTTAACATGGACTTAGGGGACAGTATGTAGCCAGATCATTCTGAGCAGAGACAGGGAAACTGACTTAAGAGCTGATGGGTACATGGTTAAATAGAATAGGACCAGATTATGATTATTCTAGAAACTCAAATGAAAATAATTTTATTTGATATAGAGGGAAATGGATGGACTGGGAAGGTTTTTGACAATTTAGTAATGTACATTTATTAACCACTTATTGTAATTTGGTAACTCTGCTGTGACTGATACATAAATGAAGATGTAATGCATACATCTATGTGTCTTTTTATAAAATTGAGACAGGATACATATTTTTGGTAGCTCAATTTCAAGTTCTTCTCCAATGATTTGCAAGGAATGCACTCATATTAGTCTAAATAAGAAAGTGTGTATTGCAAGGATTCATGTGAAATCATAAAGAAGATGGACTATCCCAGAAATCTGAGGACAGTAAAACAGTAACTGTAAGCCAAATACTCTGAGTTGGTTAATTCAATTCCCCTTTCATTGTGCTTTTAGATAAAAAGTTGGGGAGCTAGGAACTTTATGCTTCTTTTTTGCAGCCCAAAAGCTAAAATTCTGGATGAGAACTAGATTCTACCAATTAGGTTCTCTTGCACAAGATTTTGGAGACAGAAGTGAGGCAGAGGCCGCCTTTTTGCATCTTTTTCATACAGTGTTCTGGAAATGTGCAGTTTTTATGCAGCAGCTCTCCAGTGTCTGTTCTCCAGCCTTCTCTCTGTTGAGGGATAGATACATGTGGGAGGCAAAATTGCCTTCTTTCTTCCGGGAAACCTCCAGTTGTAGCCTTAGAGGTAGTAGCTTCTTAAGTTTGTTGGTTCTGAATGCTGTTAAAAGCCATTCTAGGAAGCTTACCCTAAATCAGCAACAGGAAAACTTTTTCTTTAAAGGGCGGATAGTAAATATTTTGGACTTTGTGGGCCATTCAATCTCTGTTGCAATTACTCAACTCTGTGATAGTTTAAAAATAGCCATAAAAATACATAAACAAATAGACATGGCTATTCCCTATAAAACTTTATTTACAAAAACAGATAGCAGGTATGTGTTTGATCTTCAGGCTACAGTTTGCCACCCTCTGACCTAAACCTTTCTCCTTCAAGCTTTCCAGTCATTCTGTAGCACCTAGTCCACTTTGCTAATAACATTGCTGTGAAAAGAATATGTATGGTCGTTTTTGGTTCTTCCATTGACCTCTGGCAAATACAGAGATAAGCTTGTATATCATTAAAGATGGGAACAGTCCCTTGATTGAAATTTGGAGCAGTCTCCAAGTCTCAGTGACTTAACACAGCAAAAGATGAATTTCTCATACACACTAGACATCAAAAGCAAGTCAGCAGAGGATACTATTCTGTCTCCTTACTTGGAGTCTTGGGCTTATATAGTACCTTCCTGTGAAGCATTGCTGTTACCCACATCAGAGAGAGAGAATCACCCTGGCGCTTAAAACTTCTGTTTAGAAATGACACATGTCACTTATACTCATATTTCATTGGCTAAAATAAGTCAAATGGCCTTACCTAACTTCAAGGGATAGGGAAGGACGATCTTACTAGGTGATAAGAAAGAGAAAACCAGAGTATTTTGGAAGCATCCTAATGACTCCCACAAGTGAAATCATCCAGCTCCTGTAAGGAGGAATAATTCTGGATTGAAGTTGGTTGAAAAGATGTTCATGGAACATTACACTGTACTTTAGTATCAACAAGGTTGAACTATGTTATACTTGTGTACTCCATTCTTCACACTTGTGTGAATTCAGTTTACTCAACTGGATAATAAGAATAATAGCCATAATGCCCACATTTTTTCTTGTCTTGGAAGTATCTTCCCCCAGTGTTCTGAGTAATGTGAAGCACTTTAGGAAGGTGCATGGTCCTTCCATGCCACTTGCTATATGGATTCACTGACATCAATTCACCTAGTTCTCAACATTGCCTTGCTTACAAGAGGAAAGCAGTTTCGAGTCTCAGGAAATATAATTCAATCTCTGTATAATTATTTTGTAATGCTTTTTTGTCATCATCATATTTTTATTATTGTCCTGTGAAAGTAGCAAAAATTATAGATCTGGTTTTAAAATTCAAAACTAGGCTGACCCAGTTTGAATTCTGTCTTCAAAACTTACTGACAGTGTCATCATGCATACTATATAACCTCATTGACTTCAATGTCTCTTCTATAAAATGGGCTTCATACTGTTAGATACCTCATAGGGTTGTTGAAAAAAGAAGTAAATATACTTTAGCACTTAGAACTTGACACAGAGTTTTAGCTGAATGTTTCTTCTCTTCCTCCTCCTCCTCGTCCTCATTTCATCACATGATAGATATGAATAGAAGAGAAAATAGAAATGAAAACATTCTCTGTTAGGCCTGAGACACCTCATAGATGTTATTAAGAAATACATTATGAAATTCAAAGAAGCTAATTGATTTCTCCAAGATCAACCTGATCTCAAAGTCACATGAGAACTCCATGTGACTTTCTTTGCTCATTCTATTTGTTACTTCACAATATTGCACACCTTCCAATGATTGCTTTGCCAGGCAACATTTGAGTCTTTTGCTTCTACTTGGCATTGAAGTATTTTTATTTAGCTCAGTTTCATTTTTTTCTTTTCTCTGTCTCTCTTTCTATTCCAGTATTTCCATTATGCTCCATCTCCCAGCAGAAGGGATTAGTTTTTTGTTTTGTTTTGTTTTTTATACTTTAAGTTCTGGGATACATTGCAGAACGTGCAGGTTTGTTACATAGTTATATACGTGCCATGGTGGTTTTATGCACCCATCAACCCATCATCTACATTAGGTATTTCTCCTAATGCTATCCCTCCCCTAACCCCTCAACTCCAGACAGGCCCCAGTGTGTGATGTTCCCCTCCCTGTGTCCATGTGTTCTCATTGTTCAACTACCACTTATGAATGAGAACATGTGGTGTTTGGTTTTCTGTTCCTGTGTTAATTTGCTGAGAATGGTTTCCAGCTTCATCCATGTCCCTACAAAGGACATAAACTCATTCTTTTTTATGGCTGCGTAGTATTCCATGGTGTATATGTGCCAAATTTCCTTTATCTAGCCTATCATTGATGGGCATTGGGGTTGGTTCCAAGTCTTTGCTATTGTGAACAGTGCTTCAATAAACATACATATGCATGTGTCTTTATAGTAGAATGATTTATAATCCTTTGGGTATATATCCAGTAATGGGATTGCTGGCTCAAATGGTATTTCTGGTTCTAGATCTTTGACGAATTGCCACACTGTCTTCCACAATGGTTGAACTAATTTACACTCCCACCAAGAGTATAAAAGCATTATTATTTCTCCACATCCTCTCCAGCATCTATTTCCTGACTTTCTAATGATCACCATTCTAACTGGCATGAAATGGCATCTCATTTTGTTTTGATTTGCATTTCTCTAATGATCAGTGATGATGAGCTTTTTTTCATATGTTCGTTGGCTGTATAAATGTCTTCTTTTGAGAAGAGTCTGTTCATGTCCTTCACCCATTTTTTGATGGGGTTGTTTTTTTTCTTTTAAATTTGTTTCAGTTCATTGTAGATTCTGGATATTTGCCATTTGTCAGGTGGATAAATTGCAAAAATGTTCTCCCATTCTGTGGGTTGCCTGTTCACTCTGATGATAGTTTCTATAGCTGTGCAGAAGCTCTTTAGTTTAATTAGATCCCATTTTTCAATTTTGGCTTTTGTTGCCGTTGCTTTTGGTGTTTTAGTCATGAAGTCTTTGCCCATGCCTATGTCCTGAATGGTGTTGCCTAGGTTTTCTTCTAGGGTTTTTATGGTTTTAGGTTTTACACTGAAGTCTTTAATCCATGTTGAGTTAATTTTTGTATAAGGTGTAAGGAAGGGATCCAGTTTCAGTTTTCTGCATATTGCTAGCCAGTTTTCCCAACACCATTTATTTAATATGGAATCCTTTCCCCATTACTTGTTTTTGTCAGGTTTCTGGAAGATCAGATGGTTGTAGATGTGTGGAATTATTTCTGAGGCCTCTGTTCTGTTCCATTGGTCTATATATCTGTTTTGGTACCAGTACCATGCTGTTTTGGTTACTGTAGACTTGTGTATAGTCTGAAGTCAGGTAGCATGATTCCTCCAGCTATGTTCTTTTTGTTTAGGATTGTCTTGGCTATACAGGCTCTTTTTTGGATCCATATGAAATTTAAAGTAGTTTTTTTCTAATTCTGTGAAGAAAGTCAATGGTAGCTTGATGGGAATAGCATTGAATCTATAAATTACTTTGGGCAGTATGGCCATTTTTATGATATTGATTCTTCCTATCCCTGATCATGGAGTGTTTTTCCATTTGTTTGTGTCCCCTCCTAATTCCTTGAGCAGTGGTTTGTAGTATTCCTTGAAAAGGTCCTTCACATTCCTTGTTAGTTGTGTTTCTGGGTATTTTATTCTCTTTGTAGCAACTGTGAATGGGAGTTCACTCATGATTTGGCTCTCTGTTTGTCTATTATTGATGTGTAGGAATGCTTGTGATTTTTACACATTGATTTTATATCCTGAGACTTTGCTGAAGCTGCTTATCAGCTTAAGGAGATTTTGGGCTGAGACAATGTGGTTTTCTAAATCTACAGTCATGTCATCTGCAAACAGAGACAATTTGACTTCCTCCCTTCCTATTTAAATACATTTTATTTCTTTTTCTTGCCTGATTGGCCTGGCCAGAACTTCCAATAATATGTTGAATAGGAGTTTGTGAGAGAGGGCATCCTTGTCTTGTGCCGGTTTTCAAAGGGACTGCTTCCAGCTTTTGCCCATTCAGTTTGAAATTAGCTGTGGGTTTGTCATAAATAGCTCTTATTATTTGAGATGCGTTCCATCAATACCTAGTTTATTGAGAGTTTTTAGCATGAAGAGGTGTTGAATTTTATTGATGGCCTTTTTTGCATCTATCCAGGAGTTGGTTTTTTGAAAAGATTAACCAAATAGATAGACCGCTAGTCATGCTAATAAAGAAGCAAAGAGAGAAGAATCAAATAGACACAATAAGCAATGATAAAGGGGGATATCATCACCGATCCCACAGAAATACAAACTAACATCAGAGAATACTATAAACACCTCTACACAAATAAACTAGAAAATCTAGAAGAAACGGATAAATTCCTGGACACATACACCCTCCCAAGACTAAACCAGGAAGAAGTCGAATCCCTGAATAGACCAATAACAAGTTCTGAAATTGAGGCAGTAATTAATAGCCTACTAACAAAAAAAAAAGCCCAGGGCCAAACGAAATCACAGCTGAATTCTACCAGCAGTACAAAAGGAGCTGGTACCATTCCTTCTGAAACTATTGCAAACAATAGAAAAAGAGGGACTTTTCCCTAACTCATTTTTTGAGGCCAGCATCATCCTGATACCAAAACCTGGCAGAGACACAACAGGAAAATAAAATTTCAGGCCAATATCCCTGATGAACATCGATGCGAAAATCCTCTATAAAATACTAGCAAACTGAATCCAGCAGCACATTAAAAAGCTTATCCACTACGATCAAGTTGGCTTCATCCCTGGGATGTAAGGCGGGTTCAACATACAGAAATCAATAAACGTAATTCATCACATAAACAGAACCAATTACAAAAATGACAAGACGGGGTTAGTTTTGACAATTCCAAGCTAACTCCTTAGAAATGCATATCCTCCCTTCCCATAGCCTTTACAGATCACACACAGTGGAGAGGAGTGGTAGTACAGGTTTCCCGTGGAGGCCCCAAGGAAATTTGCTCAAATTCTGTGCTAACCAGCTCTTATGCCCAGTGACTCTCCCCAAAGGGAATTTTACACAGAACCTTTGCAATGGAGCCCAAGCTTATTTGATTCAGCTCATCCTAGATAAGATAGTTTGAGTGTAGATCACTTGGGATGGACTGGCTCTTCAGCATGGAAATAGCACTCTCAGACAAAATGCCACATCACCAGGTTTTAGCCTTGGTTTTGAAGCAAGAGCTTAAAACCGAAGAAGCTGCTCTCTTCATCTGGACCCCACCTTCCAAAATTCATGACTGACTCTTTGGCTAGTGCCATATCACCTGAGGGAATCTCATCATTAAGTACTTACAGCCCTAAAAAGAAATGTGACATTCATTTCCATCCCATCCAAAATATTTGGGCTCAGAAAGACTGGTAAAATCAATATTTGTTTAAAAGAAGAGGATAAAATTTCTGGGTGGTTCTGTAATCTCAAGATGTGGTACAGAGGTACTCAGGAAATAAACTGCAAATAAAAGAGCAGAAAAGAATTTCCTGAGTGTCATTTTAAAAGGCTTCATGCTAATAAGAGCCAGATTCATCCTTTGATATTTTCAAGCTTACTGAGTAAATAACTTATAAATTTCCCATAATAATTATATGCACGTTATTGGTGTGCCTCTAAGTCTGAGCTATTTTGCAGATTTGCACCAGAGTCTGAGAAAGCTGTATCAGAGCAACAGCATCCTAGCTAGCTCCTGGGCAATGTATTGACCCTACACATGGAGTAGCTGCGGTGGTGTCTGTTTCAGAAGGCTAAACTGATATTCCATCTGACTTCTGCTTAAATGGTATTATTTTTCTTGTTCTTCTTTCCTTTGAGTTTGTTTTATATCTTTTCCTCTAGCCAAGTGAAGGGAAAGACAATGTGTATTATGATGGGTTCTTGTAATTTCTTTCCTCTTACAAAAAGTCTTAAAGGTAGAATATAGAAAACACCTTCATTTAATATTTTTAAGCTCAAGGGCTTGAAGGGTAAAAAAGTCGAAGGCCGATCATAAATAAGCAGGCCTTTAAAGGTGCAAATATCGTCGTAGAATGAGTTTTCATTTTCATACATTCTTTTCCATCTACTGAAGTGGATATGGACTTATTTGACCATGCAGTGACAGTGATAAGCAATGACTGGACAGGAAGAGGTAGGGGAAGTAGGGCCACCGAGCAACCATCATAATAGTGCCAGCCTCAACAACAATACTCTAAGTGTATCAGTTTTTGTTTCTTGGTAAAAAATTTTACATATTCAAATCAGCTGTACAATTTTAATAGTGACATTTCCTCAAGGTAGCATTTTATGGGAAGCTCATTAAATACTTTCTCATAGTAGAAACATGATTAACGTGGTTATAGTCCTTAGTCCTACCTTCTACATAGATAATAAAACACTGATATTAAACTGTAATAAAGAAAATGATGAAACTAAAACCACCACTTAATAATCATATGACCAAGCTCATGGAAAACAATAATTTCACAGATGGAAGGTCAAATTAATTTCAACCAAATGTTTCAGTGCCAACTAGATGTCTGAAGATGAATAGACCATAATATGTTTTTACAGAATGCCTGTTTTTATTTTCAATTTTACACACACAGTGTCCTATTTTTACAGTAGCCAAGCTAGCAGTGTGATCTTTGGGAATATATGAACTGCTTTAGTCTCTGCTTTATGGGCACTAAGCCCAGGTTACTTTATTTTTGGTGTCTCTTATTTCAATTTCAATAATTGACCATCCTTTTTAGAAAAAAATTCCTTCATTTGAAGCTACAGTGAAAAGGATGGTTCCTTTGTTTTTTTACATCAGCCAACATAGGGTCTTCATTTGTGAATATGGATCTTTGTGTACAAGTGGAGAAGTGCATGGGAAGGGTGGTCCCTCAAGGCACTCATGGATAGAAAAAAGCCCAGCTTTCCAGTGAACTCAGTTATTTTAGTCTCTGAAGTACAGCTTTCATTTATCTAATCTTTGAACTACCTCAGAGAAAATCATATTATCATTTTCAGCCTGAAACCCTCAATAGACCTAAACTCTACTTTTCTTTCCTATCTAGCTCCTCAACCCTCAATCATGGAGACCTCAGATACCTGCCTTTATATTCCTTTGTTTCTTCTCTCTTACCATCACTGTACTTCTTGTCTAACTCTACTCTTATTTTGGAACTGGGTTTGTGGGCAGAGTCCCCAAATTGACAATGATTTCAGCTTGGGGAGGCCTTTCAGGATTTAATAATAAGTGACATTAACATAGACATTCTGTAATTCCTCCATTCCCAGTGACTCCTCGGTTTTAAAAATTATTATTCCCACTTTGCAGATGACAAAAAATGAGGTTGAGAAAGGTTGAGTAATCTATTAAAGTCAGGCAGTTTGTAAGGGTATAAGGCTGAACTTAAGTTCATGGTGTCTGACTGCAGATTCTTTGCCTTTTCCACAAAATCTACTAGCTTGTAAGGGATAGAGTAAATTCTAGTACTTGAAATATAATTTAATGAAGTATGCCCAATGACTGATCTTCTCCTTACTCATCCTCCACTTTCCAAATGTTTTCACCTCATAATCCTAGCTTCTTCCTCCAGCGCTCTCAGGTCCAGCCACAGACTTTATAACCTGCAATACATTTTTAAAGATTCTCCAGTGCACCTAACGTAAAGCCTCCTTGGTCTTTAGTTTAAGTCAGTCTCAATCCTTGGCTGCACGTTAGAATAATCTGGGAAAGTTGAAGAACTATAGATGCCTGAATCTTGCTCTAATTCAATTAGAATCTCAGGGCTTTGCATTTTTTGGAAAGCTCCCCTGCGATTCTGATACAAAGCAAATGTGACAACCATGGCTTTGGAGTATCCAGGGAGCAACATCAATGTCACACCTTCCACAAGCCAATAGGAGTCATTTTTATTTCCCTCATCTACAAACCCTGAAGTCTCTTAACATTGTTATACTCACAGTACTTTTATGCTCACATCTGTTAGAACCCAGAACTGTTCGCAAAAGACCAATATTATAAGCCCTTCCCAAATATATCCTAATTTTGAGGCTCCCCCAAAAGCTCAGAGGTCCTATTGGGCCTCTGAAGTTTCACCACCCAGAATCCATGGAAGTCCAGTCCCAGGCTCCATCACAGGGTCAGTTTCAATTCTTGCCTGATTGAAACTCCTTCTTCAGACTCTAAAACATCCACATTAGAGGCATTTAGATCTCACTTCCGTCCTTTCTTCATCAATGTTTCCAAAGGACCAGAATCCAAATCCAAAATTTATCAATTACCATTTTTTAACCAAACTACAAGTTTTATTTAGATTTCGTCAGTGTTTCCACTAATGTCCTTTTTCTTTTCTTGGATCCAGGATACTAAATTTCCTTTAACCAGTAAAATAATGGTGATGATGATGATAATTATTATTAAATATCTACTTTTTACTTTGTAATTTTTTTAATTGACAAATAATAATTGTACATATTCATGGGGTACATGGTGACATTTCAAGATGTATAATGTGTAGTGATCTTTCACTTGTAATCCTTTCAGTCAGCTGTTTATCCCATCCTTTCTACTTATTTCTTGGTCACTCAATATTCAATATTTTTAGAGCAACTTCTGTGTGCTAAGCTCTAGGTATATAATGATGATCCAGAAAGATGTGATCTTTTTCTAAGGAGACTATAATTACTGCCTTTGAGAGACTTGTATTCATGCTGCATTCCAGTATTATTTATTAAGGCTGATTTGCTGTCAGGTTGTTTTTTTTTTTTTGCCAGATTGATCTTACATAAAAATATGCATAAGTGGGGGTCTTATACTTTTCTTCTTCCTGTAATCCAAATATCATTTTCCTCAGACACATTTGCAATTGAATTAACAGACTCTTCACTGTAGCTACCATTCTTTCACCTTTTCCCCATTAAATATGGTGCTAGCTGTGGGCTTGTCATGTATGGCCTTTATTGTGTTGAGATACATGCCTTCTATACCTAGTTTGCTAAGAGTTTGTAATAATGAAAAGATGCTGAATTTTGTGAAATACTTTTTCTGCAGCTATTGAGATGATCATATGATTCCTGTCCTTCATTCTGTTAATGTGATATATCACCTTTATTGATCTGGCTATGTAAAAACACTCTTGCATCCCAGGAATAAATCCCACTCGATGATGCTGTATGGTCCTTTTAATGTGCTGTTGAATTTGGTTTGCTAGCATTTTGTTGAAGATTTTCTGCATCTATTTTCAGGAGGGATATTGGCTTATAGTTTCCTTTTTTCGTATATCTTTGTCTGGCATTAATGTTAGCATAATGCTGGTTTTGTAAAAATAAGTACGGAAGTGTTCTTTCCCATTCCATTTTTGGGAAAAGTTTGAGAAACAGTATTATTAATTGTTCTTTAGCTGTTTGGTAAAATTAAACAGCAAAGCCATCAAATCTTGAGCTTTTTTTTTTTGATGGGAGATTTTTGATTGCTGATTTAGTCTCCTTACTCATTATTGATCTGTTCAAATTTTCTATTTTTTTATGATTAATTCTTGGTAGGTTGTATGTGTCTAGGAATTTATTCATTTCTTCTAAATTATTCAATTTATTGACACACATAGTATCAAAAAAGAATGGACATACTTAGGATTAAATTTAATCCAGGAGTTGAATAATTTGTACACTGAAAACTAAAACATTAATGCAAGGAATTAAAGAAGACACAAATAAATAGCAATAAATCCCTAGTTCATGGAATAGAGAAATTATTATTGCCAAATGACCATATTACCCATAATAATCTACAGATTTAATGCAATCCTGGTGGGAATGTAAATTGGAAGAGTCATTGTGGAAAATAGCCTGGAGGTTCCTCAGGAAACTAAAAATAGAACTACCATATGACCCAGCAATCCCACTTAGGTATATATTCAAAGGAAATGAAATCACTATCTCAAAGAGGTATCTTTACTCCCATACTTATTGCAGCATTATTCACAATAGCCAAGATATGGAAACAACCTAAGTGCCCATCAATGAATAAATAGATAAAGAAATTGTGATATATAAATATATATGTACACACACACACACACACACACACACATTTTTCAGCCTTCCAAAGAAAGGAATCCTGCCATTTGTGACCACATGGATGAAAATGGAGGACACTAAGCTAAGTGAAATAAGCCAGACACAGAAAGATAATTGCTACATGATCTCACTTTTATGAGGAATCTAAAAAAGACTAACTCACAAAAACAGAGAGTAGAAGAGTTGTTACTAAGGGACTGGAGGTTAGGGGAAAGTGATATGTTGGTCAAAGGGTGCAAACTTGAAGTTATAAAATGAATAAGTTCTAAAGACCTATTACATCATGAGGATATAGTTAATATTTTATTGTATACTTGAAAGTCACTAAAAGAGTAGATCTCAAGTATTCTCGCCACACAAACACACACACAAAAGTAACTGTGTGAAGGAATGGATATGCTAATTAGCTTGATTTTGAAAATCATTTCAGTGTATACATATATCAAAACATCACATTATATATCTTGAATATAAACAATTTTTGTCAATTTTACCTCAATAAAGCTGATAAAAGACATTTGCTATTTAAAATATAGTATTAAAAATGGAAAAGGTAAGACACGAATTGGGAGAAAACACTTGACAAACATACAAATCCAACAAAGGACTTATATCCAGAATATATAATAAGCTCTTACAACTGAATAATTAGCTGAAAATCCAATAAAAACGGGGAAAAAAATTTAAACACATACTTCAACAAAAATGATGTATGGATACCAAATGAGTATATTAAAATGTGTTTAGTGTCATTAGTTATTATGGAGATGCAAATTAAAACCACAGTTAAATACCCACTATATTGGCTAAGATTAAAATCTTGATCACACGAAGTGATGAAGAAAATGTAGAACAACTGGAACTCTCATAACTTCTGGTAGAAATGTAGAATATTACAACTGACTTGAAAATAGTTTAGAAGTTTCTCAGAGAATTAACTGTACATCTACCATATGACCCAGCCATTATATTCTTTGTATTTGCCCAAAATAATTAAAGCAAATTTACAAATGAAGACTTGTACATTGATGTTCATAGCAGCATTCTTCATAATAGCAAAAAAGTGAAAACTTCCCAAGTGTCCATAAACAGATGAATAGACAAAATTCAATACATCCATACAATGGATTATAATGGATTATTATTCAGCAATAAAATAGCAATAAAGTACTGATACCTGCTACAACATGGAAGAACCTTGAAGATATTTTGCTAAGAGAAGGAAGCCAGTCACAGAAAACATATATTGTAGAATTCCATTTATTCAAAAACTCTAGAAAAAACAAATCAAATGTTCCTGCCTGCCAGGGCTGAAGAAAGCAACAGATCTCCCAGCACAGCACTTGAGCTCTGCTAAGGGACAGACTGCCTCCTCAAGTGGGTCCCTGTGCCTCCTGACTGGGAGATACTTCCCAGCAGGGGTCAACAGACACCTCATACAGGAGAGCTCCAGCTGGCATGTGGCAAGTGCCCATCTGGGATGAAGCTTCCATAGGAAGGAGCAGGCAGCAATCTTTGCTGTTCTGCAGCCTCTGCTGGTGATACTCAGGCAAACAGGGTCTGGAGTGGACCTCAATCAAACTCCAGCATACCTGCAGAAGAGGGGACTGACTGTGAGAAGGGAAACTAACAAACAGAAAGCAGTAACATCAACATCAACAAAAAAGGATGCCCACACAAATACCCCATCCAAAGGTCATCTGCATCAAAGATCAAACGTAGATAAATCCATGAAAATGAGGAAAAACCAGAGCAAAAATGTGAAAATTCCAAAAACCAGAATGCCTCCTCTCCTCCAAAGGAACACAACTCCTCACCAGCAAGGGAACAAAACTGGACAGAGAATTAATTTGACAAATTGACAGAAGTAGGCTTCAGAAGGTGGGTAATAACAAACTCCTCTGAGCTAAGGGAGCATGTTCTAACCCAATGCAAGGAAGCTAAGAACCTTGATAAAATGTTACCGAAACTGCTAACTAGAATAACCAGTTTAGAGAAGAACATAAATGACCTGTTGGAGCTGAAAAACACAGCACGAGAACTTCATGAAGCATACCCAAGTATCAATAGCTGAATCGGTCAAGCAGAAGAAATGATATCAGAGATTGATGATAAACTTAATGAAATAAAGCATGAAGACAAGATTAGAGAAGAAAGATGAAAAGGAATGACCAAACCCTCCAGGAAATATGGGACTATGTGAAAAGACCAAACCTACGATTGATTGGTGTACCTGAAAGTCATGGGGAGAGCGGAATCAAGTTGGAAAACACAATTCAGGATATTATCCAGAGAACTTCCCCAATCTAGAAAGACAGGCCAACATTCAAATTCAGGAAATACAGAGAACACCACAAAGATACTCCTAGAGAAGAGCAACCCCAAGACACATAATAGCCAGTTTCATCAAGGTTGAAATAAAGGAAAAAATGTTAAGGGCAGCCAGAGAGAAAGGTCAGGTTACCCACAAAGGGAAGCCATCAGACTAATAGTGGATCTCTCTGCAGAAACCCTACAAGCCAGAAGAGAGTGAGGGCCAATGTTCAACATTTTTAAGAAAGAATTTTCAACCCAGAATTTCATATCCAGCCAAACTAAGCTTCGTAAGCGAAGGAAAAATAAAATTCCTTACAGAGAAGCAAATGTTGAGGGATTTTGTCACCACCAGACCTGCTTTACAAGAGCACCTGAAGGAAGCACTAAATATGGAAAGGAAAAACCAGTACCAGCCACTGCAAAAACGAACCAAAATGTAAAGTCTATAGATGCTATGAAGAAACTACATCAACTAATGGGCAAAATAACCAACTAGCATCATAATGACCAGATTAAATTCACACATAACAATATTAACCTTAAATGTAAATGGGCTAAATGCCCCAATTAAAAGCACCGACTGGCAAATTGGACAAAGAGTCAGGACCCATTGGTGTGCTGTATTCATTAGACCTATCTCACATGCAAAGACACATATAGGCTCAAAATAAAGGGATGGAGGAAGATTTACCAAGCAAATGGAAAGCAAAAACAGCAGGGGTTCCAATCCAAGTCTCTGATAAAACAGACTTTAAACCAACAAAAATCAAAAGAGACAAAGAAGGGCATTACATAATGGTAAAGGGATCAATGTAACAAGAAGAGCTAACTATCCTAAATATATATGCACCCAATACGGGAGCACCCAGATTCATAAAGAAAATTCTTAGAGACCTACAAAGAGACTTAGACTCACACACTATAATAGTAGGAGACTTTTACACCCCACTGTCAATATTAGACAGATTAATGAGACAGAAAAAAACAAGGATATTCAGGACTTGAACTCAGCTCTGGACCAAGCAGACCTAATAGGCATCTATAGACCTCTCCACCCAAAATCAACAGAATATACATTCTTCTCAGCACCACATTGCACTTTTTCTAAAATTGACCACATAATTGGAAGTACAACACTCCTCAGCAAATGTAAAATAATGGATATAATAACAAAGAGTTTCTCAGACCACAGTGCAATCAAATTAGAAATCAGGATTAAGAAACACACTCAAAACCGCAAAACTACACAGAAACTGAACATCCTGCTCCAGAATGACTATGGGTAAATAACAAAATTAAGGAGGAAATAATGAAGTTCTTTGAAACCAATGAGAACAAAGACACAATGAACCAGAATCTCTGGGATATATTTAAAGCAGTGTTTAGAGAGAAATTTATAGCACTAAATGCCCACATCAGAAAGTGGGAAAGATCTAAAATCGACACCCTAACATCACAATTAAAAGAACTAGAGAAGCTAGAGCAAACAAATTCAAAAGCTAGCAGAAGATAAGAAATAACTAAGATAAGAGCAGAACTGAAGGAGCTAGAGACACGAAAACCCCTTCGAAAAAATCAATGAATCCAGGAGATGGTTTTTTGAATAGATTAACAAAATAGATAGACCACTAGCCAGACTAATGAAAAAAAAGAGAAAAGAATCAAATAGACACAATAAACAATAATAAAGGGGATATCACCACCAATCCCACAGAAATACAAACTAACATCAGAGAATACTATAAACACCTCTACACAAATAAACTAGAAAATCTAGAAGAAATGGATGAATTCCTGGGCACATACACCCTCCCAAGGCTAAACCAGGAAGAAGTTGAATCCTAGCATAGACCAATAACAAGTTCTGAAATTGAGGCAGTAATTAATAGCCCACCAACCAAAAAAAGCCCAGGTCCAGGTGGATTCACAGCCGAATTCTACCAGAGGTACAAAGAGGAGCTGGTACCATTTCTTCTGAAACTATTCCAAACAATAGAAAAAGTGGGACTCCCCTCTAACTCATTTTTTGAGGCCAGCATCATCCTGATACCAAAACCTGGCAGAGACACAACAAAAAAAGAAAATTTCAGGCCAATATCCCTGACAAACATTGATGCAAAAATGCCCAATAAAATACTGGCAAATCGAATCCAGCAGCACATCAAAAAGCTTATCCACCAAGATCAAGTCGGTTTCATCCCTGAAATGCAAGGCTGGTTCAACATACGCAAATCAAAAAATGTAATCTATCACATAAACAGAACCAATGACAAAAGCCACATATTATCTCAATAGATGTAGAAAAAGCCTTCAATAAAATTCAATGTCCCTTCATGCTAAAAACACTCAGTAAACTAGGTATTGATGGAATATATATCAAAATTTAAAAAGCTGTTTATGACAAACGCACAGCCAATATCAACCTGAATGGGCAAAAGCTGGAAGCATTCCCCTAGAAAACTGGCACAAGACAAGGATGCCCTCCCTTACCACTCCTATTCAACATAATATTGGAAGTTCTGGCTAGGGTAAGCAGGCAAGAGAATGAAATAAAGGTATTCAAATAGGAAAAGAGGAAGTCAGGTTGTCTCTGTTTGCAGATGACATGACTGTATATTTAGAAAACCCCATTATCTCAATGCATAAATTCCTTAAGCTGATAAGCAACTTCAGCAAAGTCTCAGGATATAAAATCAATGTGCAAAAATCATAAGCATTCCTATACACAAATAATAGATAAACAGAGAGCCAAATCATGAGTAAACTCCTATTTAAAATTGCTACAAAGAGAATAAAATACCTAGGAATACAACTTACAAAGAATGTGAAGGACCTCTTCAAGGAGAACTACAAACCACTGTTCAAGGAAATAAGAGAGGAAACAAACAAATGGAAAAACATTCCATGCTCATGGATAGGAAGAATCAATATTGTGAAAATGGCCATACTGCCCAAAGTAATTTATACATTCAATGCTATCCCCATCAAGCTACCATTGACTTTCTTCACATAGTTAGAACAAAACTACTTTAAACTTCATATGGAAGCAAAAAAGAGCCTGTATAGCCTAGACAATCCTAAGCAAAAATAACAAAGCTGGAGGAATCATGCTACCTGACTTCAGACTATACTACAAGTCTACAGTAACCAAAACAGCATGGTACTGGTACCAAAACAGATATATAGACCAATGGAACGGAACAGAGGCCTCAGAGATAACACAACACATCTACAACCATCTGATCTTCCAGAAACCTGACAAAAACAAGCAATGGGGAAAGAGTTCCCTATTTAATAAATGGTGTTGAGAAAACTGGCTAGCCATATGCAGAAAACTGAAACTGGACCCTTTCCTTACACCTTATACAAAAATTAACCCAAGTTGGATTAAAGACTTAAATGTAAAACCTAAAACCACAAAAGCCCTCAAAGAAAACCTAGGCAATACCATTCAGGACATAGGCATGGGCAAAGACTTCATGACTAAAACACCAAAAGCAATGGCAACAAAAGTCAAAATTGAAAAATGGGATCTAATTAAACTAAGGAGCTTCTGCACAGCAATAGAAACTATCATCAGAGTGAACAGGCAACCTGCAGAATGGGAGAACATTTTTGCAATCTATCCATCTGACAAAGGACTAATATACAGAATCTACAAGGAACTTAAATTTAAAAGAAAAAAACAACTCCATCAAAAAGTGGGAGAAGGACAGAACAGACACTTCTCAAAAGAAGACATTTATGCAGCCAAAAAACACATAAAAAAAGCTCATCATCACTGGTCATTAGAGAAATGCACATCAAAACCACAATGAGATATCATCTCACGCCAGTTAGAATGGCGATCATTAAAAAGTCAGGAAACAACAGACGCTGGAGAGGATGTGGGGAAATAGGAATGCTTTTGCACTGTTGGTGGGAGTGTAAATTAGTTCAACCATTGTGGAAGACAGTGTGAAAATTCCTGAAGGATCTAGAACCAGAAATACCATTTGACCCACTAATCCCATAACTGGATATATATCCAAAGGATTATAAATCATTCTACTATAAAGACACATGGACATGTTTATTGCAGCATTATTAACAACAGCAAAGACTAGGAACCAACCCAAATGCCCATCAATGATAGACTGGATAAAGAAAATGTGGCACATATACACCATGGAATACTATGCAGCCATAAAAAGTTGAGTTCATGTCCTTTTCAGGGACATGGATGAAGCTGGAAGCCATCATTCTCAGCAAACTAACTACGAACAGAAAACCAAACACTGCATATTCTCACTTTTAAGTGGGATTTGAACAATGAGAACAGATCAACACAGGGAGAGGAACATCACACACCCCGGCCTGTCAGGGGGTGGGAGTGAGGGGAAGGATAGCATTAGAAAAAATAATGTAATTGACTGATGGATCAGTGCAGCAAACTACCGTGGCACATGTATACCTATGTAACAAACCTGCACATTCCGCACGTGTCCCAGCACCTAAAGTGTAATTTTAAAAAAAAGAAAAAACAAATCCATAGAAATAGAAAAGTGGATTACTTGCATAGGGCTGAGAATGGTGACATGGAAGAGTGGGGATTGGGCAGTGACTGCTAATAGGTATGGGGTCTCTTTTTAGGATGATGAAAATATTTAAATATCAGACTGTGGTGATGGTTACACATCTCTGTGAATATACTAAAAAATATTGGATTGTATATATAAAATTGGATGAATTGTATAGTATATAAATTATGCATGAATATATTTCTTTTAAAACATTAAATATACATCTACCACATAACCCAGCCATTAATCCTATATAGTTATCCCAAAGAATGAAAGCATAATTTGAAAGAAAGAACAGTACATAAATATTCTTAGTAGCATTATTTATAATAGCCAAATCTGAAAATAATTCAAATGTCCTTAAAAAGAAGAATGGATAAACAAGTTGTAGAATATTCATAGAATGTACTACTACTCAGAAACAACAAGGAACAACTATTAACACCTGCAGCAACTTGGGTGGAAATCAAGATAATTTTCCAGAGCATAAAAAGCTAGACAAAACAGACGATGTATTATATGATTTCATTCACATAAAATTATAGAAATGCATTAATCAATAGTAATAGTAAACATAACCTTAGTTCCTGGGTACAAATGTGAGAGGAAGAATTAATTATAAAATGGCATAAGGGAACTTTTAAGAGTGATGAAATCTTCATTATCTTGATTGTTACCATAGTTTTGCAGTGTAGATATGTCAAAACTCATCAAATGGTATATTTTAAATATGTGTGTTGTGCTATATAAAAAATATATTTTAGTAAAGCTATATACACATTTAATTATAAAGGTAAAAACAATGTCCTGTTGATTAGTTCAACATATAATTAGAAGTTATTTGACAAAACCTGACAGCCATTTATGATTTTAAAAGGATAGATAGAGAAATATCCCATTACAATAATCATTGCAGCAGAGACAATGTTTATGTTTATCAGACTGTTTTTTCCCCTTTTTATCTTCTTGGGCCTAGAAGAAGGCTTCATTTCACAGCTTTTGCTGGGTCAAGATATGTGACTAGTTTTAGACAATGGAATATGCACAAAAATAATGTGTGTTATTTTTAGACCAACAACCAAGTATTTTCCCATGACTATCTTTTCTCAACTCCTGGAAAAATGCTGACGATCCAGCGGATGATTCCAAGGCAGAGGCACAGATGGATGTAGCCTGGGTCTCGGCATCCCTTTAGGAAAAGCTGCTCTCCATACTGGAATGGACTGTAGTGTGAGCAAGAGGCAAGCTTTTATTCTGCTAAGTCACTGGGAATTTGAGTTTGTTGTTACAGAAGTTAGCCTTCCCTGATTGATACAGATATCAGTCAAAATACATAAGAATAAATGTGGCAGAAAATATACAGTACTGCAAATACAATAGTTTACAATAAAAGGGAAGACTAAAGTAAGTATAAACATACACTATATTTTTTCAAAGGACAACTTACATTGCCAATTTATAAATCACTTATAAATTAATCTATAAATTTCTACTCAAAGTAAAGTTCATTTAGAAAAGTAAGTACGTGTTAATATTCAGGGAATTTATTAAAAGAAGAAAAATGGGTACATTGGCTGTATCAAACATTGAAGCTTATTAAGCTATTTGAAAAAATCAGGAATATATATATATATATATATATCCAGAAAACCAAGAAACAAAGTCTATACTGAAACTTAAGAGGTTACAATAATGGAAATTTGAGAGTAGAGATAAAATATATATCCAGACAAAGTAATGTATATAAAGCCCACAAAAAGGATTTTTTAAAAATGATAAATATGGTAGGTAAATTAGCATTGGGAAAAGGAGGTCAATAGAGTTAAAACAGCTAGATAATTATTTGGGACAAAATTTTTTTTTTTTTTTGAGACGGAGTCTCGCCCTGTCGCCCAGGCTGGAGTGCAGTGGCGCAATCTCGGCTCACTGCAAGCTCCGCCTCCCGGGTTCACGCCATTCTCCTGCCTCAGCCTCTCCGAGTAGCTGGGACTACAGGCGCCCGCCACCACGCCCGGCTAATTTTTTGTATTTTTAGTAGAGACGGGGTTTCACCGTGGTCTCGATCTCCTGACCTCGTGATCCGCCCGCCTCGGCCTCCCAAAGTGCTGGGATTACAAGCATGAGCCACGACGCCCGGCTCTACTTTATTCTTTGTAACAAAATTCAGCTTAAATTTTTAAAAAATTTAATTGTAAAAAGTTAAATTCAAGTTTTAGAATGATAGATGAGAAAATGTATTTTTGAGGAAAGCTTATAAAAAAGAGCACAAAACGCAAAAAAATTGAAAAATTTCCATATTCAAAAATTCTGTATGTCATAAATAATATGAGTTAAAAGAAACAGAACTGTGAAAAATAGTTCCAAAAATACGGCAATAAACTAAATTTATTCTTTGCAAGAAGCTCATACCTATTGAATAAAGAAAATGGTCAATTGACAGCAAATGAAAATAAATTGCTGATAAAATATAAAATATTCCCAGTCTTACATATAATTAGTTAAGTAAAAATCAAAACAAAAAGCACTTTTTCTCTCAGATTGGTATAACTTAATTTTCTTATGCTGGGGAAAACTGTGGAAAAATATGCTCTTATACACTACTTGAATTAGTGTTAATTTTACACATTTCAAAGGATAATTTATAAATGTTTATTTTAAAATATCTATATCTATACTCTTTGATCCAGAAAATTCTGCTCTACAAATTTGACCAACAAAATAAAATATCACAAAATTATTCTTTATTGTAAGGATAAGAATGCTATTGCAACAGTATTTTAAATAGCAAAATACTGTCTATAACCTAAATGTCATTTAATACATTTGTTAATACATTTATTATATTAATTGAATGGAATATATATACAATGGATTAGGTTTGAATATAATGATATGAAAAGTTTAGAATGAAAGCACAAACTTCTTCTGACTATAATAGAATAACAGGGAACATATTTTCCTTCTGTTCTTAAACAATTAGAAAATTGGACAAAACATATGAAACAGTAGTTTTCAGACATTGGACCACAGACCACATATGATTGTGATCCTTGACAGAAGGTAAATGAATGAGGTTGGTGAACTTTATGAGTTCTTATTTTCTCTCTGGAGGTAATTTCTATCTTGCGATGCAGGGAGGGGGGAACCTAAATAGAGTCTGGAGGTTTCACTGAGTTCAGGAGACAGATATTATATTTTGAGAAGGTCAAAGTGGTTAGAATTTACTGTCAGGGTGCCAGAGAGAAAGGAGCCACACAGAGACAGAGCTTCATAGTCTGTAGTGGAGTGCATTTAAGTGTTTGGCTAAATTCTATTCTGTATATGTATGTGAAGAAGACTGCTCAAGACTAGGGAAAGAAGACCCAGAAAGCAGTAGGCTTAACAAGTCTTGGAGCTCAGGACTGAGGAATGTTTGTGATTCCAGCAGCAAAGTAATAAGGTATCTTAATATGCAGGGTATTTGGTAGATCTTCAATAAGTATTGCCTTATTACTTTTGCTAAAATACCCTAGACTAAAAACTGCACTGTGACTGACCTAATAAACCTTGTAAGCAAGCCTCAAAAGGATCCTACTGACTTCAAATAACATCATGCAACAATAAAGTAAAATATTATTATAGAAATACAAAAAAATCTAGGACCCAAAATGCAACATTCAAAATGTGCTATCCAATAAAATATTATCAGATGTGCAAAGAAGCAGAAAAATATGACCTATAATGAGAAACATCAATCGACACAGACTCAGTTATAACACAAATGATGAAATTAGCAGAGAAAAATATTAAAGCAGATATTACAAACATGCTCTACACATTTAACATAGAAGAAAGTGGCACATGATGAAGAGAGAAGTGGAAAAAGGTAAAAAAAAAAAAAAAAAAGGCCCAAGTAGAACTTCTACAGATAAGAAATAGTTTAGATAGTATATTATTATAGTTTGGTAGGGCTACCATACCAAAGTACCACAGGCTGGGGTGCTTAAACGGTAGTTTATTTTGTCATGATCCTTAAGTCTAGAAGCTTTAATAACAAGGTGTCAGTAGGGTTGGTTTCATTCTGAGACCTTTCTCTCCTTGGTTTTGTACATGGCTGTCCTCTGGTATCATCACATGGCTTTCCCTCTGTGTCTTAATCTCCTTTTTTATAACAGTACCAGTCATTTTGTAATGAGGTCAATGAGCTCATATAACCATAATTACCTCTTTAAAGACCCTGTTGCTAAATAAAGTCACATTCTGAGATACCTGGGGGTTTAGACTTCAACATATGAATTTTAGGGGTGACATAATTCAGCCCATAACAGATGGGATTAGCGAGAGATTAGACACTGCAGAAGAAAAGATCAATGAATTTGAAGTCATAAGAGTAGAAGCTATTCAAAATAGCACATATTGGGCAAAATTGACTGCAAAAGAAATGAACACAGCATTAAGTGAGTGGTGGAATAAAATCAATCTGTTTAACATATAATTTGATTGGGGGCATAGAAAAAATTACTTGGAAAAATAATAATTATAATTGTTTAAAATTTGTTGAAAACTATAAACCCTGAGGTCAAAAAACCTCAATGTACCTGAGCAGAAGAAACCACACCAAAAATTATAATCAAATTGCTGAAAAAAATTGCCAAAAAAAATCTTGAAAGCAGCCAGAAAAGAAAGAATGTTACATACAGGTAAATAAACTGCAAATGACTTCTTGACAAAAACTTTATAAGACAGAAGACAAGGTAAGGACATTTTTAGAATACTGAAAGAACAAAGAAATTTCTCAACATAAATCTCTGTATTCAGTAAAAGTATCTCTCAAAAATGAAGGTAGATACAGATATTTTTAGACAAAAATCTTAGAGAGTTAATCACCACCAAACCTGCACTACTATTAACTTAATGGTAAAAATAAATGATACCAGATGGAGATTTGGGTTGATACAAAGGAATGAATAGCACTAGAAATTTTTAATTTGTGGGTACATATAAAAGACATTCTTCTCATTTTAATTTCTTTAACCAATAATTGATTATTTTAAACAAAGTAATAAAACTCTATAACATTTGAAGAAACAACATATGACAATAATAAAAAATGACATGATGAAGAAAATACACATATGTGGCTTTTTTATTATTTGGTGTAGACTGTAATACGTGAAAGCTGTATAGTAAATCATAGAGCAACTATTAAAGGGGTAAGACAGAGAGATATATGCTAATAAGCCAATAGCAAAGGTTCAAAAAATCAAAGTACAAAAGGGTGTATTTTTTTTAGAGAAATGCTGTTTCTGAGTTTCAAAAATATTAACTGTTGTTATATTTAGGGCCAACAACCTAGTGGAAAGAGAGAAAAGTAGTTTTACATTTTCCTTATATACATTAAAAATTATATACATTTCATTATATTTTTTATATGAATGTATTAGTTTTAAGTTTATTAATTAATTTTTAAAATGACAGCTGGACTTATCGGCCATTTTGTTTCATTTTGTTTTTACTTTTCTAACTTAAAAACATATAATTGTCATTATTAAAATACTGATCCATATCTTACAACATATCTTACATTTTTACAATCATAGTTTAACAAAGGCATAATTATAAAATCTTTAGTTTTATTCTTATTGTTGTTCTTCTACATATTGCCTTTTTTTTTTACTCAATATCCAAATGTAAAATAATGTAAAAGATCACTTGTGAAATATAACTGGATTACAAAATATTATTTGTTGATAAAACACAATAAAATTAGAGTTAAACAAAATCCGCTGAATTACACATGAAATATCCATTTACCATTCTGAAGCCACTATTTTTGGGAGAACACGTGTTTTGAGATGACCAGCATGAAGCCTTCCAAAAGGGGTTTAATAAACAAGAGTCTGTCCCATTTCAGCATCTATTAAGACAGAGAAGAGGCAGGATGGAAACTCTGAAATCTAAATGCCACTCTAATGGAATGAATATTATTTTCGGCATATTTCCTGCCTTAATACCACATTTAATTTAGATTAATGTTTCTGTTTCAGTTACACATCTATAATAAAGTATAATGCCCTAATACAAAGAGGTGGTATTTGGTTTGTTGCAATACATTATAATAACCAAATTTTTATGATAAGTTTATCAGATCGTGTGGTTGCACATGGAAATAAGCATGTGAGATGTTATTTTAACAGAGCAAGGTATGAATGCCCTGTCATTAAATAAGTAGATTCATAAATTGCAAAGGAACCTTAATTTTTCTCTTTTCATGAAAATTCAAGATGCCCTTTTTTCCTCTTTATCTCTATTCATAAGAGCGCTTCGAGAGTATGAATGGATGAAAGTTGTTTAGGCCTGTTATTGGACCTACTTCCTGAGTCAAGTTCCGAGGGGAGAAAGTTAAAAAGAATAAAGGGTGTTAAGAAGTTCTAGAAAAACACTAGAATAAGTATAAAGTTGACTTTATCTAAGTAACTCTCTTCAAGCAGGAATTTCATATAATAGTCTCACCTGCTTCCCCCAGCAGCGTAAGAGAAGCATTTAAGTTGGGGTGAGGGTAAAATGGGTGGAAAGTCATAAGTTAATTATACATTTATGTTGCATCTTTTGCAAATATACCCTCTAAGTATAATATGTTCTTTTGCTCATTCATTTATTAATTTAATTATAAATTTATTTATGAAATATCTAATGTAATAAAGGACTTCACATACCACATTAGAAAGCTTACACTTTATTCTACAGGCAAGAGGGGGCTACTCATACGTTTAAAGCAGAAGCACTATATGGTCAAATTGGTTTTTCACAAAGTTGGTTTAATGGTGTTGTGGATGTTAGATGGGAGGAAGGTCATTCTAAACAAAGAGAAACAGAATGTTGCAGTTTTCTAGTGGAAAATAATTGGCCCTTATAGCTAGATAGTACCAGTACAGGTAGAAAGAAATAAATTCAAGAAATACTTAGGAGTTTAAAGCAACAGGGAATTTAGGAGAATGGGTGAAATTGGGAGGGTAGATGTGAAATACAGAGGATCAAAGATCAATTTTGGTTTTGAGGAATGGCACACTGGATGGATGATGAGCTTTTCACTATGACAGCAAAGATAAAGAGAAGAGAAAGTTTAGTAGGGAAAAGAACATAGTTTTATACATATATACATGTATATATATGTATTCTAAAAGCCTATGTGTTATTTATGTGGAGAAATCCAATGGGCAGTTGTTAGTCATGATTATTTATTTTAAAAAGCATTGATTTTTTTCTGATTTTAAAAGTAATATATGCTCTTTGTAGACTCTTCTGTGGGAAAGGAGAAAGGCGAAAATAAAAGTCATCTATAAACTCTCTATCTTGACATGGTAGCTTTTGGGATTAATGTTTGGAAGTATTTTTTTTCCACTGACTTTCTTTTCTTCACAAAATTGAGAAATAATTTTGTCTTGATTTTGTAATGAAAATTTCCCATATAATTAAATATCTTTCCAAATGTGATATTTTAAAATGTTTTATTATTTACAAAAATTACATACAGTCAAAATCACTCATTTTTGTATGTGGTTCTATGAGCTTTGACAACTGCAGAGTTGCACAACTACCACTACAACCAAGACAGAGCACTTCCCTCATCACTGCCCTCAAATTTTCATATATTTTGTTTTTGTTGTTTATCCATTCCCCAGCCCTCAAAACCTCAAAACTGGCAACCACTAATCTATTACTAACAAGTAATCATCACTATATTTTTCATTTTCTATAATATCATATAATAAAATGATCTGAGGTTCACTCATGTTGTTGCCTTTAATTGTCAAGTTTTTTTTTTTTTTGCTGCTGATTAGCATTTTACTGTGTGAAGGTACCAGAGTTTGTTCATTCATTTGACAACTGAAGGACATTTGAGTTTCTTCCAGTTTTTGGTGATTGTGAATAAAGCTGTTAAAATCTCCACACAGGTTTTTGTGTGAACATAAGCTTTAATTTCTCTTGGGTAAATCTCACTTGCTAGGAGTGAGATTGTTGTATCATAAATGTGCATCTACATTTAAATTTAAAACAAAGTGGCAAGCTGTTTTCCAAAGTAGCCATAGCAGTTTACATTTTCACAAGCAAAGTATTAGCGCTCTGGTTGTTCTGGATTCTCATCAGCACGTTGATATTGTCAGTATTTTTAAACCATTTAGAACCATTTCAATAGGTGTAATGGTATCCCATTGTGGTTTCAATAAGCATTTACTTGATGGCTGCTGTTGAACATCTTTTTACGTACTTATTTGAATCCATACTTCTTTTGTAAAATTTCTTTTCAAACATCTTTCCCATTAAAAAAAAAGGCAGCTTGTTTTCTTATTATCAAATTTTCAGAATTCTTTATCTAATATGGATTAAGATATGTGATTGGCAAATACTTTCTGCCAGTATGTGGTTTGCTTTTGCTTAACAGGGCAAAGTTTATATTTTTAATGAGGTTAGTTTGTACATATTTTTTTCTTTTTTAGTTTGCATTTTTGGTCTATCTAAAGTCTTTTTGTCTATAATTAAAAGTTTTTTTTTTCCTTGCACTTTTTTTTATGAGTTTTACAGTTTTAGTTTTTGCCTTTAGGTCTATGTACTATTTGTGTTAAATTTTGTATAAGGTATAAAGTATGTGTTGAGGTTCACTTTATTTTGCATATGTGTGTGTAATTGTTTTAGCACCATTTGTATAATAGACTATCTTTTCTCCATTGAATTGACTTTGTACTTTTGTCAAAATCTATTGTCCATATTAATATGGGTCTATTTCTGGACTCTCCATTCTATTTGATTGACCTCTGTGTCTATCCTTACCACAATACCACAATGTCTTTATTACTGTGGCTTTTACAGTAAGTCTTGAAATTAAATCATCCTCTGTGTTCTTCTTTTTCAAAAAATTTTTGGTTCTTGTTCCTTTGCCTTTCCATATACATTGTGTAAACAGTTTACTAATAACTACAGAATAAATATTTATTTATTTATTTATTTATTTTGAGACAGAGTCTCGCTCTGTTGCCCAGGCTGGAGTGCAGTGGTGTGATCTCGGTTCACTGCAACCTCTGCCTCCCAGGTTCAAGCAATTCTCCTGTCTCAGCCTCCCAAGTAGCTGGGACTGTAGGCTCCTGCCACCATGTCTAGCTAATTTTTGTATTTTTAATAGAGACGGAGTTTCACCTTGTTGGTCAGGCTGGTCTCGAACTCCTGACCTCAGGTGATTCACCTGCCTCGGCCTCCCAAAGTGCTGGGATTACAGGCGTGAGCCACCGCGCCTGGCCCCGAATAAATCTTACTGAGAATTTTTGTAATAAAGTTGTTGACCAATCTGGGAATAATTGGAATACTAAATACTTATGTATTTAGTTCACCAATTCATGAACAACGTGATTTATCATTCAATTATTTAAGTCTTTGATTCTTTCTTCAGTGTTTTGTAATATTCAGGATGCTCATTCTAGACATATTTGATCTTGTATTTTCTGACTTTGCTAAACACACTAATTGGTAATAAGTGATTTTCGCAGATTTTAAAATATTATTTTATGTAGAAAATTATTTCTGAGAATAAAGTTTATATTCCTCCTTTCCAATTTGTACATCTTTTATTCCTTTTTACTGTTTTATTGCACTGCCCAGGACTTTCCATATAATGTTGAATAGGAGCAGTGAGAATGGACATCCTTATTCTGTTCCTGATCTTGATCTTAGGGAAAACACATTAGGACTTTTACCATTGAGTATCATATTAATTGTAGTGTGTGTGTGTGTGTGTGTGTGTGTGTGTGTGTGTGTGTGTGTGTGTGTATTTTGGTAGATGACCTTTTTCAAACTAAGGAATTTATCTTGTCCTCATTTGCTAAGATCATGAATACATATTGAAGTTTTTAAAGCCTTTTCCTACATTTATTGAGATGATCATGTTTTTTAATCTTTAGAATGTTGGTATAGTGAATTACATTGATTAATTTTCAAATGTTGGACCAATCTTAACATTTCCAGAACAAACATCACTTAGCTGTGATGGATTACATTTTTCATACCTTTCTGGATTCAATTTGATATTATTTTGTTTAGGATTTTTGTGTGTCTGTTTACAAAGTATTGGTTTATAGTTTTTTTTAATATCATTGTCTAGTTTTGGTATCATGGTAATTCTGGCTTCATGAAATGATTTGGGAAGAGTTTCCTCCTCTTATTATTTCTGGAAGTCATTGTACAGGACTGGGTTTATTTCATCCAGAAGTGTCTGCTAGAATTCATCAGTGAAACCATCTTGGCCTCTAGTTTTTTTTTAATTTTTTTGGAAAATGTTTATAAATTACATATCTTTTATAGATATAGAGGTATTTAGGTTTTCTATTCCATCTTAAGTAAGATTAGGTAGTTTTTATCTTCCAAGAAATTGGTCTGCTTTATCCACATTGCCATTTTTACATATGAGTTATTCATGGTTTTCTCTTAGTCTCTTTTAAATGTCTGTGGTAATGTTCCCTTTTTCATTTCTGATATTGGTAATTTGCAACTTAATTCTTATTTCCTTGGTTATTCTTGCTAGATAGTTTTGAATTTCATACATCTTTTCAAATAACCATCTATTGGTTTTATTGAATTTTTAAAAATTTTCTATTTTCAAGATTATTGAATTTTGTCCTTGACTAGTTCCTTCTCTTTGTTTGCTTTGGTCTCCTTTCATGTGTTTTATTGTAGAAGTTTAGATTATAAGTTTCTTCTTCTTTTCTAAAATAATCAGTGCTAATAAATTTCCCTTTAAACATTGCATTAGCTGCATTAATTTCATTGTTATTCAACTCTAAATATTTTCTTATTTTTATCGCTTCCTTTTTGATCCATAGGTTTTTTAGAAGAATATAGTTCATTTTGAAATATTTGTGGAAATTTTCTGATATCTTTATGTAACTGAATTCTAGTTCAATTTATTTATGAACTAAGAATATTTGTTGTACGATTTTGATTTTTTATATTTGCTATGATTTGTTCTGTGGCCTATAATATAGTCGATTTTAGTTAATGTTTCATGTGCACTGGAAATAAATATTTTTCTCTTGTTTGGTAGAGTGTTTTCTCAATGTCAGTTAGGAACAAGAGGTTATAGTGTTGGTCAAATATTCCATATATTAGCTTATTTTCTGTCTATTCTACCAATTTTGGGGAGAAGAGTTTTGAAATATGTAAGTATAATGGCTGTTTTGTCTATTTCTCAGATTTCTTTCTGGTTTTGCTCCAGCTATTTTAAAGCCCTGATATTATGTTCATAAAATTCTGATTGTAATCTCTTCTTGGTATATTGACATCTTTATCATTATGTAATATCCCTCTTCATCCGTACTAATATTTCTTGTTCTAAAGTCTATTTTGTTTGATATTAATATAGACACTCTAGCTTTTTTTAGGTAATGTTTGCATAGTATATCTTTTTACTTATTGTATTCTTAACCAGTTATTTTATATTTAAAATGAGTTACTTATAGACAACATATACTTGAGCCTTCTTTTTAAAAACCCTGAAAATTGGGCTCGGTAGGATGCGGTGGCTCACGCCTATAATCTCAGCACTTTGGGAGGCTGAGTAGAGCAGATCACCTGAGGTTGGGAGTTCGAGACCAGCCTGACAAACATGGAGAAACCCCTTCTCTACTAAAAATACAAAATTATCTGGGCATGGGGGTGCATGCCTGTAATCTCAGCTACTCAGGAGGCTGAGGCAGGAGAATTGCCTGATCCCAGGACGCAGAGGTTGCAGTGAGCCGAGATTGTGCCACTGCACTCCAGCCTGGGCAAGAAGAGCGAAACTTCGTCTCAAAAAAATAAATAAATAATAAGAAGAAAATAAAAAACCTGAAAATCTTTCTCTTAATTAGTGTGTTTAGATCATTTACATTTAATTGTTGATATGATTAGATTTAGTTGATTATTAATTTATTATCTTTTTATTGCTAATATTCTTTGTCTCCTCTATTTCTTGTTTCATGTTTCGTTTTCTTGACGTTTTTGGTAGTTAAACTGTTTTTAGTGTTCCATTTTAATTAATATATTGGCTTTTTGGTAAAGTTTCTATTTATTTCAATGGTTTTTCTATGGATCACAGTATGTCTACTCAACATTTCACTGTTTATTTGAGTTAATATTTTATCACTTAAAGTAAAATGTAGAAGTCTTATAACCATATAGGTTTGTTTACTGTCTACTTGTTCTAGGTGTCATGTGCATTGCATCTAATTATATTTCAAAGTCTCACAAAATACTTTTATAATTTTTGCTTTCAACAGTTATATACATTTTTTAAAAACTGAAGAAAGGTCATATAAAGCTAAAAAGTTTCTGCACATCCAAGGAAACAATAAAGTGAAGAGAGACCCACAAAATAGAGAAAATATTTGCCAACTATCCATCTGACAAGGAATTAATAACCAGGATGTATAAGGAACTCAAACAACAAAATAGGAAAAAAATCTAATAATCCAATTAAAATATGGGCAAAAGATGAATAGACATTCCTCAAAAGAAGAGATATGTATGGCACACGGGTATATAAAAAGGTGCTCAAAATCACTGATCATCAGAGAAATGCTAATAAGAACTATAATGAGATATGATATCACCCCGGTTAAAATGGCTTTTATCCAAAAGACAGGCAATAACAAATGCTGGAGAGTATGTGGAGAAAGGGTAACCCTCATATATTGTTGATGGGAATGTAAATTAGCACAGTCACTATGGAGAATAGTTTAGAAGTTCCTCAAAATACTGAAAATAGAACTACCATATGATCCAGCAATCTCATGCTAGGTATATATCCAAAAGAAAGGATTTCAGTATATAGAAGAGATGTCTGCACTTCTATGTTTATTGCAGCACTATTCACAATAGCCAGTATTTGGAATCAACCTGTGTCCATCAATAGACAAATAGATAAGGAAAATGTGGTATATAAACACAATGGAGTACTATTCAGCTGGAGGACATTATCTTAAGTGAAATAAGCTAGGCACAGGAAGAGAAACTTCACATGTTCTCATTTATTTGTGGGAGCTAAATATTAAAATGATTGAACCCATGGAGATAGGGAGTAGAGTGATGATTACCAGAGGCTCGGAAGGGTAATGGTGGAAAGGGGGAAGTGGAGATAGTTAATGGGTACAAAAAATATAGTTAGAATGAATAAGATCTAGTATTTGATAGCACAACAGGGTGACTACAACAATAATTTATTATACATTTCAAAATAACTAAAAGAATATAATTGGATTGTTTGTAACACCAAGAAAGGATATTACACATTGTATGCCTATATCAAAATATCTCATATATTCCATAAATATATACACCTATTGTGTACCTTCACTTTTTTAAATTAAAAAAAGAATAAAAGAAAATAGTCTATTTAACCAGATATTTATCATTTCTGTTGTTCTTTCTCCATTTCTGAAGTTTCAGGATTCCCTGTGATATTATTTCTCTTAAGCCTAAAGAAATTCCTTTAGTATTTCATTTGGAATAGATCTGCTGTTAGCAAATTCTCTTAGCTTTCCTTCATCTGGTAAGGTCTTCATTTCCCATTCACATCTAAAAGATGTTTTCATTGGCTATATAATTTTGTGTTGACAGTTTTTTTTCTTTCAGTATCTTAAAGATTTGTTTTGCTGTATTCTGGCTTTCATGTTTTCTGATGAGGAAACTTCAATCATTTGAATTCATGCTCACTTTATGTAATGTTTGGTATTTACCACTTTGATCATGATCTAATCCTAATTTTCTTTGAGTCTATTATTTTAAAAGTTTTCTGAGCTTCTCCTTATAGGACTCAAGTGACAAGGATGTTATAACTTGATGTTTTTCCCACAGGCACCTAGAGTTCTGTTATTTTTTTCAACATTTTCCCTTATGTTTCTTAACTAACAAATAAATTAATTAACAGATAATTTCTGTTGGGCTATCTCCAAGTTCCCAGTCTCTTTCGTCTGTTTTCTTCATTCAGCAAGTAAACTCACCAGTGAATTTTAAAATTTGTATCTATTATATTTTCTTGTTCTAATATTTTCATTTTTGAATTTTTTAATTCACTGCTGAAAATTACTATATTTCAATTTATTTCCAGTGTGTTTACTTTTAACTACACCTACAACTAAAGGATAGTTATGTTATTTGCTATAAAGTCATTCTGTGTAATTCCAACATTTGGGTTGCCTTGTGGTTAGCATTAGTTGATTGTTTTTTTCCTTGATAATTCATCATAGTTTCTTGGATTATGTATACTTTTTTGGAGTATACACTATGCATTTTTGATATTATTCTGTGAGATTGTAGGTTCTATTAAAAGCCTGTTGACAATGTTGTTTATTTATAAAATGTTCCATTGCCAGCCACAATGGATAAGCCCACTGTAGCTTAACTCCCCAGCTGATTATAACTAAAACTTCTAAACAAAATATAGAGTTATTGTTTTTAGCAGGTATTTGACATATTTAGTGACTTATTAAAATTTTTCTTACATTTTTGGTTTCAAAAGGTGGTTAGTGGTTTTAATATCAGTTTAGTTTCTAAACCTTTGCTACCTTGCTTTGAACCTGTGCCACTCGTGTCACCAGGAATTAGTCAGAAACTAAGAGGTGGTGCTTTATATTACGGCTCAATTCTTGAAGTTTTTTCTGTGTTACTTTGGGGTTTTCCTATGCATTCACAGCTCAGAGATGAGCTCAGGAGTTTAGCTAATTTATACGTAGAATTAGGAAATTTCCTTCTTCTGCCCTCTTTTCTACTGGATTCCCCTACATTTTCTGTTTTGCAGGGGATGTTTTGCCCAATCCTCTGACCAAAAAGATTAGGTTTGTCTTGCAGTCTTAGTTGCCTGTGGTACCCCCAGATTTCTGTTATTGGAGTTCACTCTCAGGCCTAGTTCATGAAAGAAAAGACAAAAAAAAAAACTCCCCAAAAATTATACTCACATGAGTTTCATTTTTCAGTTTTGACTTTCCCTCTCCAACCTGCCTGCTTTTTTATCCTATTCAGGTAATTACTTTCTGTATTTTGTCTACAGGTTTTAGTTGTAATCAGTTAGGGAATTAAGCTATCGTATGCTTATCCATATTGGCTGGCAACAGAACTTTTTATAAACATAATTTTGGATGGTTACATTGTAATTCACTTTATGGATATTTTAAACTTTAAAATGGCTTTTCTATTTAGGAACATTTGAGTTTCTTCTTTGGTTCTTCTAAGTAGCATTACAGAGAATATTATTAAAATAACCATTTCTCTATATCTGATTATTTCTTTAAAAGAAGTTCTTATAAACCAAATCACTAGATCAAAACATAAGAAAGCATATAATTCACTAGGTCAAAGCATTTTTACTGCCAAGGCATTTTGACTTTATCTTGGAAGTGATAACATATGTGCTGTAATGACATTATCAGTGTTGTGGTTTACACAAAAAGCTCTGGTGGCTAGAAGAATGAGCTGAAAGGGAAGAAGGAGGTGGAAAAATCATTCAAAAGTCAATTACAATGTTTTGAGTTAGAAACTCTAAGTGTACGAACCAAGGCATTGTTACTAGACATGAAGGGGGGGGGGGGCAATGTCTCCTTTTTTTGACACAGAATCTTGCTGACAGAGAAGATAGGATTCCAGTATAAGTCCTGGGTGACCTAGGCTTCGGATGACTCAGAGACTAAGAGAACAGGAGGCAGGATGAAGAATAAAAAGAGTGTACTTGGAATTTTGTGAGGGAAGTGGTTTTGCCACAGGAAATCCAGGTTTCAGTGGGAATCAGGAGATAAATGGATCTTACATGGAAGGCTTTAAGAAAACAAGAACATTTCTTTGAAATGGGGCATGATGGCATAAAATAAGATAAAAATAATCGAGGAGAAAACAAAAGGAAAAGAGAAGATCTAAGCTGAATAGAAATGAGGGTTTGAGAGGAGGTGGGTGATGACATAGAAAATTTGCAAGTTGATAGGAATGAAAGAACAAACTTAAGAATGAAAAACCTCCAGTACCCAGTAGGTCTGTGGTCAGAGGCGGTTCCTTGTGAATGCCACTTTGTTCCCCAGATGACTGAGAAGGTCTTAATGCCTTAGCAGGAAATCTGCCCCTGCCTTGTGGTGAGGTCACTGGCAGTTTATTTTGCCTCTTTGCAAACAAAATCTATCTTTGGTAACAGGCTAGTAACTACTCTTGGTTCCCAAACTCCCACCCTTCCCTACCTCAAATTGTGTAGCCTCCATCCCCATCCATAGGCTGAAGCCTCTGTTACTCACAAATTCTGATAGCATTCAAAGAACTTTGAAGTCATCATCTTACAATTTGTTTGATCTTCAGGAATTTCCTCAACTGCCTGTGGCTATTTCCTCATCTGTAAAATGAAAAGGCCAGATGAGTACCTCAAACATACTTTGTGGCTCACTTTGAAATTATAACCTCAGCATAATCATTTTTATAAATCTATATTGTATACATTTGGAAAATATAACTAAAATAAGCAGCTTGGGGAATGACTCAGTGCTTGACCATAAAACCTTTCTGTATGTATCATTACTAGACTAAGCAACAGCTTGCACGCTAAACTATGAATGTTAGACAGATACTTCTAAGGGGCAAACTGTGAGCTAGAAGTTATGGATGTGGAAGGAGAAGCAGTGCTAAATCTTTCTGACCCAAGTTATAGTCACCAAACTGATGATTTTGGAATTAGCAGCTAATGGTATCTGTTTCTCAATTGAATAGTAAAACTTGGTAGTGAAACCAGAGTGAATAAAATTCTGAATCTTTATTACCTAATACAGGGGCAAGTCAAACACAGACAGCAATTAGGAAATGATTGTGTGGTGAGTGAGTAGGGAAATAAAAATTATCACACTGCTTCAGAAGTTAACAAAGTCACTTTGGAGGGCCTCATGAAGTATTCCTTATAGCTATACCAGGACGAATATTTAGGTGTGGCTTTGCTGGGTTTAGAATATTATGATGTTTTCAGGCCTCCTGAATGTCTTCCTAATATCCTGGCTGCATAGGCCCCTTGTTTAGGACTTTCCAAACCTCCCCCATGACTCAGCGACTAAAGGTATAATGCCTGGAGTACCCTGCTCTTACAAAGTGGCTAATATTGATATCTGTGTGTCTGGCCTATGCAGATTATTACTCATTTTGTTTTTATCTCCTGCCTATACCTAGAACTGCTTTGTTTTTCTAAAAAAAAAAATCACTGCATTACTAACATTAAAACATCAAAATATTTCAGATAAAATAGAATTCAGATGGAATTCCCTACTTTTTCTTGACAAATCAGAAGATCCGATAAGATTGGGTCTGTATTCCTACATACAAATAACTATCTGCAGTTGCATAGTTCCTGCCATCTTTAGATCAACAGAACTCCTTCCTTTCCCCAGAAAAAGCAGAGGCCCATGTACTTTACTTATCTGCCAAACTCCTAAAGGAGGATGACCACATTTCCTAGTCTGCCTGTAAGAATCTCAGTTTACTCTGTTGACCTATGATTCATTAATATTATCCCCTTTTGTTTTAAAACATGGCCTGGTTGGAATGAACAATGCTGAGGACTCTGAATCTGTACTCTCTAAGGAAAGGATGCAATCGACTATCAAAAATTGTATGCCTAAATGATACTACTTTTTATTTCAGATAAAATTACTTACATAAAAACTTTATTAAGCATCCACTACTTTCAAAGCACTGTATTAGAAGCTGAGGATAGTGTGAGATCAAAAAGAGACACGATTTCTTTTCTTAATAATTATGGACTCTATTGAAAAAGATAGACAACTATAAAATAATTAAAATATGATTAGTAATAACTTAGAAAAAAGACATAGACAAGAACCTAATCTTATCTAGACAAACTAGAGGTGGCCTCTAGATAGAAGCTGAGACTTTACTTTTCCCCTCTCAGATTGGAGGAGAAGAGAATGGGGAAAGTGTGCTCCAGAGAGGGAGAAGTGCATGCTTGAAGATCTAACACGATAATATGGCAGGTTCAAGGAATAGAAAAATATTTCAGTGTCACTATAGAATAGGTTGGTCTAGTAGGGATAAATGATGCAGGTGGGGACTCACAAGCTGTGTTAAAGGATTGCTCATTCATTATTAGGTCAATGGGAAAATATTTGGGCAGGATAGTGTTAATACCATATTTATGTTTAGGAAGATTATTCTAGATCAAGTACGCAGAATAGATGGAAGCATTAGGAAGCAGTTACATTAATCTAGGGAGATAATGATGGTATGGCTTAGAATACAGTGAGATGGAGGGAAATGAGATCTAAGAAGTATTAAGGGGATAAAACTGGGAATATGCAGCAGTTAACACAAATATTGGAGACAAGGAACAGGGAGGGATAAAAGATAGCTCTTAGATATATGGCTTGGAAAATGAAGTGGATGAAGCTGCTTTGCTGCCTTTCATTGAGATAGGGAAGATGATATATATACATATATGGAAGGAGGCCTGATGAGTTAGTTCTGGACAAGCTGAGTGTGAAGTGCTGTGAGACACATGGGTGAAAAAGTCCAATAGATAGTTGAAAATATATGCAATTGGATTGTAAATCCAGACAATAGCCTGGGAGTATAGGTTTAGGAATCATCTACGAATTAAAACAACCTTGGTACATATAAATAGAAAGAATCATGATGCAAGTGATAAAACTTACAAAAGACTGTATTAAGTTCTAGCAAACATTATTTGATTGGACAAATACCTATTGAGTATTTATTATGTATAAAACACAAAAGTAATTCGAAGAATTAGATTGGACAATAGCTGGGGTTATGGGGTTGAGAGGGTTTTATTTGTTTTAGACAAACGACATATTGATTATGTTTAAACGTTCATGGAAAGAAACCAGTAGAAAGTGAGAAGAAGGTGACTGGTGAGAAAGTACAAAGAAGATTATGATCAAGGGAGGTTAAGAAGAGTTGAGAAAATGAAAATTAGCAACTCCAGATATTGAGTTAAAATTATTTCCTCCAAAGAGAGTGTTGCCTATTAATTACAGACTGTGTGATTAGTTTTTCAAGTAATGTAATACCAAATACAAACAATCTCTGGTACATTTAAAGTCCATTTACATAAAAACCATTCTCCTGTCAAAAAGATTTCTTCATGTGAGCTTGTCTTCCAGGTCACCAAACTGACGACATCTTCAGTGCTTTATGAAGTTAAATATGCTTACTTGGAATATTGCTGGGTCTATCAACAGCTACTTTTATCCCCTCTCCATTCCTTCTTTACCTCCTGGATTTTTGAAAGGTAGCTCTCAAGTTCCGTCACAATCTCTCTGATGCTCACATCCCATGCTCTTACAAATAGTTTCTGAATTCTTATTAAGTAAATCTACATCATGGTGAAGTACCAGTCTACACACACTAAAGCAATGGCAATCAAAGCATTGCCAAAGTCTTTATTCCTGAAAGTCTGGAAGTAGAAGTTAAATCATTAACTGACTTCTATTCTAATTTGGCCATTGAAGCATGGCTTCATTTTTTTCTGGTGACTAACAGAATCAACAAGCCACAAACGTTCAGTCAACTTAGGCAAGATACCAAATAAAAGAGAACAAAAGAGAACAACATCACTTTTCTAAAAAGCCCCTTCTTTCAGGGAACTCAAAGGACATCACATGCATGAACTCATTAATATCTTATAATTTTCTCACACTGTGAAAAGCATTTTAGAGTTAAAGCAAGGAGCTATTTTAATAGTCTTTGGAAAGTTTATCAGTAAAAGTCTGAACTAAAACAAAAATTCCTAATTCCCTTGGTGGTCTAACACTGGTTACACTAAGAACATTCCCATGCTAGAACATTAAGATTATTGCAAAAAATAATATAATTATTTGGCATTTTGAATAAAACATCACTGAGGCATTGAAATATAAATTACATTTTTATAGTTAGAGTCCTCTGATGTCAGCATCCATCATTATTTCCAAAATAATCTGTTCTTCTCTGATCCCTGTTCTATCCAGAAGAGAATGAAGACAGACTCTGGAATCATACAGAGGCAATTCCATTCCTAGCTTGGCCACTATAGGATCTTAGATATTTTATTTAAGTTCATTTTTTAATCTGTAAAATAGGAAAAAAATACTCTCTCATACAGTTGCCATGAACATTAAACAAGGTTATGAAATGACCTGACTCACAGTTGAAACTCAGGAAGTATCCAGTTTTCTTCCTTTTTCCAAATGGAAATGAAACTTCTAGGCTAACACACATTCTCCCTTTCCTGCATCATTCTTTTCCACTGTTCCCCAGACAATCATTGTCCTTTACACATTTCCGAAGCCAGATTCCCTACTCCATCTCTGATTCTTTTATCTTTTATTTTTCAGCTGGCATATAGCATCTGTATAAAGAAAGTAGGTTATATTACTTTTAGGAAGCCAGAACACAATTTGTAGAAACCAATTACTTTCATCTCCCTAAAAACATTTTTCAACAGCAAGAGCTCAAGTCTCTAATAAGGTATACTGCATCAATAAACTGAAGAGTTTGGTTCAGAATTTTAAATTTTTAATAAAGAAAGTTATACAATATTATAGTTGTTATGTTAATTTGGCACTGATTTTAAAATCTGGTATAGTATGCACTCAATAATTTAGAGATGAATTTGTAAATTGTCCATATTTCACCAGCTCTTTTATCTATTGGATAGTGGAAAACTAATTCAGATATCCCTTTATAGGTGACTTTCAAATTTATAGAATTATTTCTTTGGGAAACAAATTCTTTTTTCTGACTTATATTGAAAAGTATAAATTTTGCTTTTGAAATGTGATCTCTAAAGACAGAAAACAAGGTTGCCAGGACAGGGGGAGAGGGTACTTCTTCTATTGAATGTAAAAAACTATTTTGTGTTCAACCATTTGAGGGGTGGGGATAGGATGGAAATTGAGGCTAGCCCAACAATCATTGCTCCCTTAATTTCTATTGGGCAAAGAAGGCTCAGTATTGATCCTGATCCACATCAATCATTGCAATTATGCATTCATGTGGATGATTTTCAAGCAACACCCAGAGATCATAAGATTGTATACCATGAGAAATAATTAAGTATTACAGTATTATTTTAACATTTTGTTATCATTTTTTTCTGTCTTGGTGAACCTTATAGAAAATATCCCAGTTCTTCAGTGATTTGATAGTATTTCTTACTTATGTGACTATTAGAGCATCAGTTGATTGAGGTAAAAACCTGGGCAGGTTTTTTGTCTCCATAATTTGCACCTATAACAATTGTTGAGAAAATATCGGGTAACTGAATAAATACATTAGTGGATAACTGAATAAAAGCACTAATGATATTGATAGTGAATATTCACTCACCGGCTTTAAGAATTCCTCATTGGCAGGTGCCTGTTCTTTCTGGGCACTCCAGCCTATTTGATTTCATTTAACATTCTAAGGAAGAAGAACAGAGAGACCAGTTATAGACAATTAAAGAACCAGCAGAATCCCTGAATATCTTTGCATTTATAGAAGTTATCAGCTTTTATTGATGGCCTTTTCTAGCACGGAGACAGACCAACTAAAGACTAACGGTGTTTAAAACTAGTGGTGCTCATTACAGCTGATATTACAGAGTATAAAGAGGCATATTTCCACCTTTAACATCGATACATCTACTTAATGTACTTGTTGAATTTATTCCTAAAATAATTCCTTCAAATAATTTATAATGATTGCTTTATCTTCAAAGCATATACAGGCATTTAATTATATGATGGTACACAGTGCTTTGGGGGCTTTGTTTTGGTAAATAAATTGCCAATCAGGGCCGGGCGCAGTGGCTCAAGCCTGTAATCCCAGTACTTTGGGAGGCCGAGGCGGGCGGATCACGAGGTCAGGAGATCGAGATCATCCTGGCTAACACGGTGAAACCCCGTCTCTACTAAAAATACACACACAAAAAAAAAAATTAGCCGGGTGAGGTGGCGGGCGCCTGTAGTCCCAGCTACGCGGGAGGCTGAGGCAGGAGAATGGCATGAACCCCAGGGGGCGGAGCCTGCAGCCAGCCGAGATTGCGCCACTGCACTCCAGCTTGGGTGAAAGAGCGAGACTCCGTCTCAAGAAAAAAAAAAAAAAATTGCCAATCAAGGGACTAAAACCTGAAAATGTAAGTCTCAACTAGTTTTATAGTGTGGGAAAATGACTAACATATAAGAAATATTTACAACAATTACACAGTTGACTTAGCAATTGGCTGCAGACAATTGTCCGATTTATGGGGAATACACATTTATCTAATTTCTCACCATATTAGCAAGACAATATATTCAGTGAATCAAAGAATATAGCCTATAAATTGCCTTAAGAATAGTTACTGTTGCTTTTCCTTAGGCAGACTGTTCTGGTATCTATCAAAGTGATGCTTTAAAAGGAACAACTCTTCTTGATAATTGCATTAAAATAATATGGAATTAGAAATTTTCATACTTCAAATTTTAGATTTTATGTAACATCTATATATATTTGTTTATATAGACATATATAGTTCATATACATGTGTATGTAAATATGTGTGTGTGTGTCAGCTTTCCATTTCAGTGATCTATTTTTTTTTAATTAATTCATTTCTCTGGTTGAGTGATCTCTGTTTTAGAGAATACAGTTTGTGTTTTTGTGATAGAATTATTGTTCCAGAAATTGATGGAATGTATTTAAAGCTATTGTAGCACTTACATAGTTCTGGAGGATTTGGGGCATATTTAAATATATTTTTCTATGTTTTTGATTTTAGAAATTTTCTTTGATATGTGACTGCTAGATTAAGGCATAATACGGTGATTTCTTCTCAATATTTGTAAGAGAAGTGCTTATTTTAACTTATGAGGAAACAATGCTTACCATAGCAATTTAAAAGTTTATCTGGGTAGATGAGGTTAGCAAAAGGCAAAATCGCTAATGTGAATACAAACCCTTTTGTTGAAAATATTTTAATGTAAAAACTGGACCTTACCTGTATGTCATTGTTGGGCAAATGCAGCTCTTGGTTGTGACTTCTGCTCAGCCAGTTCCCTGTTCTCTCTTTCCTTTCTTCCCAGCAGCCCTAGAAATACAGCCTCCTTACTCTTTCTTATTAAAACTCTCACCATGTAATCTCTTTCTTCATGGTTGTCTCTACCCATGATTGATTGTGAATGTTGGCCTTGGACCCTAACTTGTTCAATTCTATTGAAAACCAACATTCAAACCCTTGCCCTTTTAAGACTTTGGCCACAAGTCTTTAATCTAAGAAAAGCCTTGGGGAAAGCAGAACCCTGGAGTGGTTTCCTTGGGGCATTTTCTCTCCAGCTTTTACAGTGCAGGTAATAACTACACTTTATCTCACTTGATTATCACAATGGGAGGTTATTGTCTCCCTTCGTTTTACAGATGAGGAAAAGACAGCAACAGGAGACAACTGATTAGCCTATTAATCTCTTCTGTATTAGAATTAAATTAGACTCTGTATTAGATTCTGTATTAGAATTAAATTAGAGCTCTCTAGCTCTAAGTCTGGAACTCATTGACATATATGCACATTTGTATAATTTGTATTATATTGTATATTGTATTTGTATAGTTTGAAGTCTATCTTTTTGAAGTGTAATCTGTGGTTCCAAGCAGTATGTAACATTTTCCAGACTTCAGGAGAATGCGAGAAGCGTAGCCACATGTAGAAGTAAGGTTCTGGAAGGTTGTATCTTGTCATGAGGTTTTCCATCTGCATCAGAATTCCTAAAATTCTAGGTGAGAAAAATGTTAAATTGAGGGGGAATATTTTATTAGGTCTAGCCTGGGAAAGAGAGAGCACATGGAATTGTAGCTGGGGGTCAATGTATATAAACTCTTTTACAGGACACAGCAAAGGTGCATGTGTTGGGGAACACTAGCTAGCAATAGCTTCTGACATTTGGTCTCTTGATGAGTCAGCTCAGAGTTTCTAAAATAGAAAACTGTAAACAGTAATGTGGACTGTGGGACTGAAAAGATGTACTTAATCAAAGTACAGTGCCAGCCCAGATCACAGAACAAGACCTTTTCTCCCCGAGACACATAGAACTTTCACCTTCTTTTGCATTAATGTTTCTTGATAGCATCTGGGCAGCAATTGTGGGGGCAGCAGCAGCAATGGTGAGGGCAGCAGCATTGTCAGAAAAAACCTCCCTGAGAGCAGGGAAGAGGGCTGGGGTCAGGAGTCAGGTTGGGGTAGGGTGAGGACAGACTTGCCATGATAGCCTGCCCCTCCAGGATTGAGACCATTGTTCTCTTTCATTGCCCACACACTAATCTCAGAAAGTCTTACTTAATGCAATTCAATCCTCAAGCCCTTACACCAGATTCTTACTATTCACGGCAATTATGCAACAGAATAACCAACAATTTCATATATCTTTAAAAATGTACCACAAAATTTGCGTACCATGTTCAAACATTGTAATGATGCTGCATATGATGAATAGATTAAATTAATAATTATTACTTATATTGTGATTCTTTTAGTGTTGTTAAAGTAATATCTAGATCTATCTGGTAATTTTTAAGTGCTTCTTTGTTCATAAAAAGTTATTTTTTCTTTGAAAATATTAGCAAATATCAAAATAAAAGATACAGGAGTTTGAGGCTAGAAGCCACTATACTCCAACCTGAGTGACAGAGTGAGATTCTAACAAAAAACATGTATAAATTATAGTTTTAAAAGATCAAAAACTACCTATTGGGTACCATCCTCACTATCTGGGTGACAAAATTGTTTGTACACCAAACCCCAGTGACACACAATTTACCCATGTAACCATGAACCTAAAAGTCGAGAAATAAAATAAAAATAATTTTTAAACATTAAAATTTTAAAAAATTACTATTTCACAACTGAGTGGTCATGTGCTGGTGTCTTAATTATGTCTTTTATTTTCTGTATTCAGATGCTTTGACATCTGGGGCCTTAGAAGGACTGCTTCTCCCGGGGCTAGCCAATTCACAGAGATAGTAAACAACTAGCCTATGAGTGCACTTTTCAAAAACAAACCAGCCAACCTATAGCCCACACTCCAACTACCTTTACAGGTTTCTCACACTCGAAGTCACTATTCATCTGAATTACTCCAGGGCCAGATACCAGACAACTAAGGGCAGTTCCTATGCCCTAGAGCCCACTGAAATCCAAAGTAGCCAATCCTAAGCCTGCCTACTCATCTCACTCCTTATTTCTCATGAAAACTGCAATAAAGGGTCTGGTCCACAGTTCTTCCCTCTCCCTCTGCCTCCTGATCAACCCTGGTGTTTCCCTGTGGCCTCCTGTGGCATGGTGTACCCTCTCCTCTTGGAAACTGTGAGTAATAAATTATGTTTTCAATGGCAGCCATTTCCTGATCTGTTGGTCTTATTATTCTTCAAATTTATATTAATACACTACATTTTACAACACTAGTTAATGTAAAAAAAAAGGTGGCATCATGCTTCCAGTCTCTGGAAGCATGTGTCCTCCATCGAGTTCTTTGTCCTTCTCTTTCTCCTCATTCTGGTATCTGAGCTGATTATTATGTTTCTTTCTGGGTCCAGATTTCTTCAATGGTGGGGATTTTCCTAGCACCAGTCATGAAAACAAGAGGACAAACAGAACATGCAGTGTGTCTCTTTTATGGTGTAATCAACAGAAGATGCTCAAGAAATTTCAGAAACCTTTGTTTGTGCCTCTAATGGTACAAAATAGAAGAATTTAACCAGCACCAATAAAAATTGATATAAAAAACTGATCTGTGGAGGAAATTTTGTGCCAGCAAGCAACATACTGGAGTGAGGATATCAAATTAGGGGTCTAATTACTCATTATGTGACTTAAAGTGGACATCTGATTACAAAGAAAAAAAAATGAGCTTGGTTTCTGAAACCAGAATAAAAGACCAGAGAGGAAAAGCAGTAAGAAAAGCAGTAAGTCAATTTTGAAGACAGGCTGCTTGGCCATGGATAAAGTGGTTCTTATGTTTGCCCTTTGTTGACATTACCCTGGATCCAAAGAGCTGGGTGGGGCTCTGTTTACAGAAGTGGTTAGGGAACACCAGTAGGAAGACTGAGGAAAAAAAAAAAAAAAAAGACTTATGAAGATGTGTGAGACTGATTAATATAATTAACTTGGAAGGGAACACACATTCCAAACACAGACCTAAAATATTATCCCCAAAATTACTAGCAATGTGAACTGGACAAATTGCAAAAAAATTCTCTAGGTTTTAGCTATATTATTGCGGAAAAAAAGATATAATAACATGTTAAATATAATAACCTGTTAGTCACACAGTTTTGATCAATGCTACCAAAGATTAAGTAAAATTAAGGAAGATAACTAATCAAACCAGGTGATACAGTTCTACATATGCAGTAGGTACTCATAAAGGTTCTTTCTTTTTATATTGATTATAACACTAAGTAGCTGTATGACTTTGATCTCTGTGCCTTACTGTATTCACTATAATTATAGAAACTACTTCAAAGTTTGTTTTGAGGATTAAATGAGGTAACACACATAAATCTGCTTTAAAAAGTATCTTTTACAAGCATTAAATAATGTTAACTATTTTTCTTTTCTTGGAATTGCCTCAAAAAATTGTACATTCTTTCTAAAAAATCCAAAGAGGTTATATTTAGAAGTGGTTATATCTATATCTATATTTTATAGGTTATAGATTTCAAATGTTACTATAAAATAATATCTTACATATTTGTATGGTCTATAAACAATTCTTAAATTGGGAGATAAAAATGCTAACACAAAGAATGCAATGACTGAAGACACAGATCTAGTGTGATGATAGATCCCAGTTGATTCTTTACCAAAAAAATGTGTCACTTGGAAGATGCAAAAATCAGGATGTCTAAAAAATAGTCTTTGGAGTAATGGCCAAGTTTTTGTTATGATAAAATATTGAGAGAAGGACTGATGTGCTGATCGAGGCTCAGAATTTGGAGGCCAGAAGAATTTCTCTGAATCTCTACATCTTCCCAGGGTTCCTGTGGAGAAAGGAAGAAAGAATGAAAACACTCAAGCAGGCTTTTTGTGTTTCTCCCTCATATTAGTTTGCTTAGGGCTTCCATAATAAAGTACCACAAACCAAATGTGATGGTGAATTTTATGTGTCATCTTGATTAGGCTAAGAGATGCCCAAGTAGCTGGTAAAATATTATTTCTGGGTGTATCTGTGAGGGTATTTCTGAAAAAGGTTAGCATTTGAATTGGTAAGCTGAGTAAAGAAGATTGCCCTCAGCAATATGAGTGGACATCATGCAATCTGCTGAGGACTCGGAACCAAAAGGTGGAGAAATGGCAAATTCACCCTCTGCTTGAACTGCAACGTCCATCTTCTCTTGCCCTCTGACATTGGTGATCCTGGGTCTCAGGCCTATGGGTTTAGACTAGAGCTAAACCATTACCTTTCCTGGGTTTCCTGCATGCAGAGAGCAGATCATGGGGCTTCTTAGCCTCCATGATCACATCAATCAATGCCTCATAATAAATCTCTATATAGTTTTGTTTATGTGATTTGTTTCTCTGAAAAACCCTGATTAATACACTGGGTGACTTAACAGAAATGTATTATCTCACAGTTCTGGGATGTAGGTGTTCTCAGATCAAGGTGTCTCAGGTCAAGGGTTGGTTTTTTCTGAAGGCTGTGAGAGAAAATTTGTTTCATGCTTCTTGCCTAGCTTCTAGTGATTTGGTATTCCTTGGTATTCTTTGACATTCCCTAATCTTTGGTGTTCCTTAGCTTGTAGAAGTATCTCTGTGCTCCTGCTTCAATCCCTGCCTTCATCTTCACATGTGTTCTTCCTGGTTGTATGTCTCTGTGTCCGTATTTTTCCTTTTTATAAGACAATTGATTATATTGGATTAGGACCATCTTACTGACCTCATCTTAACTAATTATATTTGCAATGACCCTATTTTCAAATAAGGCCACATTCTGAGGTACTAGGGGTTAGGGCTTCAACATATACATTTTGGGGGGGCACAATTAAACCCATGTGCCTCTGTTTAGGGCAAATTAGTTGGTGGTGGTGCTGGGAGGTACTTGGAATCAGGAAATTAGGCAGGAGATAAGTATCAAGACTCCATAGCAGTAATCAAACTAATGTCAATACTTACAGAAAACACACATGCATTCTTACCTCCCTGGCTTGGTATAAGTCATCCTCTCACCTAGAAAACCCTTCCTGGTTTTCCTTTTATTCACATCCTGTCCTTTAAAACTGAGATCAGTTTCCACCTTCTCCACTAAGTGTTCTTTGATAATACCAAACTGTTTGAATTGTTTCTACTACCTCTAAATTCTTATAGCCCTGTTAGGAGAATTAATCTGTTACTTCATGCATGCAAACCTGTATCATTGAATTATATCTAATTGATGATATTCAACCATTTTGATAAAAATGGCAAATTTATGTTTCAATAATTCAACTGTTGTATTGGATCATAATAGTTAAAAGGCTGGGACTCAGAACTCAGAGTTTATGCCAAATAATAGATCTGGGATCCAGACCCTGGGCATGGCTCTTAACAGCTTATGCCTCAATTTTCTCATCTGTAATATGGGGATGATAATATTACCAATTTCATGGAGTTGCTGGAAAGATTAATGAGCTAATTTATATAAGTTTATTATGCTCTAATTGTGGTAGGATACTTTATAATTATAAGCTATTGTTGTTATTACTGTTATTTACTTAAGATTCATGTTTTATCACCACAGTGTTTTAAATATTATAGAGATTATAGTAATATTTGTAGAAATAACTGATTGAATAGATAATGTGTTTTTTCTTCAGCTTTTAAACAATTTTATTGTATATATTTAAGGTGTACAACATGATGTTTAATATACATGTAGAGAGTGAAATGGTTACTATAGTCAAGCAAATTAACATATTCATTGTCTCACAGTTACTTATTTTGTGGCAAGAACATCAAATATCCACTTTTTTTAAGCAAAAATCCCAAATACAATACAATATTTTAAAATATATTTCTCATGTAGTTTTGCTCATCCTATCTATCTGCTACTTTGTGTCCTTTGACCTACATCTCCCCATTTCCTTTCCTCATCCTACCCTTGGTAACTACTGTTTTATTTTCTATTTCTGTATTTGACTTTTTTTTTTTTGGATTCCACATATATTGTGAGATCACGCAGTATTATTCTTTCTGTGTCTGGCTTATTCATTTAGCATAATGCCATCCAGTTACATCCATGTTGTGGCAAATGGAAGGATCTACTTTTATTTTAAGGCTAAATAATATACCATCATATATCTATACCATAGTTTCTTTACCCACTTGTCTATTACTGGACACTTCAGTTGTTTCCACATCTTGTATATTGTGAATAATGCTGAAATAACATGAGAGTACTGCTATCATTATGAAGTGGTGATTTCATTTCCTTTGAGTATATACCCAGAAAAGGGATTGCTCTTTCCATAAACTTCTGTATAGAAATAATGACCTATCTGAAAAAAAAAATCAAAACAATCCCATTTATGATAGCATCAAAAAATAAAAATACTTAGGAGTAAACTTAACCAAGAAGGTGAAAGACTTACACACTGAAACCTATAAAACATTGATTGGATAAATTGAAGAAGACCCAAATAAATAAAAAAAATTCCATGTTTATATATTGGGAGAATTAATGTTGTTAAAATGTTCATACTTTATAGAGTGATATATAGATTCAGTGCAATTCCTATCAAAATTTCAATGGCATTCTTCATGGAAATAGAAGAAAAATTCTAAAATTCATATGAAACCATAAAAGACCCCCAAATAGCCAAAGCAATTCTGAGAAAAGCAAAGTTAAAGGCATCACACTTCTTGATTTGAAATTATATTACAAAGCTATAGTAATAAAAACAAACCTAAGCTTTCTATTCTGTTCCACTGGTGGAACAGAATGGAGAGCTCAGAGATAAACCCAAGCATATATATGGTCAATTAATTTTTTGACTGGGATACCAAGAGGACAACTGAGGAAGGAATAGTCTGTCCGATAAATGGTGCTGGGAAAACTGAATTCTATATGCAATAGAATAAAATTGGACCCCTATCTCATACCACACACAAAAATCAAGTCAAAATGGATAAAAGGCCATTTTTGACAGGTAGAATATAATCAAATTAAGGAGATGAAGATAACTTTATTTTGTACTTCTTTTTAAAAATAAAGCTTGAATCCAGGAAAAGTAAAACAAAAATGCTATTTGTAATTAAAGCACTTTATTAGAATAGTTCAAACTGCCAGAAAAAAACAAATAGAAAAAGAAAGTTGATAACAAAATACCATGACACTTAAAAATGTATTTTGAAATCACAAACATTGAAAATATTAATTTAAGGACATTTTTATTGGCAGCCAAATGTTATAGGAATATTTTTCCAGAAAGATTGTTAACTAAATGGAATTTTTAATTATATAATACCAGGAATTATTCCTCCCTTTGCCTGTTTTAAACAGCTCTAAGACATTCACATCTGAGAAAATTGAGTCAAAAATACACAAAAATGAAGTCAAAATGGATGAAAGACCTAAATATAAGATCTGAAATCATAAAATTCCTAGAAGAAAATATAGGGGAAAAGCTCCTTGACATGCCAAGTTTCTTGGCAATAAATTTTTGGATATCACACCAAAAGCTCAGACTACAAAAGCAAAAATAAATAAATGGGACTATACTAAACAAAAAACCTTCTGCATAGCAAAGAAAACAATCAATGAAGTGAAAAGGCAGGCTATGAATTGGAAGAAAATATTTGCAAATCATATACCTGTTAAAATATATAAAGAACTCACAAAACTCAATAGCAGAAAAACAAATAACCTGATTAACAAATGGACAAAGGACATGAATACACATTTCTCCAAAGAAGACGTAAAAACGGCTAATAAGTATATGAAAAGGTACTTATCATCATAATCATCAAGGAAATGCAAACTAAAACCACAGTGAGATCTCTCCTCACACTTGTTAGAATGGCTATTATCAAAAAGACAAGAGATGCCAAGTGTTGGCAAGGATGTGGAGAAAAGGAATCTTTGTACACTTTTGGTAAGAATGTAGACTAGTGCAGTTATTGTGGAAAACAGTTTTGAGGTTCCTAAAGAAATTAAAAATAGAACTACCACATGACCCAACAATCTCTGTTCTGGGCACACGCCCAAAGATAATGCTTTCTTGATTACATTCATTCTAACATAGAGCAATATACAATCTAGATACTCAATAAATGCTTGCTAAAAATTATTAATAATTCATCCCTTATATTAATAGAAAGATGTAGTCAACAAATTGTTGCTCTGCATAAACAATAAGCTCCATAATTTAATTTGGCGATTATTATTAATCTGATTTGTTTTTCTTCACATGAAAATGTTCAATTTTAACTCACTTTTAATGAATATTTAAGTTTTTCAGATTTAAATGAAAAATATGCTCTGGATTGCAGTCTAAATTAACCATCTGTCAGTTGCAGGCTCTTGGCTCTCCCTCCTTTGAGAGTCTTGCAGTTAGTTTTCAATCATCACCAAAGAAAGAAAGGCCTTAGGCCATTCACTGTAGTGCTTGTAATGACAGTCTCCTTAAGTTTGTTCACCTGGAGTGTTGCAAGATTCACTGAAGCTTAATCATAGTCTTGTCAAATGACTGTCCACTAGCCTCAAACTACCTCAAATGTTTGGTTCCCTGACTCCTTACACTAGTAAAATTCTGTCCAAGGTTGAAACTATGGAGCTGACTTGAGGAAATTCGAATTTAAGGTTGAAATCTATTATTTTACAAAAATTTCTGTGACCTTTAGAGTAGATAGGTAGGAATTAGGCTGTGGCATCTGAAGCCCAGGTCTCTCTGATTTGATCTCACTTTCTAAAACAAGCCTATTCAATGTCAGTACTGCTAAGAAATGGATTGCAATGATGGGAGTGTTGCTATACATGGTTAAGAAGTATCTTAAATTCAACAAACAGAATACAACCCATGAACAACTTTTGGAGGTTTATCTGGTCCAGTGTTTTCTGTTTATACATTGGAACGCTGAGTGCAAGCTATCCCCCAAGGTGACAGAATGAGTAAGAGGGTTGAACTAGAATTTGGGACTCCAGTGGTTACCCTGTGACACTTTTTGCATATATATGTTTTTCAAAGGGTTAAAATAAAAGAGTGAGACTATTGTGATGCTTAGAACTTCAACTGAAAGCGTATCTGTGAACTGTAATAACTGGAAGATTTTTAGAACTTCAACTGAAAGCATATCTCTGAACTGTAATTACTGGAAGATTTTTAGATTATTGAGATGAATGAGGCAGTGTGGAGGACAACACTGTGGTGATCTATAATCTAGAAAATATACAAAGGAAGACATTTAAAAGAGCTCCAGGGAACTCTGTAAAATCAAGCACCATAAAATGCATTCATATTTTAATGAGATTAATATAAATATTTTGACAGGTAGAACATAATCAAATTAAGGAGATAAAGATAACTTTATTTTGTACTCCTTTTTAAAAATAAAGCTTGAATCCAGGAAAAGTAAAACAAAAATACTATTTGTAATTAAAGCACTTTATTAGAATAGTTCAAACTGCCAGAAAGAAACTTGTAGAAAAAGAAAGTTGATAACAAAATACCATGGCACTTAAAAATGTATTTTGAAATCACAAACATTGAAAATATTAATTTAAAGAAATTTTTATTGGCAGCCAAATGTTATAGGAATATTTTTCCAGAAAGATTGTGAACTAAATGGAATTTTTAATTACATAATACCAGAAAATATTCCTCCCTTTGCCTGTTTTAAACAGCTCTAATACGTTCACATCTGAGAAAATGGAGGGAGGCAATCCTGTCCAGGTAGCAGATGGCTGAATGGTGGGGGCATAGGCTGAGAGAGGAGTGATAGGATAGCTAGAGGAAAGGGCCTTGATCACACTTTCGGGAGTAATGGTCTGACTGGGAGATAATGTCAGCTGGGAGATTGGAGAGATTTCCAAAAAGAATCTGCTATAAAGTTTGGACAGAAGTAGATTATGTTTCTGTATATGATTAGGGACAATGTTTTCTTTTGTAAACGTTCTGAAAGCCTCTAGATGTGACTGCTAATTCGTATCTGCCTTGGGCAGCATTATTTGTATTATAAAAGCTCATGCTCATCATACAAAATAAAAAAATTCAGAAAAAGTTATAAAAAGAAAATTCAAAATTACTTATCTAAGTCCTCAAAAAGTACCTTCATTTACTATTTGGTGTGCTTCCTTCTCAAATACAAACTCCACTTAATATTTGGTGTGTTTCCTTCACAAATACAAATTAATCTAATTGGGAACAAAATCTATATAATTTTTGATATCATACTTTATGAGACTTAGCAAAAATTTCTCAAGAACTTTGTTTTAAAAGCTTGCCTCATTTTAGCATATAAGTTTATCTACATTTATTTAACTAGTTTACGTTCAGTATTTTTGCTGCTGTGATTAGAACTACAGACAATCTTTGACTACATCTCTGGTGTTTTCCTTAGGATAGATTGCTAGGACTGGAATCACTGGGTGAAAGGATGTGAATATTTTTAAGGGCCTTGATAGACACAGCCTAGTTGCCTCTCCTGACAGATGATACCAATTAATTCCCTGTAGTAGCATGTAGAAGATCAGCCAATTTGGGTAATTGTAAAAGAGGAAACAAACTAACACAGATTGAGCCAGGTGTGGGCAGAGCTGTGTAGGGACCTCAAGAAAGAAAGAGGCTTGAAACAACGTTTCCAAACCCTGGCTGCCACTGACAAGAGATGTATTTTTTTTTCCTTAGCTTTTTATTTTGAAATAATTATAGATTCACTGGAAGTTTACAGATTACACAGAGGTACAGAGAAGACACTTGTACCCTTCACCTGGTTTCTTCCAATGGTTCTATCTTACATAATTATACTATGATATCCAAACCAGGAATTTTACATTGGTACATCGTATGTCTATAGTTCTATGTCATTTTTCATATATGTGCTGATTTCTGTAACTGTTACTGGAAAGGAGTCCTGATCCAGACCCCAAGAGAGGGTCCTCGGACCTTGCACAAGAAAGAATTTGGGGAAAGTCCTTAGAATAAAGTGAAAGCAAGTTTATTAAGAAAGTAAAGGAATAAAGAATGGCTACTTTATAGGCAGAGCAGTGAAATGAGCTGCTTGACTAATTATAGTTATCTCTTGATTATATGCTAAATAAGGGGTGGATTATACATACATTTTCTGGGAAAGGGGTGGGTAATATCCCTTTTTAGACCATGTAGGGTAACTTCTGAACATTGCCATGGCATCTGTAAACTGTCATGGTGCTGGTGGAATTGTCTTTTAGCATGCTAATGCATTATAATTAGCATATAACGAGCAGTGAAGATGACCAGAGGTCACTTTCATCACCATCTTGGTTTTGGTGGGTTTTGGCTGGCTTCTTTGTCACAACTTGTTTTATCAACAAGGTATTTGTGACTTATACCTTGTGCCGATCTCCTATCTCATCCTGTGACTTAGAATGCCTAGCCCCCTGGTAATGCATCCCAGTAAGTCTCAGCCTTATTTGACCCAACCCCTATTCAAGATAGAGGCACTCTGGTTCAAACTCCTCTGACATAACTACTACCAAAATCAAGATACAGAAGTATTCCATCACCACAGTGATTTCCCTTGTGACCCTTTTATAGTCACTCTTCCCACTCCCCACCATCCCTAACCCCTGACAATACTAATCTCTTTTCCATTTCTATAATTTCATCATTTCAAAAATGTTATAATATATAAATGGAATCATATAATATGTGACCTTCTGAGATTGGCTTTTTTGTTTTAACTCTTCGTAATATACTTGAAATCCATTCAAGTTGTTGCATGTATCAATAGTTCATTCTTAAAATTTCTGAGTAGTATTCCTGGTATATATGTACCACAGTTTATTCAGTTATTGAGAGAAATTTTGGTAGTTTCCAGTTTTTGGCTACTACAAATAAAACAGCTATGAACTATTATATACAGGTTTTTGTGTGAACATAAGTGTTCACTTATTTGCAATAAATGCCCAGGAGTATAGTTTCTGGGTCATATGGGAAGTGTATGTTTAGTTTTCTAAGAAACTATCAAACCACTTTCCAGAATGGCTGTACCTTTCTACAATACCATTAGCAAAGTATGAGAGACACAGTTTCTCTACAGTCTGGCCAGCATTTGTTATTTTCCGAATTTTTAAATTTTAGCTATTCTCATAGATGTGGAAACATCTGGGAATTTTTTTTTTAAGTATGTTTCTTGGGCCTCATCCCAGTTTGGCCTTTGAACTTTGACCTTCAGAAACTCTGAAGAAATTGAGCATCTCTATTTTGAAAATCTCTTCAGAGGACTCTAATGTATAGCCAGGAATGAGAATCACTGAACTCCAGCAGTGGTTTTCAAAACGCAGTCCCTGGACCTGAAGCATCAGCAGTACTTGGGAACTTGTTAGAAATGCAAATTCCTAGGCCCCACCCTAGACCTACTAAATCAGAAACTCTTGTGGGTGGAGTCCAGCAATCTGTGTTTTAACAAAGACCTCATGGTGCTTCTGATGCATGTTGGAGTATGAGAACCATTGACCTGTAAATTAAAAACAAGAATGAACTGGTTTTGGCAGAAGACACCCTCAAATTTGAAAGGAGATGCAATCCAGAGGTGAATATGAACTTGATGGTAGTGCTACAATAAAAACTTTAGCCAAATTAAATTTAACAGAGCTTAAATGAGCAAGAACAAATTCGCAGATCAAGCAGCCTCCGTAGCCAGACAAGACTCATAAACTTCAGCCCAGCTATGTGGTGGAAGATTTATGGACAGAAAAAGGGAAGTGACATACAGAGAATGGAAGAGAGGTACATGAACAGCCAGACTGGTTATAGCTTGGCATTCGTCTTATTTGAACACGGTTTCAACAGTTGTCCACATTGGCCTAAACTTGGTAATTGGCACAAGAGTAGGCTACACTCTGCATACAGCTCCATTTAGGTTATAGTTCATGATGTACAGAGAAACTTTTAGGCTGAACTTAAAATATGTAAAGAGGCAGCTGTACATAATCAAGAGGCTAAACTTGATTTAACAGCAGCTACTGACTTCTGGGATAGGTGATTAGGTGCCAAAGAAAGCAGAGAAGACTGTCTCAGGTCTTAAGAAAAAGTCAAGGGCCAAGGGTCTGGGTTTAGGTAGAAGCTTTGGAAACAAATTAACAAAGACTTAGAACTCTGAGGCAGTAGCTGCTTGGACTGGCTGTGGAATATATCCAGAAAGGTATTTTTTTTTTAGCATGGATTAAAACTGCTATGTTTAATTTATATTTTAAAGTTGGAACAACCTGAGGAGCTAAACTTGATTCAGGTGATATTTAACTGCAACTAACCTCTTCTATTCTAATGATCTTTAAGTTGTTATTCAAAAATCACAGCAGTTTTGTATAAGTACACTAATACTTGCTCAGACAGTTATGGACAAATGTGAAGAAATTAGGGGATGACCAGAAGAAAGGGGTAAAGGGTTGCAGGAGCATAGTCTGAGGTGGAAAGTGTTAGGGACAAGCAGTCCCAGGATCAGCCCTGCCCCCCAACCCACTTGCCAGTGCAGCTGACCCTTACCCTGAATACTCTGCAGCTGCATTCCTGGACCCTTATCTAGGTGCTACAGCAAGGTTACCACACTTGCTTACAGCCCTCCAGGTGGCATGGGGGACGTCACCAGAAACGTGGATAAACCTAAGTTACACTCTCTTGTAAATTCCTATATTGTAAGCCAGTCATGAGATGTTAAGTGGTAAAGTTAACCAACAAACAACCCCAGGGTTTCTCTCCCCCATATAACCTCCTTATTTTTGTAAGCTCAGGGCTGCCTCCTCTGACTGTGGAGGAGCAGCTCGGCAGGTTAATAAACTTACTAGCCTGACCTTGGGTCTCTCTCTGTGATCATTTCTCTCAGCTAACCTTACAGAAAGTAAACCATTTTAAATTCTGGTCCAACAGGTGGTAGCTGAATGATCTTATACAAATACATTTCATCTGTTTCTTCATCTAGGAAATGGGAATGCCTGAATCTGGCTCTGGAAAGGTAGTCCTAGATCACCCAGTGGACTTTTACTGTAAGTTTACTTATACTCTACCAAGGCTGCTTAATCACTCTATTGTCACTTGGACTATTTTGTTGCATTTGTGCTGTATAACATGTTTTATCATTGAACATGGTTTTCTTACTAAAACATGTTTGGAATGAATCAGATATAAAAGGATATTGATGTAACATGATTATGGGTTTTTTTTTTAAACTTCATTTAGTTGCAGAGAAGGCCAGTTTTGTTTAACAATGTATCTCCAACACCTAGAACAATTCCTGGCGCATAGTATGTGCTTAATAAATATTTGATAACAACTGAATGAACAGAAGACATACCAGTGAATATTTCTTAGGTAATAGAGTTTACCTTTGACCTGGTACAAATTTGAAGTTAAAATATTATTTTAAATGAAGAGATCTACTACACGTAGACCCACAGACCACTGTTGTCCCCTATGACATGGCACTATAGCTGGACTTTCAAGTATCTTCCCTCAGAGATTTACAGGGAATCTTTGAAAGCTTCTATTTTCCTGATCCATAAAAAAAATGAAGATTATAGCATTGTGGATGGCTTAACACTAAAACTGTCATATGGCCAATGTTCGGGAACCAAGGTGAGCTATAGAGTGTTTGTGGGAATACCTAGCTTTGGTTTGCCTGTTTGCCTCTTTGCCTCTTAGATAATGGAGTAAACATAATTCCCTATCTAGACCAAGGAAGATTGCAGAAGGATGAATTGTCTTCCTAAGAGTGAAGGGGAAGCCAGCTGCCTATGCTATCCCTGATTCTAGAGCCAGAATTGAACTTTGGGAGTAGCTCAAACTTGAATTTGGAGTGAAGTTTCCCTATGGCATGTGTACCTTTGTTATGCCCTTCAGAGGATCGTAGACTTGAGTCATCATCAGGAAAAAAAAAAAAACAAAAAACTATTCTTTTTTTATGACTGACCAGGGATCCAAAGCAGGGCACATATCTTTCTTTATACTTTACCTTAAATATTTGTTTCTCGGTGCTGCACAAAACTTCTCATAGGCACTAGAAGTCCCCTCTCCTTTTGATTTCTTTCCCCTTGTCTACTCCTCTATCTCAACTTAATCCTGTTGCAATGCCCGGTGCTCCAAGCAGGCAGCTTCTATGTTATTTCAATTCTTGTATTTCTCAGAATGGAGAACCTACCAAACAAAAACACCATGATGTCTTGCTAATATCCATCAGCTTTTATAGAAGAACTTCTGTGAGTTATTGAATTTAAAGATACCCTTCCTACCAGTGGTGGGGCTAGGGTGAAACAAAAAGCTGAAACAGGCAGAGACCTGTGAATACTATCACTGCATCTCTTAGGCAGATTGAATGATACTCTCTTCATGCTCTAATAGTAGTTTGTCATTACTATCTGATGTCACTTCTGATCTCATTAAATCTTAGTGGCCACTCTAGTCTCATGCCGTGTGAAAATAAAAGATAATTCATCTCTGTCTTTTTAAAGTGACTATTGTAGGGGGGTGGTTATCCTTTAAATCTCACTCCTAACACTGAGTTTACTCACTGAAACATTAATTATTTGTGACCACCTTAGCAGGGACTTGTTAATAACAGTAAATAACCAGTTATCAAGACAAAAATGGGACACTAGATGATTGATATTTGTGGGGGTTCTCATGAACATACAGGGGAAACAGTGCCATGACAGACCTCCAGGAGCCACCAACATCACTAGGTCATGATTTCTCTTTCCTTGGGAAGCTGATGAAATTAACTGCCTGACAGCACTGCATTATTCTTAAGTGAGTTATTACAAGGATCTGTGTAGGCAGGCTATTTGCAAGAAAAAAACAGGATGCCCAAGTAAACGTTTAAGAAATGAGTTTCCCAGAAACTGAGCTTTTAGGAGTTTATTGGGTTTCTCAGAAGAACATTATGCAAATATGGACTGTTTATTCATATATTCAATTTAAGTTAATCTTTCTTTAGTATTACTAAATAAGCTCCAGAAATATTATGTGTCTTTTGTCTTCAAAAGTCCAGGCAACACATATCTAGCTTTCATTTTTTTCTTCTTCCTAGGATAATTCTTTATAAAATTATTTCCAGATATTTTCCTCTTCCTAATCCAGCCATGTGCCTATGGAAAAGCTAATCACAACTCCAGTTTCTGTAGTGGACTCATCAGATTAAGGGTAATCTTACTGACTCTTTGAGACATAGACTCATAAACCAATTTTGGCCAATGAAATTAAAGGGCGATTTTTAAAAGAGTGTCTGGAAAGAGTTTTCCTTACTTTAAAATTCCGCAGGAGAAAATAATGTCTCTGGACATTGTCATGATTACATGTTTCCAGAAACTGGGGTGGCCATATCACACTATATCTAAGGATGGTGCTAATTGTGAACACAGTTGAACTGAGAAGAGGAAACCTGGGCTACTGTTACAATCATTAATCTGCTAAATCAACCAGTCCTTAAATTTCCCTACATACAGACTTCCTGTTATGTGAGATAATACACACATTCTAATGGTTAAATTCACTTGAGACAAGGTTTTTGTTCCTTACAGCTAAAAGCATGCTAAATTAAACAATATCCAAATGCATTTGTGAGTGTAGTATTAACTGAATATAATGTCAGTAATTCATTTATTTGAAAAACTGTTTTAAAAAGATATACCTATCTAATTCAGTAAATGACTAAAAAGGAGGGTTGAGAGGAATCAGGGTGACATAAAGATTTGGGCATTTAGAGTGAGCTTTTCATGTGAATATTTGGAATACACTTTCATTTTCTATGTGTTGTAAAAGTCTTTAGAGCCAAACATTTGAAAATTTATTGAGTTCTTTTTTTTCTTCATGGCTATTTATGCAAGAAAATAAGAAAATATTTCCTTCCATACCATTCTTCATGCTTTGTTTTCTTTAATGACTGTGCTTTGCAAAATGAATACTTATTTCTTGAATACTAATGAAGATCTGGAAAAAGAAATCAGGGATATACTACTGTATTCTGAATTTGATTGAAGATGACACAAGAAACACTTTGTCTCTAGTTTCTTATTCCAAAACAAAGGGTATCTTTATATTTTATCCTGCTGCTAGTAAGCCACAGAACACTTAAGATCCTGGCTACTCTCTTCCTTGTCTCACAGAGATGTCTTGCTTCTCTGACTATCTTATTCTGTTCACATCGTATCTTCCTCTTTTACTATTCCATCTACTTCTCTATAAAATTCTTCTTTCTCAGCAATTTTCAGATAGATCAGTTCACTCATTTCATCTTTGAAGTCACTGTGGGAAAATTAAAAATTTTTAAAAGCAGTTGAGTCTTACTGGATATTCTTGTAAAATATTCAAAATTTTATTAAAAAGATAAATGTTCATGATAATTTTCTGATATAATTAATATTGTAAAAGGTATGCAATATATGTATGCATACATAGACTTAGTTTCATCTCATTTTACAGAAAGCATATGATGCTCCAAATTTTTAGGTTAACATATTCAAAGGACAGTAAATATCTGTGATCAGATTATAGTTGAGTAGTTTTAATTTTTATTCCTTAACAACTAATGTAAATAATAAATTTTAGTTTTGGATGGCTTTTTTGAGATGATACTATAGGTTTAAGGGTAGCAAAATAGCCATTTTTTTTCAAGTTCTGACATGCTTTATGGTGTATTTTTTTTTCTATTTTAACATTTTATTATTTTCTGCTGAATAATTTAATTTACATGTATGTCACAAATTTTCTACTGTTTGAATTTTCACAAAAAATTCAACTTCAAGAAAAATATTTTTCTGTCTGCAGAATGTTTAGGAAAACTCAAAAGAAAGCTAGAAAAACATAGTACCTTAAAAAATCATTATGTTTGCCACATTCAAATGTAATTGGTATTAAAGAATTTTTAAGTTTCATTTTAAATTAAACAAAAAAGAAAAATCACAAAATTATTTGAGTGGATTTAAAATGAGTTGCCTCAATGCTAAAAGGCAGAGTGTCTTCTTACCTCCAAACGACCACAGTAGGTCCCCACTAATGGCTCTTAACCAGATTGAAATGGCTGAAATGATAACATAGAATTCAGAAGCTGGGTAGCAATTAATATCATCAAGATTCGGGACAGAGTTGAAACTCAATCCACGGAATCTAAGGAGTCCAGTAAAATGATTCAAGAGTTAAAAGATGAAAAAACAATTTTAAGAAAGAACAAAACTGATCTGATGGAGCTGAAAAACTACAAGAATTTCATAATACAATTAGAAGTATTAAGAGCAGAATAGACCAAGCTGAGAAAAAAATATCAGAGCTTGAAGGCCAGTTCTTTGACTCAACTTAGCCAAAAATAAAGAAAAAAGAATTTTAAAAATGAACAAAACATCCAAGAAATATGAGATGATGTAAAGGACCAAACCTATGACTCACTGGCATCCCTGAAAGAGAGAGAGAGGGAGTGAGCAAGTTCGAAAACATATTTGATGGTATTGCCCATGAAAAACTTCTCAACCTCACTAGAGAAGTCAACATTCAAACTCTGGAAATTCAGAGAAACGCTATGAGATACTATACAAAACAACCATTTCCAAGACTGTCATCATATTCTCCAAGGTCAACATGAAAGAAAAAATGTTAAAGGCAATCAGAGAGAAGTGGTAGGCCACCTACAAAGGGAACCCCTTCATTCTAAAAGTGGACTTTTCAGCAAAAACCCTGTAAGATTGAAGGGATTTGGGCCTATATTCAGCATCCTTGAAGAAAAGAAATTCCAACTAATAATTTATATTTAACCAGACTAAGCTTTCAAGCAAAAGAGAAATAAGGTCCTTTTCAGACAAGCAAATGCTAAGGAAATTCACCACCAGACCTGCCTTACAAGATGACCCTAAGGGAGTGCTAAACATAAAAATCAAAGACCATAACTAGCCACCACAAAAACACACTTAAGTAAATAGACTGTTGACACTATAAAGCAACTACACAATCAAGTCTACATAACAACCAGCTAACAACACTATGACAGGATCGAATCTGCACATATCAATATTTACTGTGAATGTAAATGGGCTAAATGCCCCCACACAAAAGGCACAGAGTGGCAAGTTGGTTAAAGAAGCAAAACTCTATGCTATCTTCAAGAGACCCATCTTACATCCAATGATACTTATAGGCTGAAGGCAAAGGGATGGAGAAAGATCTATCAAGCAAGCAAATGGAAAACAAAAAAGAGGAGAGGTTGGTTGCTATTCTTATTTCAGACTAAACAGACTTTAAAACAACAACAATCAAAAAGGACAAAGAAAAGCATTACATAATGATAAAGGGTTCAATCCTATAAGAAGGCTTAACTAATATATATATATGTATGTATGTAATAGATACATATATATGTATATATACGTGTATAGATACGTGTGTGTGTGTGTGTATATATATATATATATATATATATATATATATATATACACCCCACACATGGAGCACCCAGATTCATAAAACAAGTTCTTGGAGACCTACAAAGAGACTTAGATAACCACACAATAATAGTGGGAGACTTTAACACCCCACTGACAATATTAGACAGATTATCGAGGCAGAAAACTAATAAAGATATTAAGGACCTGAACTTAACACTTGACCAATTTTACCTAATTGACATCTACAGAATACTCCACTCAACAACAACAGAACATACATTGTTCTCATTCACATATGACATGTTAAAATTGATGACACACTCAGCCATAAAGCAATTCTCAACAAATTTAAAAAAAAAAAAACTGAAATCATACCAACCACACTATTGGACCACAGCACAATAAAACAGAAAAATTAATACAAAGAAGATCTCTCAAAATCATATAATTATATAGAAACTAAATGATCTGCTCTTGAATGACTTTTGGTTAAACAATGAGATTAAGGCAGAAATAATGTAATTCTTTGAAACTAATGAAAACAGAGATACACCATACTAGAATTTCTGGGACACAGCTAAAACAATGTTAAGAAGAAAGTTTATAGCACTACATGCCCACGTAAAAAAAGTTAGAAAGATTTCAAATTAACAACCTAACATCACACCTAGAGAAACTAGAAGAACCAATTCTGAAGCTAGCAGAAGATAAGAACAAAAATCAGAGCTGAACTGAATGAAACTGAGATGCAAAAGTCCATATGAGAGATTAATGAAACCACAATTTGGTTTTTTGAAAGAATAAATAAGATTGATAGACCTCTAGCTAGACTAATTTTAAAAAGAGAGAAGATCCAAATAAACACAATCAGAAATGACAAAGGGGACATTCCCACTGGCCCCACAGAAATACAAAAAAACCTCAGAGACTTACGCACACAACAGCTCTATGCACACAAACTAGAAAACCTGGAAGAAATTGATAAATTCCTGGAAAAATAAAATCACCCAAGATTGAACCAGGAAGAAATTAAAACCCTAAACAGACCAATAACAAGTTCTGAAGTTGAATCAGTAACAAAATAGTTACCAACCAGAAAAAGCCCTGGACCAGACAAAATTACAGCTGAATTCTACCAGATGTATAAAAAAGAGCTGGTACAAATTTTGCTGAAACTATTTTTAATAATCTAGGAAAAGGGACTCCTTCCTAACTCATTCTATGACTCTAGTATCATTTTGATGTAAAAAAAAAAACTTGCAGAGACACAATGAAAAAGGAAACTTCAGGCAATATCTCTGATGAATCTAAGTGCAAAAGTCCTCAACAAAATACTAAAAAACCAAATCCAGCAGCACATCAAAAAGTTAATCATCAAGATAAAGTAGACTTTATAACTAGGATTAGTTCAATGTATGCAAATCAATAAATGTGATTCATCGCATAAACAGAACTGAAACAAAAAACCATATAATCATCACCATAGACGCAGAAAAGGCTTTTCATAAAATTCAACATCCTTTCATGTTAAAAACCCTCAACAAACTAGGCATCAAAGGAATATACCTCAAAATAATAAGAGCTATCTATGATAAACCCACAGCCAACATCATACTGAATGGGAAAAAGCTGGAAGCATTCTCCTTGAGAACCAAAACAAGGATGCTCCCTTTCACCACTCCTATTCAACATAGTTCTGGAAGTCTTAGCCGGAGCAACCAGGCGAGAGTAAGAAATAAAAAGAACTTAATAGAAGATTTGATCAATGACTTCAATAAAGTTTTAGTATACAAAATCAATGTATAAAAATCAGTAGCATTTCTATACATCAATAACATCCAAGTTTTGAGCTAAATCAAGAGTGCAATTCCATTCACAGTAGCCACAAAATGAATAAAGGACTTAGAAATACAGCTAACCAAAGAGGAGATACACCTCAACAATGGGAATTACAAAACACTGCTGAGATGACACAAATAAATTTAAAAAATTCCGTGCTCATGAATAGGAAGAATCATTACTGTTAAAATGGCCACACTGCCCAAAGCAATTTACATATTCAATGATATTCCTATTAAATTACCAAGGACATTTTTTTACAGAATTTGGAAAAAACCACTCTAAAATTCATATGGAACCAAAAAAAGAGCCCAAATAGCCAAAGCAATCCTCAGAAAAAGAACAAAGTGGTAGGCATCACCTTACCTGACTTCAAACTATACTACAAGGCTACAGTAACCAAAGCAGCATGGTACTGGTATAAAAACAGACACATAGACTAATGGAACAAGTTAGAAAACTCAGAAGTAAAGCTGGACATTTACAACCATCTAATCTTTGACAAACCTGACAAAAATAAGCAGTGGGGAAAGGACTGTCTATTCAATAAATGGTGCTGGGATAACTGGTTAACCATTTGCAGAAGATTGAAACTGGACTTCTACCTTTCACCATATACAAAAGTTAACTCAAGATGGATTAAAGAATTAAATGTAAAACCTAAAATTATAAAACTATAAAAATCCTAGAAGAAAATGTAGGAAATACCATTCTGGACACAGGCCCTGGCAAAGGCTTTATGATAAAGACTCTAAAAGCAATTACAACAAAACAAAATTGTTGCATGTGACCTAATTAACCAAAACAGCTTCTGCACAGCAGAAACTATCAAGAGAGTAAACAACCTATAGAATGGGAGCATATTTTTGCAAACTATGCATCTGACAAAGGTCTAATATCCAGAATCTATAAAGAACTTAAACAAATCTACAAGAGAAAAACAAACAACCCTAGAAAAAAAGTGGGCAAAGGATATGAACAGACACTTCTCAAAAGAAGACATACACATGGCCAATAAGCATCTGAAAAAATGCTCAACATCACTAATCATTAGAGAAATGCAAATCAAAACCATAATGAGATACCATCTTGTACCAGTCAGAGTGACTATTATTCAAAAGTTAAAAAACAGCAGATGCTGGCAAGGTTGCAGAGAAAAGAGAACATTTATACACTGCTGGTGGCAATGTAAATTAGTTCAACTACTGTGGAGAGCAGTTTGGAGATTTCTCAAAAAGCTTAAAACAGAACTACTATTTTACCCAGCATTCTTATTACTGGGTACATACCCAAATGAATATAAATTGTTCTATCATAAAGACACATGCACCCGTATGTTCATTGCAGCACTATTCACAATAGCAAAGATTGTGAAGGAATTAACCTAGATGCCCATTAATAGTGGACTGGATAAAGAAAATGTGGCATATATACACTGTGGAATACTATGCAGCCATAAAAAGAACACAGTCATGTCCTTTGCAGCAATATTGATGCAGCTGAAAGTTATGATCCTAAGTGAATTAAGAAAGGAAACAGAAAACCAAATACTGCATGTTCTCACTTATAAGTAGGAGCTACACATGGAGTGCACAAGGACACAAAGAAGAGAACAACCCTGGGGTCTACTTGAGGGTGGAGGTTGGGAGAAGGTAAAGATTGAAAAACTACCTATCAAATACTATGTCCACTACCTGGGTGATAAAACAATTTGCACACCAGACCCCAGCAACACACAATTTACCCTTGTAACAAACCTGCACATGTAACCCCTGACCTAAAATATAGTTGGAATGTAAAAAAGTAAAATGAATTGCCTCATCATTAGTGGTTTCATGTTCTTCTTCCACCTCCTTAAAAAAAAATGCCTAAACCAGACTATCAGGATGTTTATCTTATGCTCCATTAAAAATGGGTTCTTCAGTCAAGCAAATTGGGAAAATACCACATACTATTTCCCCTTGATATTAATAGTGCATATCATCATATGAAGGAGTCAGAGAAACTCAGTTGTAAAGCCATTTTGTTTCACCCAGACTTTTAATCACAGAACCATTTCGTTCTGTCAGAACTGTAAACATCTAATGGAATCAGTGTTTCATTTAACACACTTTGGGAGATACCATAATAAGATTTATTTGTCTTTCCATCAATCTAAATAGCCATTGGAGATTCTCTGGTTAGGAAAACATAATTTGTTTTCTTATTAAATTGCTTTAATTTTAATTTTTATTTTTTGGAGATAGGGTCTTGCTCTTTTGCCCAGGCTGGAGCTCAGTGATATGATTATAGCTCACTGCAATCTTGAACTCCTGGGCTCAAGTGAACCTCCCACCTCAGCCTCCTGAATAGCCAGGACTACAAGTACACACTACCACATTCTGCTATTTTTTTTTTTATTATTTTGTCTCACTATGTTGCCTGGGCTGGTCTCAAACTGTTGGCCTCAAGTGATCCTCCTGCCTTGGCCTCCCAAAGCAGTGAAACTACATGTATGAGCCACTGTACCTGGCCTTTTAAAATGTTTTAATTGGGAATTGCTGTCTCATGTTGTCATGAGAATCCTTGCTAACAAAGCAATACCACAGCTAATGTCCCAGGCCTGGAAGTATTGAACTTGATTCGTTAAGAGGTTCTTTTAACAAATTTCCTAATTCACTAATTGCATTTTCTGTCACTGGCTTCATAGTGTCAGGGAGTATGAGGTTTGAAGGGTTTGAATTTTCTTTTCACCTGCATCCATTTTTGCTGGATGTTTCATTAGTAAGGGTGGAGAATTGGCTGAATGAATAGTGCAAATTGAATAGTAGTGATTTTTTCAACAATGCAAAGGGAGTTTTTCCCTCATGGCAAAGGTCACTTTTAAGTTTTGGATTTTTTTTTCTTTCTCACATTGTTACGCACAAAACATCCTAAGCTTGATTGGAGATAGGAAACAAAGAATGCTGTGCCACATGCTGACCTTCTTGTATAGCCTTGAGATTGTGAAGATGCTGCTTGTTCGCACAGGCTGTCATTGCATGATCTACTGCTTGATAAAGAAAGAGAGTTTGTATTCTCTGACCCCAGTTCCCTCAAGCCTGGAACAATGCTTCACATTATAAATTGTAAATTGACCTATCAACTTACCATTAACTTCCCACATATATGGTGAATGTTTCTCTATTTATTTTAAAGAAAATACTTGTGTGTTCAGGTTTCTTTTTCTCATTAAAAATGTGTAATTCATTTTGTTCCCTTATGTTTTTCATATTTCCCTGATATTGCACATCCCTTGGGAGAAATTTTCTTTTTAAGATTCAGCTTCAATAAGGGAGATTACTAATGACTTCTTTTCTCCTTAAAATCACAGAGTGGGTGAAACCAGAGAAATAGATAAAGTAGACTTTTCTCTTAGGGTTCTAGGTTTCTGATTTTTAATGGTGCATTTGGAAGTAAAACCAGTCAAAATAGAAGGTATATTTTAGAGATTTCATTTTCTGTTTTAACTTTTTAACAGCATTTAATCATTAAAGACAGGGAAAAAAAGACAGAAGGAATTAAATTTAAAGTGATAATTTAATCTTAACAATTTGTCCTTTTATAATTTTGGAAATAGAGTCATCATTTAGTCATCCACTTATTCATTGATTTACTTACTTGGAGAACATTTATAGAACACCTGGCTTTCCAAAATTAACCTTTCACTGTAATTGGTTAGATATGCTGCCTGTCTTGTGTCCTCGACACCTTAAAATCCTAAAACTATGCCACTCATTTTTGCCCTTAAAGTTTCGATCCTGTTTTTCTCTTGGGCTGTAAGGCCTTCTCATGTACTCTCTGCCAATTTAAACTCTATGCACGATCCAAAAAGTTCCAATCCTATCTCCTTAGGAATCCTGCTCTGTTTCACTTCAGTACTTATTTAATAATTTTTCCTCTGAATTCCAACAGTACTTCCAGAATACGCCAAATAATATAGAACTTAATGATACACAGTCTCTTATAAAATTTATCTGTAAAAGATGTGTCTTCCTGATTGCAACCTTGCATTGTAAGGCCATAGAAGTGAAGAATCCTTGTTTTTTTTTTTTTTTAACATTCTCTGCAGCACCTAGAATATAGTAGGTACCTAAAATGCTTGTTTATAGATTTGCTGATTTTCTCATTTGTTTAAGGAGACAAATCAGTTTAAGGGAATGGGGGGCTATGGTAACAGAATATCTAGACTAAAACCTAAATGTTTATTAGCTGTAGCCTTTGAGTAAACTGCTTAAATCAATTTTCTTATCTGTTAAATGAGGATACAAATATCCCCTTCTCCCCTATAAAGGTTTATTGTGAGAATCTAATGACATAGTACATATGAAATATATAGCACAGTGTGCTAGGAATTTGGAACTCAGTGAATACTGGTTGTATTTTTACTAATGCAGCTAAAAAATGATCTTCCCATCTGAAATGTAATTGTTGGAAAGAATACTACTATATAAGAATTAGGAGTGGGGTTATTGTTTATTAGATAGGAAAGGGAAATGGGACTCATACCTATATTCTCAGTAAATCTCTTGTATATCTAATCCTGTCTTGACATCTGTTTCTCAGAGGTCTTGAACTAACACACCTACCTAGTTTCAAAAAATATTGTGTTTACATCTATTTACATAGGATATATGTATATGTGTGTATGTGTATATATATATATATATTCTGTACCTCTGCTAATTTTCATTATTTTTGTTCAGAACATTCTGTTGATTATGTTTCCATACCTTTGTCAAACCCTTAATCTTATGTAATAGGATACCCCAGTCAAATTTCCCTTTATGGGACTGAAGACGTCATAATAAAAACTAATAGACTAAAGACCTATAAAAAGTAATACTTTTTTTCATGGGAAATGAATGATTTCAGAAACATTAAGTGTCACCAAGACTTTATGCCCCTTCACTTGTTATTCAGCAAGGGAACAGGGTGTGTAATGCTGGCATAACTCCCATGAGAAGACCCTCATTGTCCAGAAATCTGCTTATTTACAGCATACTATTTCTGCTAGAGAATAGAGAGAAGTTATCTCATTAACTGAGGTTAGGAACTGTATTTGGATGTCATATTGAAGACACCTCAAATGAAGTAAGAGTGCGACTGGATATCACCTAAGACTTATGACTTCTCTCACTGGGAGATAAGAAAAGGGGGGCAGACTACCTCTTCCTTTTGAAATACTTGCTCTGTGTGCATAAGACATTGTCTGTAGGGTATGCCTTTTTGTCCAAGTCAGTTTACCAATTTAAGGGTCCTGAACTTTGACTGTTTAAAGTAAGCCCACCTTCAGCTGAGGGCTGAAAGCAATGAAAATTTTATTTGTATGTCTTGTATAGGAAGAAAAGGAACAGAAAAAAAATCTTTGTTTTTTTGTCTCTTGGTAGCCTGAAACTTTTATTTGGTGATATTTTAAAAATCAGAGCAAATGCCTCACCCAACTTGGGGGAGTTGATATTCACTTTAGCATGGCTCTAAAATGGATCTATTTCATTTTTTCACAGAATGAGCCCCTCATCTACATCAGGTACCTTGTGATTTTTATGCCTGAACACAAACACAACCTTGCAGAAAATTAGGATTTTGGAGGAAGAGTTTGTGGGCATGTCTGCATTGATATGATCACTGTGCTTCTTTAGAAAGTAGAAGCATGGAGATAGTTCTCTCGAGTAGGTATGGGAAGTTGGCTTAAATGCCTCCTTTTGGAAGCATCAGCTTTACTTATCCATGAACCATCCACAGAAAAGCTAAGTTGAAGTTGAATAACTTATCTATCCTGACAATTCTATGAAAAATGTATAATCAAACTTTGATGATGTGGCAGTGGAGAAAGCTAGCAAAGGAGTGTTTTTTAAAAATAAATTTTAGTTGCCAATAGCTAACAGTAGTCAAGTACTTTAAACCTTCCTGTAAATGATGAGATATTTATTTATTTAATGTCAAGCATGAATTAGATGAATTACAATAGTAAGAGTAAAGTAAAACAATATTCTCACAGTATTAATTGATCTTGTATGCATGTGTGTGTACAGGATGCAAAATGTCTATATTGGCCGGGTGCAGTGGCTCATGGCTGTAATCCCAGCTCTTTGGGAGGCCGAGGTGGGCGGTTCAAGAGGTCAGGAGATCGAGACCATCCTGGCTAACACTATGAAACCCCATCTCTACTAAAAAATACAAAAAAAAAATTAGCCTGGTGCGGTGGCGGGTGCCTGTAGTACCAGCTACTCCGGAGGCTGAGGCAGGAGAATGGCGTGAACCTGGGAGGTGGAGCTTGCTGTGAGCTGAGATAGCGCCACTGCACTCCAGGCTGCGTGACAGAGCGAGACTCTGTCTCAAAAAAAAAAAAAAAAAAATTTCTATATTGTAGTCTGGGTTGCTCCTCTCCCTTGTCGTCATATTTCACGCTCCTTTTACAATGTATGAAAGAATGATGCTTAAATAAATGAAATCTCTAAATTTCTTCAGGTTCCTCAAAAACAACTGCAACACTAACAGGATAATGTATACACCTTACTTTGAGAGAGTTAGAGATTCATCTTGCTATAAAATGTTTTGCATGAAGAAGATGCTCAATATATATTTGTCAACTTTTCTATTTGTCCAATATTTTGAAAACAAATTAGGAAGCCATAAAACATCTCTTAACCTACCTTTCCTGTGATCATATCTGTATCTTTTCATTTTAAAATCCTTTCATCTTACAATAATGAAATCTCTCTCTGGTATTTGGACAAGTTTTCCTGTGTATTTTTGCAGATGACAGTGTTGTTACCATAGAATAATAGAGAAGGAAGTGAAATCTTAGATCATCTAGCACTCAAGTCTGGCCTCTACCAGAAGCATTAGTGTAATTTGAGAAACTTGTTAGAGATACAAATTCACAGGCCCCATTCCAGACCCACAAAATCAGAAACTGAATGTTTCTGATTAAAACAATGAATGTTGTAACACTCTCTATGGATGGCTCTGAGGCACGCTGAAGTTTGAGAACCGCTGGTCATTTCCAGTTCTTTCATTTAATAATAATTAAAATGAGATTGAAACTACCTGAGTTCTCTTATGCTCTCTCCAGGCTTTTATACCACACATGACTTCAAATACTATATGTATGCATCTGACTCCTAAATTAGCATCTCTAGACATTTTCCTAAGACCCATATATCCAACAGCCTACTTGACACCTTTACTCGAATGTTTCATGGGTACCTTAAATTTACAGGTACAAACCAACCCCTCATCTTCTTCAGTGTTAAATATCTCAGCAAATGTGCATTCTTTTGCCCAGCTGTTCCAACGATAAACCTGGGAATCTTTTCTCACACTTCTCCCTCACCTTCCTTTATTTTTTTTTTTTTTTTTGAGACGGAGTCTCGCTCTGTCACCCAGGCTGGAGTGCAGTGGCGCAATCTCGGCTCACTGCAAGCTCTGCCTCCCGGGTTCACGCCATTCTCCTGCCTCAGCCTCTCTGAGTAGCTGGGACTACAGGCGCCCGCCACCACGCCCGGCTAATTTTTTGTATTTTTAGTAGAGACGGGGTTTCACCATGGTCTCGATCTCCTGACGTCGTGATCCGCCCGCCTCGGCCTCCCAAAGTGCTGGGATTACAAGCGTGAGCCACCGCGCCCAGCCTCCTTTATTATATTCTGCAAGACATCAGCTCTATTTCTGAAACAGCTTAATATAATTCTCTCTCCATGTCTACTGTTACAAGTGCACTGCAAGCCATCATCATCTTCTCTCATCTCCTTATTAACCAATACTTTTTTTAGAGAGGAGCTACAGTGATCACTAACAACTGGTCACGTCAATTCCCTGCTAAACGTTTAATAGGTTTCCATTGTACTTAGGACAAAACTCCAAATCTTTCAAATTGCTTCCATAGGGACCCAGCTCCAGAGTACCTGCATAGTCCATTTCTCACTGCCTGCCTTTTAATTCCTAAATGTGGCAAGCTGTTTCCTGTGCTTTGCCAAAGGTGGGCTTTTCTGCCTTGAAAACATGTTTTTTTCTTCTTTCTACTCAGCTTCTTCCTACTTTCCAGTATCTGCTGAAATCAGTGGCCCTAAATGCTGGCCATAAATTATAACCACTCAGGAGAAATTTTATTACATGCTACTACCCAGACCTCATTCTTAGCTTCAATTCTTTTTATCTGGAGTAGGGCCAGACACTCACAGTTTTTACAGCTCCCCAGGTGATTCTGATGTGCAAAATTTAGAACTGTTGGTTTAAATGTCACTATCTCAGAAAGGCCTTCCCTAACTCAACAGGCCCCCTGTTAGAATCCCAAACTGACTGTAATTTTTGTTTATAGTATTTATTGTACATTATGTGATAATATTTAATATTTGTCATCCCTATTTGATCATAAGGTTCATGAGGGCAGGGATCTTGTAGCATTTGTTTGCTTCTGTCTCCAGTAATGAACAGTGTCTGACACAGAGTTGGCAGTCCATAAATTACTGAATAAATTAAGAAATTAATTTATAAGGCTTTAAAGCTAGCTCATGGCAAAACCCAGTGTAAAACCAAATGTACTTGACTTTTGGTTTCATTGTCTTAGAATAATTTCCTTTGCCCACTTTTTGATGGGGTTGTTTGTTTTTTTCTTGTAAATTTGTTTGAGTTCATTGTAGATTCTGGATATTAGCCCTTTGTCAGATGAGTAGGTTGCAAAAATTTTCTCCCATTCTGTAGGTTGCCTGTTCACTCTGATGGTGATTTCTTTTGCTATGCAGAAGCTCTTTAGTTTAATTAGATCCCATTTGTCAATTTTGGCTTTTGTTGCCATTGCTTTTGGTGTTTTAGACATGAAGTCCTTGCCCACGCCTATGTCCTGAATGGTATTGCCTAAGTTTTCTTCTAGGGATTTTATGGTTTTAGGTCTAACATGTAAGTCTTTAATCCATCTTGAATTAATTTTTGTGTAAAGTGCAAGGAAGGGATCTAGTTTCAGCTTTATACATATGGCTAGCCAGTTTTCCCAGCACCATTTATTAAATAGGGAATCCTTTCCCCATTGCTTGTTTTTGTCAGGTTTGTCAAAGATCAGATAGTTGTAGATATGCAGCATTATTTCTGAGGGCTCTGAACAGACATTTCTCAAAAGAATACATTTATGCAGCCAAAAAACACAGGAAAAAATGCTCATCATCACTGGCCATCAGAGAAATGCAAATCAAAACCACAATGAGATACCATCTCACACCAGTTAGAATGGCCATCATTAAAAAGTCAGGAAACAACAGGTGCTGGAGAGGATGTGGAGAAACAGGAACACTTTTACACTGTTGGTGGGACTGTAAACTAGTTCAACCATTGTGGAAGTCGGTGTGGTGATTCCTCAGGGATCTAGAACTAGAAATACCATTTGACCCAGCCATCCCATTACTGGGTATATACCCAAAGGACTATAAATCATGCTGCTATAAAGACACGTGCACACATATGTTTATTGTGACACTATTCACAATAGCAAAGACTTGGAACCAACCCAAATGTCCAACAACAATAGATTGGATTAAGAAAATGTGGCACATATACACCATGGAATACTATGCAGCCATAAAAAATGATGAGTTCATGTCCTTTGTAGGGACATGGATGAAGCTGGAAACCATCATTCTCAGCAAACTATCGCAAGGACAAAAAACCAAACACCGCATGTCCTCACTCATAGGTGGGAATTGAACAATGAGAACACATGGACACAGGAAGGGGAACATCACACTCCGGGGACTGTTGTGGGTTGGGGGGAGGGGGGAGGGATAGCATTAGGAGATATACCTAATGCTAAATGACGAGTTAATGGCACATGTATACATATGTAACAAACCTGCACATTGTGCACATGTACCCTAAAACTTAAAGTATAATAATAATAATAATAAAAAGATAATTTAATAGCTATTTGAATCCTACATGCTCAAACTGGGACAGTTCTAATCTAGCCCAATCACTTCTGGGAGAAGATAATGTGGGCTGTTAGTTCTATTCCTACTAGTAGCAGCCCCATACCACATGGCTATGTCTTGTTTCATTTTGGAGTCCTAAACTCCAGATTGAATCTAACGTCTCCTGAGGATAACCTGGACTCTCCTAATAAAATAAATATTATTAAATTTTTATGAGACACACATGTGTTTTGACATGAATTTCAGTTCGAATCTTGTGATACAGAGAGCCATCCAGAAATAGAGCTGGTATTAGATGGTTAGTTAGTTCATGTTCACATATGTACTGTTTTCCTCCTTGTATTAAAATTATATTGTATATCATTAATATACAGCTGTAAGCAAAGGGAAAACATTTAATGGGTTAGACAATATGGAAAGGTCAAATTCATTTATATATTTTTCTTTTTATTTTATTTTTTTTGAGACAAAGTCTTGCTCTTGTCCCCAGGCTGGAGTGCAATGGCGCGCTCTTGGCTCACTGCAACCTCCACCTCCTGGGCTCAAATGGTTCTCCTGCCTCAGCCTCCCAAGTAGCTGGGATTACAGGTGCCTGCCACCATGCCTGGCTAATTTTTGTATTGTTAGTAGAGACGGGGTTTCACCATGTTGGCCAGGCTGGTTTCGAACTGCTGACCTCAGGCGATCCACCCACCTCAGCCTCCCAGTGCTGGGATTACAGGCATGAGCCACCCACCATGCCCAGCCCATTTATAAATTTTTCTTTAGAAGTTATAGTTCATTGGGATAAACTAAAAGGATGTATTCTTAGCAACACCCAGCAGGCCTATTGATGTGGACTGAGTGTGGCTCCTCAGAACTCCCAGTTCCCCAGAGCAGACATGGTTGATTGGTGACAGTGGTATTCTACTTGTCCAGGGAAAAGTCCTGCAATAGCCCTGTCCCAAGAAGGAGCTTGTTGAGCTTCACTACTCCCAATCGTAGAAGTTGGAACTCTAACTTTAGCGAGCTGCATCACCTGGATCTGCTATCTAGATATCATGTTCAACTTCTAACTTTACCTCCAGTTTCTTGTTTCGTGGACCACAAATTATATTACAATAACTAGGAATTGTATAGCCTCAGTCACATTGCAGCTTTATAAGGAGGACTAGCTTGTGGACCTGTGTAGTCACATAATGCATTATTTCAAAGCCTTGATGAAAGTGACTGCAGCCAGTCTGGGCCTAGCCACCATGCTGTTCACATAAGAGTTTTCTCTGCAACTTGAATACAAGAAAAGTTAGCAAATTTATACTTTTACAATAATAGTCTTCTTCCTTCTAAAATAACATATACAACTGACAATAGTTGATTGGCAGATAAGCACTGATTATGATATTTATTATTTTTCAAGTAGTCATAATGCTTCTTTTTTTCTGAGCAAGGAGTATAAATTCAGTGGCCAGTTCTGGGCTATCTTGTCAGCTGTTGTTGTGAAGATTTCTCTACAAAACATTATTTATTATTTATTTGTGTTGTTATTCTTAAATCAGATTGAAAAATTTTCCAGAATAGTCCTGATTTTAGATATTCTACTTTGTTTGTGCCTTAAAACATCAAAATGTTCCAGGAATCCCAATATTTTGGCAATTAACAATGAAATGACTCAAGTCAGAGACTGAAGAAAAATAGAATACTCACAAAAACACACACAGAAACTTACGTGTGTTCCTAGTCACGCTCTCTGTGAACACTTTCCTAGTACTAATGCCAGAGCAATTGTTGCATTTGTTTGAGTCAGGTAAAGCTAAGTCACTGATTCAAGGTGAAAAGGATGGCAAATATTTCCAAGTATAATTGAAGACAGTTACTCTTCTTACAATGCTAGTGTTCTTTGAAGTGTATTCAAAAGAAATTATATTTCATTTTAATGTCAAAATGAATGTAAAAAATCAAGGAAAGGTATGCTTTCAAGTCAACTGAGGAAAAAGAATATTCCACTTAAAAAAATAACCAGTAATCACAAGTGATATTGTATACAATATAGAAGTGAGATAAGTATTGCTTGCATTGGGAATTTGATACGCTTTTATGGGCTCAAAGAAAAATTGATTCATTGTAGGCTCTATTAACTTGCAGGTAGAAAAGGGGAGGCTTTTTTTCTTTTTGTAAATTCAAAGAGGGTTTTAGTACTTTTTAAGGAAATGATCATTTAAATAAACATGTTCTTAAATTATATTTTGGTGACGAGTTGTGAGCAGAATGAAGTGAGAAGAAAGACTACAAACCAGAGAGAGCTAAGATATAAAAATGGCATGAGGATATTAGGATTTCAAACATAAAGAAATTTTCTGAATTCATTGCCTTGTTATGTATAGATGCTATGATAAGATAATTTTCTCTAATGACTTTTAGACATAAGGAATACCTGTACTTCAAAAATGTTCATAATCCACATGAAAAGCAATTGGCAAATCCACAATTTCCAAGGTCTTTAGGAGAAAAAAGTATTTTTTTAAAGCCTGAAGTCCTTAAATCTAGTAAGATATTATCAATCTTATCAGGAATAAAATAACGAAAGTACACCCTAATTTTAAATAATTGTTTTATAGAATTTTGCATTGTGTTTCATATAATTTTATTTTTCAGGAAAGAGTATTTATGTGGGTGATGTAATTTTACGTTATTATGTCTTTAAATATTAATTTGTAAAGTAGAAAAATATTAACAATGTGTCTTAAAGTTTATCTTGAAACATATAGATAATAATTAATATGTGTTAAATTTCTGTTTTGACTCCAGGGCTTCATTACAGTAACTTAATTTCTTCATTTTGGAAGTGGGCCTTTAAACCCAGAGAATTCATTCACTGGCACCTGCTTATCAGCTCTGGGCAATACAGTGTTGGGATTTTCAGGCCTAGGTATCAATGAGTATTTACTAAGAACCAGGTACTATGTTAAGTGTTGGGCCTACAGATGCATCTAGCAAATGGTGCCTGCCGTGGAGGGATAGCTTACCTAATGAGGAAGGCAGACACAATTGACAACATAATTCAATGTAGTAGGTACTGATGTCTACCAATAAAGAAAAAAATTGGGGGACAAATAGGTAAATAAGGTTAAATCTTACTGAGAAAAGCCACTGAGTACATGTCACTTGACCCAAAATTCTTTTCTATTCCCACGATGCCTAGCACGTCTCACGTATAGCAAGTGCTCAATTGCTGGGCTGACTTAAAGTCAGTACAAGCACATGAGCAATCTTGCCATAGAGTGTCATGGAGAAGACCTCATTCATTTTTTCATTGTTGTTGAGATAGATGCCTAGTAGCCTTAGTTTTATTCAGGGGACTGAATCATAAAACAGCAAATTAAACATCCAGGAGGTCATTTCCTTTTCAGCTTTACAAAGTTGTTTTTTTTTTTCCAAGAAGATTTTGCCTAACATCATCAACAGAGTAAGCAGATCTTGAAATGTTATTTTCTAGGAGAAACTGGAAAAACAATTTGCCTCAAAATATATTCCTCTTACTTAAATTCTACAACTGAAGGATAATTTCTTTGCTAAACCATCAATACCTTTAAATGCAAGTGACCCTGGGAAGGCTCACACATTATTCTATTACGAATTACAACATCTGAGGGTGAGTCTGTTGGTCTTTTTCAGACCTCCAATGTTTTGCTTATTCAAAGTCAGTGAGATGTAATACAGGGAAGTTGCAAATGTTCATGGAATGAAGGGGAACCTCGGCTCGTGTGGTTCAGTAAGAGGCAGACTCAAAAGAAGGGAATAAGGTTTCAGAACAGGAAGGAGGAGACATGTTTGCCAAACTTCACTAGGATTTGCTCTAAGTGTAATGTGCTATATGTTACGGTTGTTTGATAAATCTAGTTACCACATTTTACAAACGTAGGTCCTTCCAATTACTTTAATTAAAATTAAATTTTAATTTAATTGAAATTAATTGGACTTTCTGCAGGCTGTGGGAGAAGCGATGCTGGTTAATGACAGAAATGCTGGGTCTAGCATCCACAGTCACATTGGGGGATCTCAGAAGTTTCTTACAATACATACAGAATAAAGTAATACCCCAAAAGAACAAAGGCATAAACTACTCTTCCTATTTTTCCCTTATTAATAATAATTCATGTTATATTTGATACAGAGAATATATAATATAATTTATATCTATAGTTAGCTTTCATTAAACACCCACCTTTTATGAATTCTGATGGCAATACCTTTCATGCAGGATCCTATTTAATCTTCACCAATGAGATGCAAATAACGGACCTAGAATCATGCACACAGGTAACATAAACAGAAGCAGAATTGCAAATCATGAGTATTATACCCTAATGTAGAGCTCTTAACCATTTTGTAATATCACCCTCAGAAACAAATGGAAAGAAAGACAATTGGGGCCCGGATTCTTCTTCAACCTCATTGCACCTTTATGCTGGCCACGTACTTACTTATGATCACATAAATCAAGAAGAGTGTGTTAAGTAACTTCAACTTCCCTTCAAGTGCAAACGTTCCATTTTTTTTTTTTTTTTAACCTTGGGGGTCTATTTGTTGTGGTAATGGGGTGGACATTATCTCAGAAGGAACTTTATTCTTTACTTCATGACAGGCATATTTGACAAATGCGAAGAATGGGACATTTGGTTTCTTGCCTGTGTGGAGCTCAATGTTCGTGACCTGTGGGCCTCCCAGACCCTGCTTTATTTGCAGAGCCCCTTGGCTGTGAATCACAGGGCATGCCATTGCCGTATATGGGGATAGCACACTGGGCCGTGGGAGTTAACTGGGATTACCAGTGACTGTAATGTTGGTGTCTTGATCGTCAGCAACTCTGCTTTGAAGCTGAAGGGCAGAGTACAAGCACACTTACGCATCTTAACTTGGTAATAATAGCATGCCTTTGTGATGACAAGGCATGCTGTGAGTACCCAAGTTTATACTATGCATTCTGTTGATATTTGATATGATATTAAGTTAAAGCATGGCTTGTCCACTAGTCTAAATCTTGTCACTTAAACTCCAAACACTTGTCATAAATAGACCTGGAATGTGGTGGAAAAGTAATTAGGAATTGGATTTTTTACTTTTTCAGCTCCGGAGTCATACTTTTATTGTCTTCTTAGAAATTTTTCAGGTGATTTTTTTTATCTTTGCTTAACCTTAGTTGTTAAAATAAATGTTAATTTGAGGTTGCTTTGTTTTGAAATTACTGTAGTCATGGGCAAATATCACTGTGTGGATTTCTACACCCATGGAATATTAATGCTCAAAGCAATGTTAGAGATAGCCTAAAAATGTTATCACAACAGTTCTTCCATCCCTTACAATAAGTTTGAATTTTAGCATTGGAATTAGATTGAAATTTTTGTCTTGTCATGTAGTAGCCGTGTAACCATCAGCAAGTTATGAAACCTCTTTTAGCCTGAGTATCCTCAACTGTAAAAAAAAAAAAAAAAAAAAAAAAAGGTCAATTACAACTACATTATGTAGATCTGTATGATCTGTGCAAAGTAGTAACATAATATGTATAGGCTTGCCTAGCTCCCGGCCTTGGCACAGAGTATTAGCTCAATAATTGTGTTTTCTTCTCTCTAACACTATAATAACAAGCTTTGTTTCAATTTTAATTTAATTTTAAATTAAGATAGTGTATACTATGAAGCATCTAAATAAGGTTATAAGGTGTACCATCTTTTTATAATAGCACTTTCTTCTTTATTCTGAGAATGTAAGAGTAGCTGTGAGGTTAGATACAGGTGTCTAGATGGAAGAGGAAACTGTAGTAGAAGAATATAAGAGGATTTACTTTATTGTAAATTTTCAGAGAGTAATAATAGGGATATTGAAGTGAAGGAAGAAGAATGTGTGCTTGAAAAATTTCTAGAAGGAAGATGGGAGTGAATTTACATAGAGACTTGAAGTATAAATTAAATAAAACTATCAAGGGTTAAGGTTTAAGATAGACTCCATGACAATGAAAAATAAAACCCTTTAATATGAACACCATAAGTCTAGTCAACATTTTTCAGATTCTAAAAGCCATGTAAAAGGCAGAGGTGAAAGCCTGAACTAAACTAAAAATAGACTCATCAAGCACATTGTCTGGAAGTAAGTGAAGATGGTAAAAGGCAAATTCCTTCCCTTTCTTTGCCCTGTTCTGGAATAAAGACATGTAAATTGTCAAATTTAGAAACATTGCTTAACATTTTTTGAAACATTAATTAATGTTTCTGCTTAAGGGAATATTAATCAAATATGTATTGAACATCTATTGGACATTCTTCTATGTGCTGGGATATAATTGTGAACAAAACCTGAAAACAACCCTAGTCCTCAGAGTTAGCAACTTAGTCGGGCAAGATGACAACAATTACACACAAAGACACACACACACTTATGAAAAACCTAAAGCAGAGGAGATAGTAATGCTGAAGGAGAGGGCTGCAGTTTCAAGCAATTGGGTCAGGTAAGTTTGAAGGTGGACTATGGCTTGCATTTTTGAGGGAAAAAAAGGATGCCAGTGTGGCTGCAGCAGAGCTGGTGGTGAGGGGGGATAAGGTGTGGGAGATGGAGTTAACAAGGCAATAGGAGCCATATCATGCAGGTTTCCTAGAGTGTTGCAAGGATTTTGGCTTTTACTCAGATTAAAGCAATTACTCTATATATTTTCAAGAATATCAGCAAAGAAAATTAATGCAACAAGTTGTCCTAGGGAACCCTCAGACCTTAATTACCTTAATCTTCCCCCTCATCTCCTTGCTTGATCCAATCATCCACCCAGGGCTTAGTTTCTCTTACTCTTTGTCCAGACCCTCATCATCTGCCATCTGGAGTCTTGCATTGACCTCTTTACTCCTTTCACTGCCTCTGTCTCTCTGTTATCACAAATCCATCCTTCTCACTGTCAACTGATATTTTTTTAAAACACTAATCTGTGTTCTGATACTAAAATATACTTTGAAGTTTATATTTCTTCTGAAGTCTGGCCCCTTACAAGATTCGCTAGAATCTGGCTTCGATGCACATATCTAGCCTCAACTCTGCCACTTCTTTGTATGTATGGCATCCCCTCAAATATGTTCTGAGCGTTCACACCTTTGGGGCCTGTGTGTTCCTGTTTGCATGTTTTGAGGCTATCATATTCTTACTTAACCTTAAGATCCAACAACAACTCACATTTTCTGAGGAGCAATTACTGTTTTTTTTTCAGGTAGAACCAATGTATCCTTCTTCTGAGTACTCATAAAACTGTCCCTTTCTTTGTCATAGCACATCTGCCCCTTCAATTAGGTTATACATATATTTCTCTCTGCCAGATTCTAAGCAACTGAAGCATAAAGACTATGTTTCCCCCACTCCTGTATCCACAGTACCTCGGGTCATGCTTAGTACCTGGGGAATGCCCAGAGATTTTTTTAAAAATAGATGAATAAATCACAATTTTAATGGATATATGTGTGTAGTTGGATATAACTATGTTAAACATGATTAATATGAGCAAAACCAGTCAGATGGTATTATCAGACCCATTCTTTGACTTGGTCTGAAATTAATAAAGCTTTGGGAAATGTATTTACTTTTGAGCAAATATTTTGGACTTAAGCTTTTTTTCTTTGATAAACTGAGAAGGTTAAACTTGATGGTCTTTAATGCAGCCCTGAGACACTAATCATTCATTCATTCATTTAAGCATATTTAAGTGCCCATTTGGTGCAAAGCATATGACATCATCAAAAGGCAAACCATTCTTTTCATGTGTGTTTTATATTTCTATTCAGTCCAATGCTATGATGAGGCTATAAATAAATGTATGGTATTTCTTTCTAGTCTGTCACAAGCTTATAAGATTAGAAGATGTTCAAGTGCAACCTAAATACACAGCATTAAAGGAATTCAAGACAGAAAATGGATACTAGAAATTTAAAATAGCATTTGACACTGACTGATATCTTAATACTACTGTAGACATGGAAAAACCCATGTCATCCTTTCTACATAAGATAAAGGGATTTGGAAGAATATCGTGCTATATATGCTGAAACATATCTATAGAATGCTATAATAACATGTCAACATTCTAAAACAAATTCTTTACATTTAACAGATGATAAAATGCATTGAAATCTATATTATTTGAACTTAAATTCTACCATAAAGTGAAAGCAAAAGCAAATAATGAAACTTAAAATGGAATTGGCTAATCTAAAAATAATCTATTTTAAACTCTCAGTATTTTCCCCGAAGTAGAATTTCTTTCTTAACAAAGAATACTAGGCTTCAAGACTACTATTAGCAAGAAGGCAAAGGGGAACAAGCCAGAGCTTTATTTTCTTTTTTTTTTTTTAATTTTTATTTTTATTATTATACTTTAGGTTTTAGGGTACATGTGCACAATGTGCAGGTTTGTTACATATGTATCCATGTGCCATGTTGATTTCCTGCACCGATTAACTCGTCATTTAGCATTAGGTATATCTCCTAATGCTGTCCCTCCCCCCTCCCCCAACCCCGGCAGAGCTTTATTTTCTAGGAGTGAATGGAATTTGAGATTATTTTTCAATTAAGAAGGTGTTATTTTCTTCTTTAACTCTCTTTATGCTCCTTGCTTGAAATTTCTTAAATAAGAAATAATAAGCTGGTGAGGAGCTGCATTCCTTTGGAGGAGAAGAGGTACTCTGATTTTTAGAATTTTCAGCTTTTCTGCTCTGGATTCTCCCCATCTTTGTGGTTTTATCAACCTTTGGTCTTTGATGATGGTGACGTACAGATGGGGTTTTGGTGTGGATGTCCTTTCTGTTTGTTAATTTTCCTTCTAACAGTCAGGACCCTCCACTGCAGGTCTGTTGGAGTTTGCTGGAGGTCCACTCCAGACCTTGTTTGCCTGGGTATCACCAGTGGAGGCTGCAGAACAGCAAATATTGCAAAATGGCAAATGTTGCTGCCTGCTTGTTCCTCTGGAAGCTTCGTCTCAGTGGGGCACCCAGCCATATGAGGTGTCAGTTGGCCCCTACTAGGAGGTGCCTCCCACTTACGCTATTTGGAGGTCAGGGACCCACTTGAGGAGGCAGTCTGTCCATTCTCAGATCTCAAACTCTGTGCTGGGATAACCACTACTATCTTCAAAGCTGTCAGACAGGGACGTTTAAGTCTGCAGAAGTTTCTCCTGCCTTTTGTTCAGCTATGCCCTGCCCCCAGAGGTGGAGTCAACAGAGGCAGGCAGGCCTCTTTGAGCTGCAGTGGGCTCCACCCAGTTCGAGCTTCCAAGCCACTTTGTTTACCTACTCAAGCCTCAGCAATGGCAGACGCCCCTCCCCCAGCCTGGTTGCTGCTTTTCCATTGGATCTCAGACTGCTGTGCTAGCAATGAGCAAGGCTCCATGGGTGTGGGACCTTCCGAGCCAGGCATGGGATATAATCTCCTGGTGTGTCATTTGCTAAGACCATTGGAAAAGCACAGTATTAGGGTAGGAGTGTCCCGATTTTCCAGGTACCATCTGTCACGGCTTCCGTTGGCTAGGAAAGGGAATTCCTTGACCCCTTGAGTTTCCTGGGTGAGGCAATGCTCCGTCCTGCTTTGGCTCACACTCCATGGGCTGCACCCACTGTCCGACAAGCCCCAGTGAGATGAACCTGGTACCTCAGTTGGAAATGCAGAAATCACCTGTCTTCTGCATCACTCATGCTGGGAGCTGTAGACTGGAGCTGTTCCTATTCAGCCATCTTGAAACCTCTCTTCCACCTCTCTTATAACCTGATCACTCTTTATTCAATTAACCTGTTTTTATAACTTACATTTTCTGAAGTTAAAATTAAATATAATGGTCCTTAGATAGAAGTTCTATTGATCAAGGCTTTATGTAATCCACTATCATAGCCCCAGTACTTACAGAAGTGCCTGACAATACATATATTGAAAGACTATTGAAAGACAGATGAGATCAGTAGGATCTATATACTTAATGTATAAAATTTTAGCTCAAAGTAGAAAAAATGCCATTAGTGCTCCTGTGAAACATTATGGCAGAAAAAGTTTGATTTTTGCAAGTTTAAAACTTGCAAATTTATGCTTTTTGTAATGATAGAGTAGCTTTTATTGGACTATCCTTCTGAGAGATACAGATGACAATTATAACTTTTGGACAAAATCTAACTAACAAACAAACAAAAAACCCAAACAAAAAACATATGTAAGTATGAAGACAAAGGTTACTGACAAAAACAAAAATTGTAGGAGCATTAATCCTTGAAAGAAAAACACCAAACAGTGCATTTGAATTTTATAGAGCTTTTCACCTGAGAATATTCCCAAGTCCAAGTGTCTTGGTATAACTAAAACTTGAACATTAACATACAATCACAGTGACTTGAGGAGGTGGATAGCGTTCAAGACTTCAGAGTAGTGGAAAGTGAGAGAGAGAAAAAAAAACTAGCGATGGAAGTAACAATAGAGGATGGAGTCAAATATCTGTGTATAAACATTGATCAAAATCCAGCTGATCCTTGAAAGATCAGCCGAATTTTGTAGTGTTCTCAGTCAGAGAACACTACAAGAAGATGTATGAGTAAAATCAAAACCAAAACCAAACAAACAAAAAATACCAGCTGGAAGGTTGAAAGCCTATCACAAGAAAAGTAGAGATTTGAATTTGAGTCCGGAAAGATAATTGCCTCCAATAAGAAAATAAACTCATCCTAGAGGAAGGTAATTCCTCTACAGTTTTTACAAAGTGTTATCCATATTATTCAATATAAAATAAAAATTACCAGACATCTGAGAAAGAAGAAAATGATATCCATGGTCAAGAAAAAGAAGATACAGATGATGAACTGCATCAGAAGTTGGAATTAGAAGAAAAGGACTTTAATGTAACTTTTTAGTTTCAGCCATGTGGCAGGAATCACCATGGTTTATAACAGCCTCCTCCTGAGAGAATATAGACATCACTTGCCACTGAGGAAACCAATAGCCATTCCCTCAAGTGTACCTTAGAGAGAGAGATGTGGCTCCATACCCCTTTGTGACCTAATAAGCAGCCACTGATTATCCATGTTGGGAGAGAAACTGTCACCTTTCCGAACCCAGCATGGGCCCAGTGAGTGCCAACAGAGCTTTGACCACCCTGTGGTGTCCACATCCAGACCTGAACTCTGTGGTTACACTGGATCTGCCTATGTCTCAGACATTGGAATCATTACCGTAGTAAGCTAATTTGCACAATGGGTTCTGGAGCCAAGCTCTTGCTGCTTATGGTCATGCCCCAGGCACCAGCTCAGCCACCATAGAGCTTCATTCTGACCATGTAGATGCTTTACTAAGATTCACTCTGACCTTATAGATGCTGAGGCTAGCACATGCTTATACCTTGGATCCTGGCTATAAGGCTGCATTGTGTGCACCCACATCTCAAACATCAGAGCCACTGCCAGAGAGAGGTAGTTCATAATCCAGGTCTGGAGTCAAGGCCTGCATGTGACTACACTTCAGGCACTACCTTGGCTGCCATAAAGAGCAAGGCCCTGCCCAACCCCAGAGCCACTCTAATACTGTGCCCACTGGTGCTCTTATTCTTGCTTCCCCTAGTTGCTTCATAACAATCCATACCTCACATTTTGTCACCAACATAGCAGCAAAGGTGTCTGCAACCTAGGCACTAGTACCAATACTGCCCTGGATCCCAAAACCATAGTTATTCCATATATGACAATGTTTTTGGCCTCAGCTTCATGGCCTCTTCATAGGGGCCACTCATGAGACAAGGGTGCCATCATTACTGCAAGTGAGTGCACAAGCCAGACCCTGTGTTAGGAAGAATCCCCTCAGCCACAACTTCCCAGTGGGAGAAAAAGAGAGCAAAGCAACCTTGGCAGTTATTGCCACTGAAGACCCCAGTGAGCCTTGCTGCTACAGCAGAATTTATAGCATTGGATACTGGATCCCCGAAATATTCATCAACACTGATTTTTGCTGCCAGAGCTGCACAGAGACGAAATAGCTGAAATATTCACTAATGCAGAACCAATGTACTATATCTAGCAAGTGCCCTTGTATCCCTTACATAAAGGAAATTTTTCCACAGTAAAACTAACCTTTAAAGTCTGCAAGAGGTGGCTGCTACACCAAATAAACAAACATCAACATAAGACAATAGAAACATGAAAAACCAACGAGACATAAAACCACTCAAATAACACAATAATCTCTCAGAAGCTGACCCCAAAGAAATGGAGATATACATACAAACTGTCTGGCAAATAATTTAAAATTATTTTAGAGAAGCTCAATAAACTTCAAAAAACATACAAAGAAACAATTAAATGAAATCAGAAAAAAAAAAAAATGACCAACATAAGAAATCTAAGAGATTGAAATTGTAAACAGGAATCAAAAATATTCTGGAGGTGAAAAATACAATGGAACAAATGAAAAATGCCATAGAGAACATTGACTTCAGAACTGACCACGTAGAAGAAAGAATGTGTTAAGCTGAAGACACATTTGAAAATACATAGAGAAGAAAAAAAAAAAAAAGAATAAGGAATGAATAAACTTATGGGGTTTATGGGACATCATCAAAAGGGTAAATGTTTGAGTTGTAGGAGTTTGAGAAGAAGAAGAGAGAGACAAAGTACTATAAAGCTATTTCAGGAAACAACAGCAGAAAATTTTCCAAATAAAATATTTAAATATCCAGGTACAAGATAAAGGTAGCTGGATATTCAAAAGTCCCAAAGTCCCCAATCAGATTCAATCTAAACAAGACTATACCAACATATTTTATAATGAAACTGAAAAAAAAAAAAAAGACAAAGAGAATCCTAAAAGCAGCATGAGAAAAAAAATTCATATAAAGGAGTTTAAATAAGGCTAGCAGGAGATTTCTCAGTAGAAGGGTTGCAGGCCAGCAGAGAGTGGGATAATATGTTTAAAAGGCTGAAGGGGAAAACAAGAAAAAAAACAACCAGAAAACAAAAATCTTGCCAAGCAAGAACACTGATGAAGCTGTTGTTCAGAAATGAAAGACAGATAAAGACTTTCCCAGGCAAACAAAAGCTGAGGGAGCCCATTACCACCAGACCTGTTTTACAAGAAATGCTACAGGGAGTTTTTGAAGCTGAGAGAACAGGATCCAACTTAGTAACACAACAATATATAGAAGTATAAAACTCACTGGAAAAAATAAATGCATAGTCAAATTCAGAATATTTTATACTGTAATGGTGTATAAATCACTTATATTTTCAGTATGAAGATTAAAAGACAAAACTATCAAAATATTAATAGCTACAATAATTTGTTAAGGGATATATAAAATAAAAGATGTAAATTGTGCTATCAAAGATATAAAATGTGTGAGAAGGTAGAGTAAAAGTGTAGAGTTATTTTTATGTGATAAAAGTTAAGTTGTTTTTAGCTTAAAATAGTCTGTTATAATGATAAGCTTTTTAAAAAAATTTCAATAGTTTTGGGAGTACAGCTGGCTTTTGGTTACATGGATAAGTTCTTTAGTGGTAATTTCTGAGATTTTAGTGCACCTATCACCTGAGCAGTGTACACTGTACCCAATTTGTAGTCTTTTATCCCTCACCCCCTTCTCAGCCTTCCCCCATGAGTCCCCAAAGTCCATTATGTATGTCTTATGCATTTGCATTCTAATAGGTTAGCTCTCACTTATAAGGGAGAACATACAATATTTACTTTCTATTGCTGAATTACTTCCCTTAGCAAGATGGCCTCTAGCTCCATACAAAATGCTGCAAAAGACATTATTTCATTCCTTTTTATAGCTGAGTAGTACTCCATGGTATATATCTATATACCACATTTTCTTTATCTACTCATTGGTTGATTGGCACTTAGGTTGGTTCCATATCTTTGCAGTTGAAAATTGTGCTGCTATAAACATGCATGTGCATATGTGTTTTTTATATAATGACTTCTTTTTCTTTGGGTAGATACTCAGTAGTGGGATTGTTAGATCAGATGGTAGTTCTAGTTTTAGTCCTTTAAGGAATCTGCATACTGTTTTCCATAGTGGTTATATTAATTTACATGCTCACCAGCAGTGTAAGAGTACTCATTTTCACCACATCTATGCTACAATCTATTGTTTTTTTACTTTTTAATTATGGCCATTCTTGCAGGAGTAAGGCAGTATCTCATTGTGGTTTTATTTTGCATTTCCCTGATGATTAGTGATGCTGAGCATTTTTTCATATGTTTGTTGGCTGTTTGTATATCTTCTTTTGAGAAATGTCTATTCATGTCTTTCACCCACTTTTTGATGATGTTATTTTTTTCTTGTTGATTTGTTCGAGTTCCTTGTAAATGTGGGCACTAGTCCTTTGTTGGATGCATAGTTTGCAAATATTTTCTTCCACTCTGTGGGTTGTCTTTTACTCTGCTGATTATTTTATATGCTTTGCAGAAGCTTTTTAGTTTAATTAGGTCTCATTTATCTATTTTTGTTTTTGTTGCATTTATTTTTTGGGTCTTAGTTATGAATTCTTTGCCTAAGCCAATGTCTAGAAGAGTTTTTCCAATGTTATCTTCTACAGTTTTTCTGGTTTCTGGTCTTAGATTGAAGTCTTTGATCTATCTTGAGTTGATTTTTGTATAAGATGAGAGATGAGGATCCAGTTTTATCCTTCTACATGTGGCTTGCCAGTTTTCCCAGCACCATTTATGGAAGTTATAACTATAAGGTGTTTTTTGTAAGCCTCATGGTAACCACAAAGCAAAAACTCACATACACAAAAGATGTTTTTTTGAGACAAGTTGTCACTCTGTTTCCCAGTGCATTGCTGTGTGATCACAGGTTACTGCAACCTAAAACTCCAGAACTCAAGCTATCCACCCACCTCAGCTTTCCAAGTAGATGGGATTACAGGTGTCCGTCATCATGCTCAGCTACTTTCAAAATTTTCAGTAGAGATGGGGTCTATGTTGCCCAGGCTGGTCTTGAATTCCAGGGCTCAGGTGATCCTCCTGCCTTGGCCTCCAAAGTGCTGGTACCACTGGCATGAACCACCATGGCATGAACCACCATGTCTGGATATAAAAGATTAAGAGTAAGAAATCAAAACATACCACTATAGAAATCATCTAACCACAAAGGAAGCCAGCAAGAGAGGAAGAAAATAATCTATAAAACAATGAGGAAATCATTAACCAAATGGCACTAGAAAATTCTTGCCTATTAATAATTACCTTGAATGTAAATGGATAAAATTATCTAATCAAAAAACACAGAGTGGATGAATGAATAATAAAAAAAAAAACAAGACTCAACTATATGCCACCTACAAAAGAGACTCACTTCTCATTGAAGAATACACATAGATTAAAAGTGAAAGGATAAAAAAAGCTATTTCATGCAAATGAAAACCAAAAGAGAGCAGAGGTGGCTATAGTTATATCAGATAAAATAGACATTCAGTCAAAAACTGCAAAATGAGAAAAAGAAAGTCATTATATAATGATAAAGGGATCGGTTTGTCAACCTTTTAATTTAGATTCATTGCAATCCCTATCAAAATTCTAATAACTTTTTATATAAATAGAAAAGAAATCTTAAAATTAGTAGGGAACCACAGAAGGTCCCAAATATCCAAAGCAATCTTGAGCTAAAAGAGCAAAGCTGGAGGCATCACTCTACTTCATTTAAAAGTCTACTACAAAGCTATAGTAATCAAAACAGCATGGGGCTGTCATAAAAACAGACATAGACACAAATGAAGCAGAATAGAAAGTCCAGAAATAAGTCCATGCATTTATAGTCAACTTATCTTTGGTAATGTGCTGAGAACACACAATGGGAAAAGATCAATCTCTTCAATAAATTATTCTGGAAAAACTGACTATGCATATGCATAAAAATAAAATTAGACTGTCATCTCACACCATATACAAAAATCAATTCAAAATAAATTAAAGACCTAAATGTAAAATCTAAAACTATAAAATTACTAGAAGAAAATATAGTCTAAAAACTTCATGGCATTTGTTGGGACAAAATTTTTTTTTTTTTGGTATAACCCCAAAAGCAAAGACAACAGAGGTAAAAATAGACAAAGGGGATTACATCAAAAAAGAAAGCTTTGCACAGCAAAGGAAGCAATTGACAGAGTGAATAGATAACATATGGAATGGGAGAAAACATTTGCAAACTATAGCTCTGATAATGGTTGATATCCAAACTATCTCAGGAACTTAACTCAATAGTAAGAAAACAAATAACTTCATTAGCGAATGGACAAAGTACTCAAATAGACGTTTCTCAAAAGAGACATACAAATGGCCAACAGATGTATGAAAAAATGCTCAACATAATTATCAGGAAAATGCAAATCAAAAGTATAATGAGATATCACCTCACACATGTCAGGGTGGCGATTATCCAAAAGATGAGAGAAGTGTTGGCAAGGTTGTAAAAAAAAGAAAACCCATGTACACTGCTAATGGGAATGTAAATTAATACAGCCATTATGGAAAACAATACAGGGGTTCCTCAGAAAATTAAAAATAAAACTATGATGTTATCCAACAATCCTATTACTGAGTATGTATCCAAATGATATGAAATCAATATGTGGAAGAGATACCTGCACTCTCATATTCATTGCAGCATTATTCACAATAACCAAGATATGGAATCAATATAAGTGCCTATCAATGAATGAATAAAGTGAATGTGGCATATGTAAACAATTAAATACTGTTTAGCCTTTTTTAAAAAAAGGAAATTCTGTCTTTTGCAACAACATGGATGAACTTGGGGACACTAGGTGAAGTGAAATAAGCTAGGCACATAAAGAAAATACTACATAACCTCGCTTATATGTGGAATCAAAAAAAGTTGAACTTAGAGAAGCAGAGAGTAGAATGGTGGTTACCAGAGCCTTGGGTGTGGAGGGTCAATTGGGGAGATGTTGGTTAAATTTCAGTTACATAGGAGGAATATATTCAGGAGATCTATTGTATAACATAGTGACTGTAGTTAATAACAATATATTGTATGCTTGAAAATTGCTAAAAGAGTAGAATTTTTTCTCACCGCAAAAAAATTATAAGTATGTGACGTAATGCATGTTACATAGCTTGATTTAACCATTCCACAGTGTACACATGTATAAAAATGTCATAGTGTACATCATCCACATATAACATTTTTACTTGTTAATTAAAAATATAAAGGGAGATGGACAAAGTGGCTGACTAGAAGGAGCTGGTGTGCACCATTCTCACAGAGAGGAATAGGAGGGGTGAATAAATACAGCACCTTCAACAGAAATATCCAGGTACACACATTGAGACTAATCAAGGAAGCAACTTAACCAATGAGAATGGAGAAAAGCAAGGCAGGACAATGGGTCATCCAGGAGTGACGTGGAGCCAGGGGAACCTCCCTGACCCAGGGAAGTGGTGAGTGAATGTGTGACTCCAGAAACCCACACTTCTCTCATGGGTCCTTGCAATCATCAGGTCAGGAGATCCCCTCATGAACTCACTCCACCAGGGTCTCAGTCTGACACACAGAGCTATGTGGAGTCTTGGCAGAGCAGCTGCTCAGGCAGACACAGAGACCCAGGAGCCTTAGATATCAAGTAAATCAAGAGGTTTCCCTATTCTACAATTCTAGATCCTACTAGTATGATTGACTATGAAAACTCTCATCAGCAAGTGTTTCAGCTGCTTTCAAATGGTTCCTAGCATCTCACACATACTCAGTTTCTCATTTATTTTTCAGCAGCATCTCTGTTGAGATGTCTCATAGCAGCTGCAATGAGTCTTGTTTTTTGTTTTTTTTTTTATTTTTTTTCCTGAGAAAAACTCTTCTGAGGAACAAGTTTAAATCTTATTGTTAGCTTTACACTCAGGGAACTACTGTAGTACATGTAACTCATTAGAATACTATACTCATAGCTCAAAGCTCTGTTGTAGGACACTTATTCATAAATTTCTTATTTGCTTCAAGGATATTCTTACAGTCCCCCTAGAGCAGAGATCACCAAATCTCGCCCACTGCCTGTTTTTGCAAATAAAGTTTTATTGTAACACAGCCTCATTCATTTGTGTACGCTTTGCCTATGATTGTGTGTGTTCTATAATAGCAAAGTTGAATTGTTGTGACAAAGATTGTGTACTTTGCAGTGCCTAAAACATTTACTATCTGGCCCTTTACAGAAAATGTTTACTGAGACCTGTTTAGATAGTTTTCTCCCTAAATATTACAACAAATATCACACTTTCTGTCTATTAACATTTAAAAGCAGACCTCTAAAGAACTTGGGGAGGTGGCGTAGGGGGTGGGAAAGTAAATACTCTCCATAGGGCAAAGTTACAAAAAGACTAATCAAATCCCTGGAATAATCAGAGTCTCCAAAGTAAACATGCAAATTGAACTCTATTTCTCTTATTTGGCAGGAAGAGAAACCTGAATTAGTTGTAGGTTACAGTCTTTCAAATGTATGTATTTTAACCAACCTATACATATTTACCTAATATCTAGCATACTATGATAAGTATCTGTATTGAGTGTAACATGTAAAGACTTATTCCCCAATATTTGGGCTTCCACGTGGAAGAATCTCCACTGGAAGGGTAGTTCCTAATCTCTTTGGTTTTGGAATCTCTTTATACTACTTGCAATTATTGAGAATCTCAGAGACCTTTTCTTTATTTGAATTTTATCTATATATATTTACCATACTAGAAATAACTGTAAAATTTTAAATAGTTTTGTTTATTCAAAAACAACCAATACAACTCTGATGAGTGGAGGAACACCAGGGTTCTTGGTCTCCAGTCAAATTAGAAAAAATGACAGGGACACACGTGGAGTGGTTGTAAGGAATGGAGAGTTTAATAGGCCAGAAAGAAGGGAGAAGGCAGAAGGAAGAAGCTCCGGTACAGAGACAGAGGGAGGGGAGCTCCAAAGCCCAGAGAGGGAACCCCAAATGGGGCAGAAACCAGCCAGGATATATACAGAGGCTGGAGGAGGTGGTGTCTGATTTGCATAGGGCTTAGGGGATTGGTTTGGCCAGGTCTGTCATTCATGTAGTCCTCCAAAAAGCTCTGCTCTCCCACCCTAGTCCTTTAATATGCAAATAGAGGGCGCCATGATGTTCTACACACCGGGGGATATGTGGGGGCTGCCATGTTGCCAGGAACATGTGGGACAAGGGCAAGAAGGCCTCAGGAATCACCACGTTTGGGTGGACCCAGTTTCTAATGGCTTGCATTTGCATATCAGAGGTTGCTGGCCTGGCTCTAAGAGCCTGGGCTTTACAAGAAACTTTCTGTGAAATGCTTTAAAAAAACAAAATCTTCCCAAGAACCGCTTTTCTTCTCTATCTGCCTAAAATAGTTTCTTAATAACTCCTACAACATAACAATAACAAGCCCATTACTTTTCATTTCTTTTATCTTTTACTCTTTTACAATAAAAAACTGTATTTTCCCAAATTAAAACTAATTAGTGAGAAAGATGGCCATCTTAAATTTTTGCAAGTCTTTTAAATGCCTGGCTTAATGGAACACAACTGGCGTCTCCTGTCTTCTGCAAACCATTGTGTTGTCATATTACATGTCATGTAGCCTGTGGAGAACTCCACTGTACACTAGTGAGAGAATAGGTCTGAAAAGGGCAAACATTTTTGTATTATTATAAAAATAGTCTTGGTTTGTAAATCCCTGAAAGGGTCTTTGGGACCACACTAAGAGCTGCTGCCCTAGAATAATATCTTTGACCTCTTTCTGCCTGCTCACTCGCTCTTACTCTGGTTGAGGAGTGTCTTTGATCTAATTTGTGTGATTAGGGAAAGGAACCCAGCCCTTGTTATTCAATCTCTGCCAACCTTCTTTGAGAAGCAGCCTGCCCTCAGGCAGTATATCTTTGGCTTCTCTCAAACTATACATCGCCTCCTGACCTCAGGCCCCACCTCCCACACTGAATTGTGATCACCAGTCTCTTCTCTCACCATGGAGAGCACTGCCGGGAAGAGGATTTCTCTTACTTTCTAACTTTCTCGTTTTCCCAAAACCCAGGACACTGCTTTGCTTGCAACTGCTTAGTCAATATATGTATTATAAATGAAGTTTTTAAGGGCAAACAAAGACAAAGATTGTTTTATGTATTTTTTGTAGCACCTGTTCTACCCAGTATTATGCTAAGATATGGTGTGCTTAATCATGTTAGTGGTAATTTAGATAGATAATTTGGTGAAACCGATTTCACTAGTCATGTGTAAAGAAACCTTTCTATTATTTGTAGTTTGATTTTGCCTATTAAAGAAAATGCATACTTATTTTCCTTTTATTATTTAATTATTCATTCACTTTAAAGAATATAACAGGCTCCTATTGAAGGGACTTCATTGAGTCTGCTTTATTTTCATTACTTTAGGTAGATTTATTAATTAGATCCCTTAGCTGATTCTCAATCTGTCCTTCTGTTATTTACTTATTTATACAAGTCCTAATGGGTTAGATGGGGGTGCAGTGGACTTCTTCTCTAGTCTTCACAGCACACACCACTATGATTATCAGACAGCGGGCATAACTTTCTGTCGTGCTTCTAGGATTTGGTGTTGATATTCTCCCTGCAAGTCAAGACCCTTAGCACATCTGTATACAATGTGAAGAAATGCGGAGATGTCAAAACCCGGGACACATGCAGCCCAGTACTTGACAAGCAGAGTGTTATTAGCATTGGTAATAAGACTACCTGGGTCTGTCTGCAGAGGTCCCTCAGCTTGAGATCATTTACATTCACTGCACACAGCATTCAAACCTGGCTTCTGAATGAGACAGCTTTAGAGAAGACAATGGAAACCCTGACAGTAAACCGAAAATTTCAGGTAGAAATCTATTCATCCTAATTAAGAGAACCTCTCAGACCTGCCTCTTGGCAATTAACACAGTTGTGTGTGGTCCTATTATTTAAACTGACAATCTTAGGTTCTACAGGCTCAGGGAGCCCTCTCTCCTTCAGACCTCCACAGTTTGTAAATAGATTCTCTCTGACTTGCAACAGCAAACACTTTGAACATTTGCATTTCACTCATTACTTGTGCTGCTACGGGCTGAGCGTGACCCTGCCATGGAAACAAATCCAGTTGAAAACTACCTAATGGCATTGGTTATATAACTATTAGGTTTCCTTAAAACATACTTCCTAGGACCAAAAGAAAAAAATGAGATATTTGCACCATGGAATTATGTTGGTCTGGTCTCATTTTTCATTTTTCTCAACAAATGCTCTTTCTCTTTAAACTCAAATTATAAGAACTCAGCTCTTGTCCATAGTAAGAAGTCAATGGAATGTTAAACTTTGTATTAGAAAGCATGGTGGGAATTTACAATTTCTAATGCACTTTTTTTTTCTTGACAATTATTATTTTGACAACTGGAGATGGGGGTCTTTAGGGATGGTTGGCAACTAGATATGAGTGGGTTAAAAAAAAGCCTCAAATTAAGTTTGAAAATCTCGACTGGTGCCCTTCCTTCCACTGATCTGTCACATTGTGTTCTGTTCCATCACATTCCTGCACAACTCCTCAAATTTAAAGGAGCCAGGCTTTTTTTTTTTTCCAGGTCAGATACTAATTTAGAAATTTGGTGTGAAGTAATGATGAATAATGGATGAACTGAGTTTCTGAATTGGAGTTCCAGATTCTGAGGAACTTGGGAAATCTTCAAAGCCAGCTGGAATGTGTGAGCTTGAGTGTCACGAGAGACCCACCTGAAGGAAGAGTTAGCTTCTCCACCTGCCTGGTGCACCATTCACTGCCAGCTGGATTTGTTTCCCTCTGTGTTGAGACCAAATCAAATTGTCACATGTGAAAATAGTGAAATTACTTGGTTCTAAATTGCATTTGAAATCTAGAAATCCTGCATTTGGTTACCTGCTAATGCATAGAGCTTTGGCATAGGTGTGGAAAGGGCACCATATTGCTTTCAGAAATCTTTGATCTGCCAATATCAGCCATTATCTGTTTCTGCTATCTATGCTTGATGTTTATGTAAGTTTCAGATTTTCTCTGAGAGAAAATTGTCTATTTCTTTGATGAACAAATAACACTAAATAGAGATTTATTCTCCCAAAGATTTGCAGTATTGCAAGGGAGTTTAATAAGTACTACATATTCATCTGGAATTTAGAGCTATTGAAGTCTGAGTTTCTAAAAATTCTGCCTGAAAAGATATTAAATGATTAAGAAGTACCCATCCAATTGCAAATTATTTTTCCTGATTTCTTTTCTGATTTATCCAGATTTTCTCTGTTTCTTCTGGATAAGGCTTTCCATGGTAGCCCCTGGGACACAATGGAGAAATAGAGAACAAGTGACAGTTACCTTAATTATAGTACAATTAGGAGATTTTCAAGTGGTTGAAGGACTCCCCACAATAAGATAACTCAGTGGCACTGAGTTATCCTGCAGTGGGAACTTCTAGTGGTATTGTTAAACCCTGTGTTCTCAGAGTTTTAAATCAGATTCATAGGTAACCCCAAAATGGGAACAATGCTGAATATACTGGATGATACAGTCGAGACTAATATGATCTTTACAAGCTGAAATAACAGACCCAAATTTATCAAAACAAACCTTAATAGGAACAAATCTGAAGGCCTGTTCCTGGACTTAAAAATAACTTCACCAGGAAATAATGTAGGAGATGTTTCTTTTACAGAGATGTTTACAAATGGTGATCTTGTATCACAGCATGCGCAATGTGAGGCAACAAAGCAATGCAACTACCGTAATACAATTGCAATCTTAGGTATGCAAGGGCCAAGGGAAAGCTTTCCCTTTGCCCTCTGAAAGTTTGCTGAAAAATCAGCTCACAAAAGGCAGATCAATTGGAGAATAGGCATACAAATGTACTCCAATGGGGTACAGTAGCTTATATACCTTCTTGAACTTACAGAAAGAATGGGGGCTTGGATTGTGGCAAAACAGGTTTTAGTGGTAAAACAGGTTGTGAGACGGAGAAGAGGAGGCCTGGCTTGCAAAGGTGGTCTTGTTATGAAGACGAAACCTTACAGGTAGCAAGTATATAGTGAATATTGTTTTTAGACCTTTTAAAGGTGTCAGACTCTCAGTTAATCTTCCAAGATCAGACCAAGGAAAGCTTCAGAGAAAGCCTGGCTGCATCAATGAAGATTTGTCTCTACAAAGGCAGATCTCCCCTACAAAAGATGGCCTTTCATCTATTCTTATATTTCCAGCCATCCTGAATAGCCATCTCCAAATGTCAAAGAAATATATTTTGGGGTGAAGTTCCCTGTGCTACTTTAGATGCTTTGGTGGATGCACAGTACAAAGGATGAAGAAAGTGAAGGTATTGTCCTCTTGGGGTATTATTGCATCTTTACAATTTGTAAGACAAAAACAAACCAGAATGGTATAAGCAGGAAGCTACATGATATTGTGTAGGGAAGGGTTAAAGCCACCAGAGAAATTTAACCAGCAGATATGAAGTTTCAAATTGGTTTGATGCTAATGTTTGTAGATGTCAAATGGAAGAAGATAAAACTTTCAGCGAGTTGAGCTAGAATTGGGTACAAGTTACAGGAACATGGCCTTGTTCAAATTAAGACAAGAAAAAGCTTTCTCACAGAAGTGGCAACAGATGCACTGGCAATTTCCAGAAAGCTGTCTTTCTGGAAATTTTAAGCCAAAAGCTAAATGATTAGTTTGAAGAAATCTTGTAGGGAGAATTCAGATGGGCAGTTAGGTTTAATAGCTGATTGTGACTTTTTTCCCCCTGAAATTCCTCATTATCAATCTTATAATGCCAGTGTGCCCAAATGAGCAAACCTAATGAATTAGAGCTTTGGTAAGAAATTATATATTCATTATACATAAGAAAAAGCTATGATATACAGGTGATAGAATAGTAATCCCAGGGAGTCCTTGTCCTCAGAAATCTTTAAAGAGTGGGAGAGAAAATTACTATGTTGGCTTAGAGAATTTCATGGTTACAAACTGGCTTATGAAGCAGCTAGTTTCTTGTGTCATAGTTATTTGTATACCGGGAATCTGTATCCTATCTTTAAAGTCGTTATTGGTCAGACTGTTTCTACAACCTTTAAGATTAATCAGCTATGCATAATTTCACTTTATGACATGGAATAGGCTTCTCATAACCTTTTGGGTCACCCCACGCAAAGAGAAAAACATGGTGCGTTATTGTCTGACACCTCATTACAAGTTGCTTCTCATTTTCCACCTTGAATCATTTGAAGAATGTAAGTTAAAATGTATGACTTGATCTTTAAAGTATTTTAAGTTCTATCCATTAGAAAAAAGACCTCTGCAACTCTCATATTGGATACTTTGACATTAAGTGGTGATAAAATAATGAGGCAATTATGCTTAGAGCACAGAAAAACAATTTGAATTAAAGTTATATATTTTTTATTCCCTCACTTTGATATGTATATGTTAGGTGAAGGTACAGGAGGATACAGATCAGGGTCAGAAAGGGTCACAGAAATGTTTGGAGGCAGTTAGCCCAAATTTCCTCATCATTAAAATTACCTGAAGATTAAAAATTCTCTGGGAAAGTTTCTGAGTGAGTAACTTTGGAATGGAGCTGAAGAAGCTGTGTTTTTAACAAGTATCGGTGGGGTTTCTTATGATCAGACAAGGGAATGCTATTCTAGACAATTTCAAGTCACAGTTCAAGCAAGAGAGAAAACTATAGATGAGCAGGAAGCTGTAATAGTTAAAAAAAAGGGTTGCTATTTTCCAGCAAAGATGTCACAGAATTGATCTGCTCATTTATGCAGGTGGTACTACCTAAAAAACTTTTATGTTTAAGTCTTTAAATCATGAATGATTGAATTGGCTCATGTATTCTAACTCAGCCAGAATATTTCTTTCCATCTGCATTTTGGAAAGAATCTCAGGTAAGCTATTTGCCTTGCATGAGTCCATTTTGCTACTTTCAACATAAACACTTTTTTTTTAAGTAACAACCAAACCACTAGTGGATGATTTAATGACCAAAATGTGCCTTCTTGTGAAGAAAAACAAAGGGTGTCACCAGCTGCTTAACCATGATGTGTGGGAAGAGACTTAGTCAATACTTGTTCCTCTGCTATTACCAACTGCTTGTTCCTTCCTTTCCCCTTTCATAGACTGGCCATTTGGTAGTGTTTTCTCTTAATTCACTTCTGCCCTTATGGGCAAAATTATAACATTCAACTGTGCTTGAATTACTAGGCCTTTTTCCCTTTAGAATAAAATTTGAGACAAAATTTGAAATTTGAATGGATGTATTATACAAACTATATTTCAATTAATGCAAATTATCTTCCTGTCTTTATTTTTTTTCACAAAAATACCCACAAACTTTATTAAGCATACTTTGCTTTAAGCAGCTTATTTTAAAAAAAATGTATTGCTGTAATTTTTATGTCAAATAGAAATGTTATAAATGCTGGATAACTGTGAACTTTCCAACAGTTGTTTAATTCTCATGAGTCTTTGCTATTCAGTAAATGAAGGAAGAATCTCAAAGGCTATTGTAATTTCAAGAGTTGATAGTAGACGAGGGATTTAGACATTGTTAATTTCCTTCCTTTCCGTTACCTTTAAAGAGGAAGTATTCAAAAGAATAGGCTGAAGAGATTATGAGATTAAACAGGGTGGTTCATATAGAGAAATGATACAAAGATGAATCATGGGAAATAGTTCTATTAATTCGCCAACTATTTGAATTGAAGCTCACTTCACTTAAAGTGGCAAGGGTTTAGGTCTCTGCTCTTCCTGGCTGTGATATTGCATATAAAAGGCATTTATTATTTCTCTCTTGCTGACTACATATCTATATTTCTTGTATTTGAAGACACAATCTGGTACTATTCTTTCAGACTGTCTGAAAGTCAAAAACAACTTGAACCCAGCTTGATGGCTCACATTATTTTATGGAATTCTTCCCTTTTTACTGCAATTTCTTACCATGTCAAGATATCCTTTAAATTAGCAGTTCCCAACTTTTTGCCACCAGGGACTGGTTTTGTGGAATATAATTTTTCCGTGGGTGGGGAGTTGCGGGGGATGGTTTTGAGATGAAACTGTTCCATCTTAGATCATCAGGCATTAGTTAGATTCTCATAAGGAGCATACAACTAAGATCTCTCGCATGCACAATTCACAATAGGGTTAATAGGGTTTGCATTCCTATGAGAACCTGATCTTACAATAGGCAGAGTTCAGGTGGTAATGCTCACCTGTCACTCAGCTCCTGCTATGCTGCCTGGTTCCTAACAAGCCCCAGATCACTACAGGTCCATGGCCTGGGGGTTGGGGACACCTGCTTTAAATTGTTTTCAGGCTATGTAGCATTCCATCATATCAAACTGATTATTTCCCTGCAAAAACTTGGTAGCATTGTTTCAAAAATCTTGATTAAAGCTTACTATGTAAATCCATCAATTTTATTACTATCCAATAATTTCTTTGAAAAAATGCTTTGCTTTTAACTGGATTGTCTTAAAAATATCTCATTGATATACATAAAGATTGTTTTCCTCTAGAAACTCTAACTTTTCAATTACTGTTTATATTAGTGTTTGCTATTTAATATTCCTTTACACTTTATAAACATATAGATATTACATATGCAATTTTGTTAATATATCTGTATTTGTGTTTAATTTCATGTGGCAGTAAATGGGATTAATGGTATACACACATAGACATGCATGCAAATTAGGTAATAAATCTCATAAAGAACCCGAGATTGGGAGAAAGAGGTGAAGTGATTTTTTTCCAACGTTACGTATTCAGGAAGTGGCTCAGCTAGTTTGCAGACTCAGGTTTGTGTACTCTTTGTCCAGTGCCATCTCTGCTTATATTATTCTGTCCAGTGATAATTGCGGAGATTGCCTTTCTTTTTAACATATTGTGTAGCTTATTTGCATTTCTGTTACAATTTTTTTGGCATCTGTTTTTCTAATTTATCTGATTTTCAAGCTGCTTGTGGCTTATAAACTAGAGAATTTCTTCAAAACCTATACTTAGTCAATAATCACCAAATTGGTAATTTTCCCATGAGTAGTTTCAGGTTTACAATTTAAAGATCAATTTATTTAACTGATAGCTGCTGTTCTAATTAGTGATGCCTTGTCATTTAGAGGCAGATGTTTAAGAAAATTAGCGTTGGATACAAAAGAGCATAAACCAACACACATTTTCAACCTTTTAAGCTCATCAAACACTTACCACTTTGGATAATATTGGAGAAAATTATGAATGAATTATTAAAATTTTTGAAACATAAAACATCAGTTTCCTAAACATCATAGAGTACGTAGTGTGGCATGATAAAATGGCCATATTTTAAAATAAATGTGGCTCTCATTTCAAGTACTTATAGTAAACTGACCTGCCAGAATTATTAACTGGGCAACTACTATGAAAAAAGTAGTGTGGGGTAGTGGAAAGAAATGGGTTTTTCCTTTAAACTGTTCTTGATTTGGATCTGGGCAAGCTGTGGAACTTCCTAATACAGTGTTTCCAAATTTATTCATATTTCTGAACATAACTTCTCTTGTCATAAAATAGTGGTAATAATACTCCCTCCATAGGGGATTAAATGAGATTATCTAAATAAACTGCTTGTCACAAAATAGCTGGTCAATCTCAGCCTGCCACTGTCCTTCACCTGCTTTTCTCAATGCCTTTCTGAGCTATAACAAAGAGAAATGATAGATTGCAAATTAAAATTACTGAGAGTTATTTGAAATGACCTTTGTCATGATCTACTCCTTAATTCTTTTTGTTTTTCTTAACTCACTCATTTACACATTATGTATTTCCTTTTTTCATTTTCTTTTCTTTTATTTTTTAAAACTTTTATTTTAGGTTCAGGGGTACATGTTCAAGTTTGTTGTACAGGTAAACTCATGTCATGGGGGTTTGTTGTACAGATTTTTTCATCGCCTGGGTACTAGACCTAGCACCCAATAGATATTTTTTCTGATCATCTCCTTTCTCCCACCTTTCAACTTCAAGAAGGCCCCAGTGTCTGTTGTTCGCCTCTTTGTGTCCATGTCTTCTCACCATTTACCTCCTACTTATAAATGAGTGTATGTGGTATTTGGTTCTCTGTTCCTGCATTAGTTTGCTAAGGATAATGATCTCCAGCTCCAGCCATGTTCCTGTAAAGAATATGAATTTGTTCTTTTTTATGTCTGCATAGTTTTCCAGTGTATATGTACCACATTTTCTGTATCCATGGGCATTTGGGTCGATTCCATGTCTTTGCTATTGTGAATACTGCTACAATGAACATCTGTGTGCATATGTCCTTATGGTAGAATGATTCATTTGTGTGTGTATATATATATATATATATATACACACACACACACAGTAATGGGATTGCTGGGTCAAATGGTAGTTCTGTTTTTAGCTCTTTGAGGAATCACATTGCTTTCCACAATGGTTGAACTAATTTACACTCCCACCCACAGTGTATAAGTGTTTCCTTTTCTCTGCAACCTCACCAGCATCTGTTATTTTTTGACATTTTAATAATAGCCATTTTGACTAGTGTGACATGGTATCTCATGGTGATTTTGAGTTGCATTTCTCTAATGATCAGTGATATTCAGCTTTTTTAACAATATGCTTGTTGACTGCATGTATGTCTTCTTTTGACAAGTGTTTGTTTGTGACCTTTGCCCATTTTTAATGGGGCTGTTTTTTTTCTTGTAAATTCGTTTAAGTTCCTTATAGATGCTGGATATTAGACCTTTGGTTTGCAAATATTTTCTCCCATTCTGTAGGTTGCCTATTTACTCTGTTAATAGTTTCTTTTGCTGTGCAGAATTTCTTAACTTTAATTGGATCCCATTTGTCAGTTTTTGCTTTAGTTGCAATTGCTTTTGGCATCTCACCATGAAATGTTTGCCAGTTCCCATATCCAAATGGTATTGCCTAGTTTGTCTTCCAGAATTTTATAGTTTTGGGTTTTACATTTAAGTCTTTAATCCATCTTGAGTGATTTCTGTATATGGTGTAAGGAAGGGGCCCAGTTTGAATCTTCTGTATATGGCTAGCCATTTACCACAGCACCATTTATTGAATACAGAGTTCTTTCCCCATTGCTTGTTTTTGTCAACTTTGTCAAAGATCAGATGATTGTGGTGTGTGGCTTTATTTCTCGGCTCTAGATTCTGTTTCATTGGACTATGTGTCTGTTTTTGTGCCACTACCATGCTGTTTTGATTATTGTATCTCTGTTGTATAGTTTGAAGTCTGTAATGTGATGCCTCCAGTTTTGCTCCTTTTGCTTAGAATTGTCTGGCTATTTGGGCTGTTTACTAGTTCCATAGAATTTTTAAATAGTTTTTTTCAAGTTCTGTGAGGAATGTACTTGGAAGTTTGATAGGAATGGCAGTTAATCTATACATTGCTTTGAGCAGTATGGTCATATTCTTCCTACCATGAACATGGAATGGTTTTCCATTTGTTTGTGTCTTCTCTGATTTCTGTGAACATTGTTTTGTAATTATCATTGTAGAGATTTTTCACCTCCCTGGTTAGCTGTATTCCCAGATATTTTATTCTTTTTGTGGCAATTGTGAATTGGATTGCATTTCTGATTTGTCTCTCAGCTTGGCTGTTGCTGGTTTATGGAAATGCTGATTTCTGTATGTTGATTTTGTATCCTGAAACTTTGCTCAAGTTGTTTATCAGCTGAAGGAGCTTTTAGGCCAAGATGATGGGGTTTTCCAGATATATTAATAGAATCATGACATCGGCAAACAGGAATAGTTTGACTTCTCTTCTTCCTATTTGGGTGCCCTTTATTTATTTATTTCTCTTGCCTGATTGCTCTGGCCAGGACTGCCAATACTATGTTGAATAGGAGTGGTGAAAGCTGGGCATCTTTGTCTTGTGCTGGTTTTCAAGGGGAATGCTTCCAGCTTTTGCCCATTCAGTATGATCTTGGCTGTGGGGTTGTCGTAGATGGTTCTTATTATTTTAAGGTGTATTCCTTCAATACCTAGTTTTTTTGAGTTTTTAACATTAAGGAATGTTGAATTTTATAAAAAGCCTTTTTTGCATCTATTGAGACAATCAGGTGGTTTTTGTTTTTAGTTCTGTTTATGTGGTGGATCACCTTTACTGATTTGTGTGTGTTGAACCAACTTTGCATTTCAGGGATAAAGCCTATGTGATCATGGTGGATTACTTTTTGATGTGCTTTTGAATTCATTTTGCAAGTATTTTTGTTGAGGATTTTTGCATGAATGTCCATCAAGGATATTAGTCTGAAGTTTGTGTGTGTGTGTGTGTGTGTGTGTGTGTGTGTGTGTGTGTGTGTGTCTGTTCCAGGTTTTGATATCAGGATGATGCTGGCCTCATAGAATGAGTAAGGGAGGAGTCCCTCCTCCTCTATTTTTTGAAATAGTTTCAGTAGGAATGGTACCACTTCTTCCTTTTATATCTGGTAGAATTTGACTGTATACATCATATATTTCTTAAGTGCTTACAATTTGCCAGGTAATGTTTGATAAATGGAGGCAATAAGGAACATAGTGCTTAAATTACTAGCTGAGGTCATAAAGTTATTTTGTCTGACTCCAGTCTAGAGTTTGTATTCATTGTACATGGTGTATAGCAAGAAAAAACAATCATACAAATAAAACGAGAAGGAACTCTGTAAAATAATACATAATAATAAATGGTTGTAATATAAAATAATAATAATGTGATAATAAATAAAATAATATTAAATGGTTGTAAAATAATATGCAATTGAAATCAAACCTGTTACCCATAAAGTTTGAGGAGCTTAAGAAATGGATTGACCAGTCAGGCTGGAATAGGATAGGAGCCAATGGGCTCTGAGACATGGAAGACACAAATGTTTCTCACAGGGAAGGCATGGAGGCAGGAAATTGCATGATCTTATCTAATGATGAAGTGGCCCAGCCTAATGAATAGAAAGTCTTATTATAAAGTCATGTGAAAGAAGGTTATTAGGTTCAGGTAAAATTTGACTTAGAGGACCTTGAAAATTAAACAGAAATGATTTTTCATAATAATAGCTATTATTTATTCCACATTAACTGTGTGCCAGGCATTGTTCTAAATAATGTGTTAAATCATTTAATTCTCATAGCAACATTATAATTTAGATATTATTGTTATTCATATTTTACAGAGGAAAACAACTGAAGTACAGCAAGTTTAAATCATTTGACCAAGGCCTTATGGCTAAGATGTTGCCGAGCTGGTGTTTGAATTCAAGCAGCCTGGCTCTAGAGTCCATACCCTTATCACTACTGTTATAATACTTGATAAGGTATAGTGCAGGTAGAAAATGAAAGTTTTTGATCAAGGGATGGACACAAAGCTTGCATGCACACTTTCTAAATTAAAGTGTATATATATATATATATACACTTTAATATATATAAATATATTATGTAATATATTAAAGTATATAAATGTATATGTATGCTTTTAGAAATGTGTGTGAGAGTGTGTGTGTGTGTGTGTGTGTGTGTGTGTGTGTGTGTACCCTTCTATATAGAAAAAAGTGGTATATTGGAGAAAAGTAAGGGTCAGGGATTCCAGGAGGTATTTCAGTATGGGTCAATAGTTATATGGCCTAGGATGGTCTTATTAGAATGGAACATTTGGGAGCTTTTCTATATGTGCATTATAAGAAAGAAAGCAATTCTAAATTGCCCCAAGATATCAAGGCTGACCGGCTGGAAGAAGGATGGTGTCATTGACTAAAATGGAGAACTTAGGGCAGGTGTTTTTGGGAAGAACACAATGAACTTGGCTTTATGAATATAGAATTTTATTTAGTGTTTGAAACTTTGGGGCTGGCATCTGGAAAGAATTGAGAGATGGATACCTAAGTTTGGGAGTCATTCGCAAAAAGGTGATAGGGAAAGTCATGAGAATAGATCCACTGTCTAAGGGAGAGACTGTGAAGATAAAAGAGCAGATGGCAGAAGGAGTAGGTTAATTAGTAACACCAACTAATGGCTAACCAAGGGTTTCCAAGCAAAGTACCTGCCAGATTTGTTTAAACAATAGCTCTTTAACTGTGTTGACACAAGTAATTTGCTTAGTCAAACCCTTTCTTCCCCTCCCTCCTCCACCACATAGTTTGTGCAGAGTGGGGTAACTGGATCAGTTACAACAATAGAAAGTTAATAGAAATAGAAAATTAATAGAAATAGAGAGCCAAATAAATGCAGTTTGTACTGAATATACCTGATCCCCACCTTTCTGGCCATCACCTTTCTCTTTTAACTGAGTATGTTTTGCTCATCTCCCCAAAGGACCATACTATTCTCATTTTGCACCTTATTGCTCCTAAAAGCTTCATTTTATTTTTTTACCTAAATGACAATTAAAAGAAATTCAGTGGCTCAGTGTTTTACACATCATGGATTTAATAGGTCTAATTTATTAAGGAGCTTACATACACTACATTTTCTGTTTTTCTCCTGAAAATAGTTACAACAGTCTCTTACTCATTCTGAATTTTATAGCTCTTAGTTTCCTCTGGAAACAGTTCACTTCATATATCATTTTGTTGTTGTTGTTGTTTGCCACCATTTTATCCTTCACTCTCCAGTTTTAAGACACACAAAAAACATTTGTTGACACTTTTTGCTTTTCTGCTAGGAATAAAAAAGTATTTACATATAGAATAAACTTTCATTAGATATTCTATATGTTATTCTATATCATATTCTATATGTATATATAATAATTACTTATTTTATTCCAGTACATAATCCTTTAAATTGACTTCTTGCAACTGATTTTCCTGAATTAAGCATATTCTATTAGTAAAAGCTTAATTTACTAAATGTCACCTGAAACTGTTATTTTCAGATTATATAATATATATCCTGATTCTTTCCTTTTTTTACAAAAAAAGATTGACACTAAGTCTTTCAAGAGTGCCCATTCTTTTTTGTGACCCTCTGTAAATCTTTGATGATACTTGATTAATACATGTAGCTCAATAATTTTATTAATAAATAACAATTTGTCATATTACTATGATTTTGAACTTAATTACTGAGAAGTGAAACCCGGATTTTTATTCTTTGTTTCAATCTTACAGAATGATTTTCAACATCTTCTGATAGAGCTTTAGCCAAGCATCTGCCTTTTTATAATCAAATTGCTTATAGGGCCCATGTCCTTTGTTTTCTTTTTTATCAATTCCAGATGGTAAGGGCTCTATTTGGCCCATTCATCATGAAGAGCTACCTTAACCTCCCTTAGGATTTCAGATCACAGGGCTGGCACTGACCGTAAGGTCCCCCTAAAGGAGAGGTGCCACCTTTAGCACTTCTGAGTGTGCTACAAATCTCTGCAAACTATGAAGAGGTGGAGCTGGACAGAGCTTGCATATCTGCCAGCTTAGGCTTTGAAATTTGTTGATGCTGGTCTTTGATTGGAATCCTCTTGTTTAAAGCAGCATTTTCCAGAATGTATTCCTAAATGCTACAATATATTAATAAATGTTACAAATAAAAAGTATGACATAAAATTCTGGATTAAACGATGTTGAGTTTGTCTTTGCTTTCTGATATCTCAAAGCCTTCAAATACACTAATACGTATTGTAAACCTCCATGAAAAAGATAATGTGTCTTCTGCATCTCAAACTGTTTTGTCTCTTCTTGTATCTTAGAAGGACGTTTCCTCAGACCACATTTTATAAAGTGCAGGCCTGGGTTATAGATTCCAATATAAACATTTTTAGTGGGTTGATTAATTTTTTTCCATTAGCTTTCCTTCATCCTAGGTTAACATTATGTAATCTGTTTAGCCTTTTAAGTGTGAATATTTGAATGGTGTTTTAAATTTTTAAAAATTAAATTTAAAAATTCTGATGACCGAGAAGAAAATGGACTTAGTAAGGTCTAAAGATGTTATTGTAGAAGTCTAGGCGATACATTATAGTGTCATAGGGAAGGGTGGTAATTATTGAGGAGGATATATTTTGGAAATATAATTGACAGGAATTACTTATGGATGGTATCTAGGGATACACTTGTGTTTTAGGAACAATCAAATGAATGGATGAAGGTATCATTTGCTGAGATGGGGAATATTAAAATAGGCAGAGCTTTGGTAGAGAGAGTACCTGTGGATCAAGATTTCTGATTTAGTAATGTAACATTTGGGTTGCAGGGCAGCAATCAAATGGAAATGTCAAGCAGAGGATTGGATGTAGAAGTCTGGCCTTATTGCAGAGGCCATACACTGAACAATATAATTGGAATCCATTAGCATATAGATAACACTTAACTTCGTAAGACTGTATGATATTACCTAGGTAGAACATTTAAAATGTGAAGGAAAGAAGGCCCATGGCTGTGCCTTGAGATCACACTCCCCCTACCTTTTCATAGGGATTAAAAACTGTGGCTACTCAAAGAAACTCCAACTATATTCTAGAGTCGGCTCTGTCTTAGCTCTTATGTTCTTTAGGCTCCTTAAGACTCAGATAATCAGGTCCTGAGGAGAGGTTCATTACAATCAGCTTGTGGCTTTATCTGGGGCTTTCTTTAGTTTTCTGGAAATTTATGTTAGGAGAACTTAGATGGTATAAACCAAACTATTTGAATATTATATTCTTCCAAATGAGCAACTCTTGAGGTGCTGAGCTTAGGTGTATTAGTTTCCTAGGGTTGCTACTACAAAATAACACAAACCCTATGACTTAACAAAAATTTATTGTCTTACAGTTCTAGAAGTTAGTTTGAAATCAACATGTCTGCAAGGCTATCCTCCCTCCAATGGCTCTAGGGGAAAATCCTTCCTAGATTCTAGTGGTGGCAATTAGTCATTGGCATTTCAAGGCCTATTGTTGCTGTGTGTTGATCTCTGTTTTCATTTATTATGTGGTATTCTCCCTAGGTGTGTCTGTATTTCTGTGTCCATTCTCCTCTTCTTATAAGGACACCAGCCATTTTGAATTAGGGCTTACCTTAATAAACTCATCCTAACTTGATTATATCTGCAAAGACCCTATTTCCAAATGCAATTATATCCACAAGTTCCAGGAGTAAGGGCTTCAACATATTTTGGGGGGAGTGGGGCACAATTCTACCCATAAAAGTTGATATGGAGATAGGACTCAAGATTTAGCTAAGTGTTGAGAAAACATCCCATCATTATCTTGACATGAAGACATGGACCCAGCTTTGGTTACTGCAGAATTCTCACAAATCCCACAAAGGAGGCTCCATTCCTTCAAAGAGGACTCTGACTCTTAACACTGTAGCAGAATAAAATGTTGTTATGCTTTCACCCTTGGAAATTTATTTTGCCCCATAATACTTTTTCACTGAGGTATCTAGACATAACTCATAAACTTTATAAATAGATAAAATAAAAAGAACCATCATTTATTAATTGACTTTTATACTTCAGAAACTAAGGACCTTGAATAAAACAATAGAATTGGAAGAATAGTTTCTCATTCCAAATTTTTTCTAAATCAGAAAAAGATAAAAATTTTATTATCTGGGAAAGAAGTGAAGAATTCTAGAAGAGAGTAATATATTAAAACTGAGGAGAAAAAACAATAGAAGAAATTGCTGGTATGGATGTCTGAGAGGAGAACCTACCTCTGCCTCCTTGGGTTGTGAAAGCAATAGAATTTCCACATGGATTCAGGGATATGAGAGTAAAGGAGACCTGTACTCACTTAACTTGGGAATCTGGGTGTGACAGCCTTGCAGATTTTCTTGCTTTAGCATGATGTGGAATCTCCATAAAAGATAGTTCAAGAGGTCTTGAACAGAGAAAGCCTAAGATAGCCTCAGAGTATATAAGCAGTATTTTCTGTAAATCTGAAAAGGGTGAAAATGGGTAGCTGAGAGGGCAAACTGGTAGACTTGATAAGGTCTTGGGGGAAGGATGAAGGGTAGGCTATTCAGCTAGATATCAGGGGAAATGTGAATAATCCTGCAGCTGCTGGCCTAAGGGGATAGTAATGATGGAAGAGACAATGTGATACATCTTTTGTTGAATACCAGAGTGGACAGACAGCTCCCTGGGACCAGATAACCAAATAGCTTGGTGTTATGAAGCCTGAGGAATGCAGATGAAACTTCATGGGAAAAAAATAGAGAAGACTCTGGGATGTTACGGAGTGAACTCCAAACTAACCAAGATTACCTTTTCTACTACCGGACAGAATGAGGCCTCTAGATACGAACTAAATTCATTTATAGAAAAATAAAGTTAAATCCATTTGTTCCTTTGTGAGTTTACGGTCTGAAATATCATACCCACTAAACATTTGCAATAAAGTTTTTCCCAGTATACAGATGAGCCTCAAGGCACTCTGCAATAGGACACACCTATGGATTAGATAATAATTCCCTAGGAAACAGGGCCAGATTTCTGCTGTGATTGTATCTCAAGTGCATGACATAGTAATGTAGGATGCTGTGATAGAGGACATACTTGCTGAACAATGAATGAGTAATTGGATGTCTGTTCTCTAGCTCCAAAGGAATCCCATAGCAGAATAAAATGAAACTTACTACATATAAGAGGGCATGTAAGACAATGACAAATGAAGCTAGTCCGTACCATTAACCATCTCAAAGAAGTACCCAAGAGTCTGGAGTTTTGTATATACTGGCTCAAGGAGTAATAAAATGCCCGTCAACATTTCTGAGCCCTAATTTTCTCATACATATCACAGTGATGGTTTAATATTTCTTTGACTTCTCTCTAGCTAGGTAGTTTAAAATTTTTGTTAATAGAATATAAAATATATAATATATCTAACATTTGCGGTAAGCACAAGGATGTTAAGTTCAGCTTTTTACGTATTTAATCTCATTTAAGAGATGTAGTAATTCTAGGAGGTAGAATTACTCTTCTTTCCATTTCTCAAATAAGGAACCTATGTCTGAGAGAGGATTAGTGACTCAGAATCCTATAGCTGGCTAGTTCTAAGACATAAACCCTGGGCTTGCTTTTGGACATTTTGCTATATTGCCTCCAAACCGTGGAAAATACACAAGTACATCTCATTTTATTGTGTTCCACACATATTAAGTTAATTCTTTTGTTTAACAAAGTGAAGGTTTGTGGCAGTCCTGTGTTGACCAAGTCTATTGGCACCATTTTTTCAATAGCACATGCTCACTTCATGTGTTTCATGTATCTGTGTCACATTTTGCTATTTCTCACAATATTTCAAACCTTTTTGTTATTATTATACTTTTATGGTGATCTATGATCAGTAATTTTTGAAGTTACTATTGTCATTGTTTTAGGGTGCCACAAACCATCTCCATATGAGATAGCAAATTTAATCAATAAATGTAGTGCTTTACCAACCAGCCATTCCCCCCATTTTTCTTCCTCTCCTTGGGCCTCCCTATTTCCTGAAGGCAACAGTATTGAAATTTGGCCAATTAATAACCTCACAATGGCCTCTAATTTTTCAAGTGAAAGGAAGAGTCACATAACAGACTTTTTCTTTTTTTTTGAGACGTAGTCTCGCTCTGTCGCCCAGGCTGGAGTGCAGTGGCGCCTTATCGGCTCACTGCAAGCTCCACCTCCCAGGTTCAGGCCATTCTCCTGCCTCAGCCTCCCAAGTAGCTGGGACTACAAGTGCCCACCACCACGCCCGGCTAATTTTTTGTATTTTTAGTAGAGATGGGGTTTCACCGCATTAGCCAGACCACATTAGCCAGATGGTCTCATTCTCCTGATGTCGTGATCTGCCCACCTCAGCCTCCCAAAGTGCTGGGATTACAGGTGTGAGCCACCGCACCCGCCCACACAACAGACTTTTAATCGAAAGCCAGAAATAATTAAGCTTAGTGAGGAAGGCATGTCAAAAGCTGAGATAGGGCCCAGTATGGTGGTTAATGCCTATAATCCCAGCACTATGTGAAGCTGAAGTGGTAGGACTGCTTCAGACTAGGAGTTTGAGACCAGCCTGAGCAAAGTAGTGAGACTCAGTCTTTATTAAAAAATAAAAAATTTAGCTGGGCATGGTGGTGTGTGCCTATAGTCCCAGCTACTCTGGAGACTGAGGTGGGGGGATTTCTCGAGCCCAGAAATTTGAGGCTGCACAGCACTCCAGCCTGGGCAACACAGCAACACTCTGTTTCAAACAAAAGAATAAAAGAAAAGAAGAAAAAAAACAGCTGAGATAGGCTAAAGTCTAGGCCTACTGCACCAATTAGTCAGCAAAATTGTGAATGCAAAGGAAAAATTCTTGAAGGAAGTTAAAAGTGTTACTCCAGTGAACACATGAATAAGGAAGTGAAACAGGCTTATTGCTGACATGGAAAATGTTTTTAGTGGTCTGGACAGAACATCAAACCAGCCACAACATTTCATTAAGCCAAAGCCTAATGCAGAGCAAGGCCTTAACTCACTTCAGCTCCATAAAGACTGAGAGAGGTGAGGAAGTTGCAGAAGAAAAGTTTGGAGCAGCCTTCTATTGCAAGAAGATGCCATGTAGGATTTTCATAGCTTAGAGAGGAGAAATTAATGACCAGCTTCAAAGCATCAAAAGGACAGGCTGACTTTCTTGTGAGGGGCTAACACAACTAGTGACTTTAAAAGCCAGTGTTCATTTACCATTCCTAAAATCCTAGAGTTTTTATGAATTATGCTAAATCTACTCCACCTTTGTTCTATAAATGGAACAGCAAACCTTGGTGAGAGCACATCTCTTCATAGCGTGGTGTACTGAATATTTTAAGCCCCCCAGTTGAGATACACTACTCAGAAAAAAGATTCTTTTCAAACTATTACTGCTCATTGACAATTCACCTAGTCACTCAAAAGCTCTGATTGTGAGGCACAGAAGATTACTCTTGTTTTCATGCCTGCTAACAGCACATTCACTCTGCAGCCCATGGATTAAGGAGTAATTTTGACTTTCAAGTCTTTTTACTGGAGAAATACCTTTGTTAACGCTATAGCAGCCATAGGTAGTAATTCCTCTGATGGATTTAAACAAAGTAAATTAAAAACCATCTGGAAAGGATTCACCATTCTAGATGCTATTAAGGATATTTTTGATTCATGAGAGGAGGTCAAAATACCAATATTAATTGGAGTTTGGAAGAAGTTGATTCCAACCCTGATGGATGATGTTAAGGGGTTCAAGACTTCAGAGAAGAAAGTGTGCCAATGAGGTGAAAATAGCAAGAGAATTAGAATTAGAAGTGGAGCCCGAAGATGTGACTGGGTTGTTGTAATGTCATGATCAAACTAGAATGAATGGGGGGAGTTGTTTCTTATGGATGAGAAAAGAAAGTGGTTTCTTCAGAATAAATCTATTCCTAGTGAGGATGCTGTGAATATTGTTGAAATGACAGCAAAGGATTTAGAATATTTCATAAACTCACTTGATAAAGCAGCAACAGGGTTTGAGAAGATTGAATCCAGTTTCAAAAGTTCTGCTGTGCATAAAATGCTGTCAAATAGCCCTGTATGCTGCAGAGAAATCTTTCATGAAAGGAAGAGTCAGTCAATGTAGCAAATTTAATTGTTGTTTTATCTTAAGAAATTGCCACAATCACCCCAATCTTCAGCAACCACCACCCTGATCAGTCAGCAGCTATCAACATTGAGGCAAGACCATTTGCTAGCAAAAAGATTATGCCTTGCTGAAGGCTCAGATGATTGTTAGCATATTTTAGCAATAAAGTGTTTTTAATTAAGGTATGGACATTGTTTTTTATACATAATACCATTGCATACTTAAAAGACTATTGTATATTCATTATATATATATATACACACACATATATATATACACACACACTATATATAGAAACATAACTATTATATTCACTGGAAAACTAAAAATTAATGTGACTTGCTTTATTTTGATATTTGCTTTATTGTATTAGTCTGGAAACAAATCCCCAATATCTCCAAGGTTGGCAGGTATTTGGCAACCATTTGCTTTTAATTTTTAATTTTAAAATATCAAGTACTCAGTATTTTAATAACCCCTCTAGTAGCCACCTGCTTCACTTGTTGCCATCTCCCTTTTTATCCTAGGCTATCTTACATGACAGAGAGGGGCAGAACAGTCCTGCCAAGGTAATAACTGCAAACCAGGGAATCTATTGAAGCCAGTGAGGGCAGAGAGGAAAACTGCTGCCAAGAGAGGTCACTGAAACCTATCTGTGATTGTCCTCTTCTACTGATTGCAAAGCTCGGTCTTGCTGACCATATCTAGGCTACAATAAGTGCTAAAGAAAGCTTAATCATTCCTGCAGAATTCTTTTGGTCAGACCAGTTGCTTATGGAAAGCATTAAACAAACAAGACCTTTTAGCTCTTGGTATTATTGGTGCTGTTGAGGTGGCTACTCCACTGGTGCACATATCTCTCCTTCATCCTTATTATAGCTGGCTTCAGGTTCTATTAAACACTGAGTATCTAGTTTGCTGAAATGGATAGATAGAATTTTAAGACACTACTACATGCAATATTTATATCCCCTTTTTCTTCCTAGCTCAAAATGGGACTTTAAAATTGCCTACTGCCTTGTTTCCAACTTCACCTTGTGCATTGCTCTACCATGTTCCCTACAATGTACAATTCCCAGCAGGGCTATAGCCAGGTATGAGATCATAGGCATATATTTCTGAAAACCTGTCCTCCCTACAATGTTATAAATCTCTCTATTCCAACTCAGTTGGCTGAACTGTCCTCTTCTTTCTGAGCTCTCTCTTTCCTATTTGTCCTGAGGAAAGGCAGGCATGTTCCTGAGGGTGAAATTCTGTTGATAGAATGAGAACTGTTCTCTGAACATGATGTGAATGCTTTATCACTTGCAGTCATGCTTTATCACTTGCAGTCATGCTTTAGGTTTCCCCATACATGAAAGGCCTCTGCTTCCAATATTCAGTGCTTGGTGAGAATACTGGAGATGATTACCTCCTCCAACTTGCCCCACCCCTTTGTTAAATAGTCTTTTCTGCTCATAATGTAGTAGACTAGGGGTCAGCAAATGACAGCATGAGGAACCAATCCTGCTCCATCCCTATTTTTGTAAATAAAGGTTTATTTGCACAATTTACAAATTGGCAATTTACAAAGGAAAGAGGTTAAATGGAGGACTCACAGTTCCATGTGGCTGGGGAAGCCTCACAATCATGGCAGAAGGCAAGGAGAAACCAGTCACATCTTACATGGATGGCAACAGGCAGAGAGCTGGTTCAAGGAAACTCCCCTTTTTAAAACCATCATGTCTCATGAGACTTATTCACTATCACGAGAACAGCACAGCAAAGACCTGCCCCAGTGATTCAATTACCTCCCACAGGGTCCCTATCAGCCCCTTTACAGAGAAAAATTTACCATTCCTTGGTGTATTGTCATGACCTTCATTGTGCACTATTTCCATAACACAAATGACCAACACTCACTGGACAGAGAGACAATCTCCTCTAGAGAGCTTGTCTCTTCTAATTAGATTCTCTTCCCTCTTCCCTGGGGAACTTGTGATGACAGTAGTCAGGTGGTCCATTTGTAAGTGAGTCCATATCAAAATTAAAGAATGAAGCCAATCTGTAGAGAGAAATAAATTTTAGATCTTGCTTCCCTGAGAGAACAAAAAGTTGAAAATAGCAGGTGTGTTGGCTTCTGCTGACTTTGCTGCTCTTGGTTCTAGTGTCTCACAAAGCCCAGATGCATATTTTGACCTTGAGTTTCAACAGATAACCCTGTATGCTTTTTATAATTTTCCCTTTTCCCTTAAGCTCATTTTGTGACTGAATCAGTGAGTTTAGGTCTTAGGTATGCCTAGGGTTTTCATTCAGCATCCTTTCTTTTATGAAGTTTGCCTCATTTTCCCTCGGCTGCACAATTCTTCTCTTGGACAGCAAAACTCAGGGATATAATATCTGACAGCAACATGAATTAGATTGGGGCATTGATTCCTGTAGAGAGAAGAGAGGGTGCTGGTGGGAGAACAGGGTTAGGAAATGACTGCCGTGTGATAATTTGAGAATGTCTCAATGCAGAAATGTACAGAACATTTTGCTATCTTTACTTTTGTGTTTTTGTGATGGTAGAGATGAAAAAAAATTTTTTATTAGCCTCACAATAGCAATGGTCCTGCTTGATTTTTTCCAATTTAATGTTTTTGGCCTCACTAATCCTGTGATTTTTTTTTTTTTTTTTTTTTTTAGTAGTATGTGGATTCTCCAAATGCATTCCCAAAAACACTGTACAGGGAAGAGAAAAAAACTTCTGGACTTTGGAAGGCTTTTTCAACATCTAATTCACATGATAAACAACAGAGAAAATGACACTTTGATTTAGGCTGATAAATGTGATGTCCCGTTACCAGACCTTTCCTTTTTGCATTGAGTTCATTAATAATTTACTTTAAAATTTGGGTCTCATGAACTATTTTAAAAATAAGCAACACAGCAAACAAACAACAACCAGTAAGATCATTATGAGGTGCAGTTATTAAAATACCTTTATTCGGTCTATTCTTTTTTAAAAATTGGGTGTTGTAATCTTTCATCCTTAGAGGTAGACATTTGATGAAGGCACAGCTTGAAAAGAAAGTGATAAAATTTAGAAGGCAGAGTAGTTATTGATCTCTGGTGCTTTCAAACCTTTGTAGGATTAACAGAACTTATAATTTTTCTTCTCTGTGACAATAAGGCACTGCCCTCATAAAATGTTTTAAAAACAATTAATGCTTTACTTAAAAGGTTTTAAGTATTACTTCATGGGTTGTTGAGAACCATAAAGTTAGATAGAGGAAAGGTACACTGGCTATTTAAGAAACCATCAGCTATCTCGAAGTTTATACATCTTCCTCAGCTAGTAGAATACTTTTTAATGCAGCATCCTGTTAACTTGAGAAACGATAAGACTCTTGTACTCACGTTATTTAAAGTTTTCAAAAATTCAAGCTGTAGGTCACCTGACTTTAATATATCTTACAGATTTTAAGATGTATATATTTGTTCTGTTCAGTCTTTTCTTTACTCTTGGTAATTTTAGGTAATGTTCCAAACGTATTTGTATACGTTATATTTGTCTGCAGATTATTTTAAAAATGTTTTACAAATACACAGTGTCTTCTGTGTGTTAGGCACAGTCGGACATAAGCACTTTATAAATACCAGCTCATTTAACCCTTACAACCATATGAAGTGTTATTATCTGTCTACAGTTGAGAAAACTGAGACACACAAAGATTAGTTCGTCCAGTACTGACTTTACTGTGTCAGTAAAGTGGAGGATCCAGGATTTGGAGCTTAATCTTCCAGGTTCAGAGTTAACATTTTTGACCACTATGGTTGTGTCAAATGCTTGCATTAACTTTGTAGAGAGATGCAGATTTTACTCCTAAGAAATTGCTCTTACATTTGCCTTTAGGGTCAGAAACAAGCTGTTTTTAATTAATAAAACATCACATCAAGGATAAACCACTCTTTATCAGTGAGATCTCCTTCTCAGGGGTTCAGCCGTCAACTGTTTCTAACCACACTACTCTGCCCTGGGTAGAGGAAGAGATGAAACTGGGCTGCAGGGAGCCAGTAACATGTACAAGGTCAGTGCCAATTCCAAACTCAGGGTGATGCAACTTATTCTTTTCAAAGGACAGATTGAGGTTAGGGCAAAATGATCTGTTGAGTAGTCCTCTATTCTAAACTACTTTTCTGGGTAGTTTAGAAATATCCTATAATATGACAGAGAGGGGCAGAACTACTTTTCTGGGTAGTTTAAAATAGAGGTAGATTTACTTTAATCAACCCAATTTTCTTGCATTACCACAATGGCTTGAATTTGCCATATGAGATAAAGGCAAAAGTGCACAAGGTCTTAAGAAAAAAGCTTGTTTCTGAAAATTTTCTCCAACAACAAGAATTGTTTCACTGTTTCATTAATTTAATTTTTTACCATTATAAATTTAAAAACTGTTTATTTGACTTAAGTTTTAGTTGCACATGTTGTGGCTTATTTGCCCTTTCCTAAGAAATATGTAGATATTGGAATAATCTCACTTTTTTTTTCTTTCTCTCGTTTTTTTCTCGTTCCTTCCTATGCTCCCTTCCTCCTTCTTGTTTCTTTCTTCGATTCAAGGAAACAAATCCACTAAATCTCTACTGTGGCCAGGAACTCCTTTTAACATTAGGGATAACAAGGTAATTTAGGTTACAATACTCACCGTTAAGTAGTTCCAAGTCTCATGGGAGAGACAGACATCAAAACAAATAAATGTAAACCAATAAAATGAACCCCCAAATGGGGACATTCCCAGTAACTCCTGCCATGGGCGTCCCTCATGCCAGGATTCTACACTGAAAAATTAACAGATGAATAAAGAAAACAGATAGGCAAGAGTAGGGTAGAGAGGAGCCATCACCAATGCCTGGTATCAAAGGAAACCCACGAGTGGAGTTGAGCAGTGTTAATCTCAAGATCCTGAGGTGTTCCAAAGAAACCATTATGAATAAGTGGAGGAAAAAGGTGCTGGAGGTTTCTTTTTCTTTTCTTCTGCTTGACGGAGTCTTGCCATTACAGAAATAGAACTTGTTGTGGGACTGCCTCCTTATTTAGTTCAGCTGAAGACAGGGGTCTTTATCACACCACCACGAAAATTTAGGCTTGCAGACTATTTGAAGAGTGAGAAAAATGGGATTTATTGGGCAAAAGGGAAAAAAAAAAGGGGGAAACAGAGACTCTTAGCAAAGCAAGAGCGTGTGCTGCTTGCCCTTGGGCTTCCCGCCTGGCCAATTGAATTCCAGGTTCCACCCAGGAAGAGGAGGGGCAAGGTTCCTCCCGCTGCAAATGGTGCGAACTTCTGTGGCTCCACCCCAGTGTGCGTTCCTCACAGTGCACAGGTCGGTTGGAGGCTCTGCCAGGGAGCCCTTCCCACCTGGTTATCTCAAAATGACAAGATTGCCTCGCGGAACTTGTGTCTGCACTACCGATGCTGGGGTGCCTAGGACATGAAAGGATCACACAGTAGGTAGTAATTTATTCTGCCCATGAAAACTGGAGAAACTTTGCTAACAGGGTTGTTTGTGGCTGGAGGTTGGCCTCGTAGACTAATAAATAGCAATTCTCCAGGAAGAGAGTTGGGAAGGGAAGTGAGAGTGGAAAGAGTGGTAGATGTTAGAGGAAAATCTGTGCATGGTAAATTTTTTTTTTTTTTGAGACGGAGTCTTTCTCTGTCCCCCAGGCTGGAGTGCAGTGGTGCGATCTCGGCTCACTGCAAGCTCCGCCTCCCGGGTTCACGCCATTCTCCTGCCTCAGCCTCCCGAGTAGCTGGGACTACAGGCGCCCGCCAACACTCCCGGCTAATTTTTTGTATTTTTAGTAGAGACTGGGTTTCACCGTGTTAGCCAGGATGGTCTCGATCTCCTGACCTCGTGATCCGCCCGCCTCGGCCTCCCAAAGTGCTGGGATTACAGGCTTGAGCCACCGCGCCCGGCCATGCATGGTAAATTTTTAAAAAGCTGACTTGTTCTTTTGACTATAGTTGGAATATAGACTCCCTTCAGACCCTGTTGTTTTGATCTGCCTACCTCTCTCTCCTACTCCAATCATGTCTTGTGTTCTGGTGGGGCTGTCAGTTGCAGCACTCCCTCACTCCTCAATGGGGGAACCAATGACTCAGGAATAGCCGATCAAAATTCCTTTTCCCCTGGCCACAGTTGTTCTGTAGAGGTGCTTGGATGTCAGAGTCTGCCTCTTTGACTTCTCATTCCAGCCCTGCCATGTCTCAATTTGGTGATTTTGGGCAAGTTACTTCACCTCTCTATGCTTCAGTTTCCCCATCTCCAAAATGGGGATGATAATAGGGTTGTTGTGAGGATCAGATCACTTACAGGAAAAGTAGGTGGAATCGTGCTTGGAACATGGTGCACACTCTCCATGTGGTAGCATTTTTCTTTTTTGGAGTGGAGAAAGAGGTGTTCTGCATTTTTGAAGGAGTTGTAAGAAAATGAGATAGGGTTTGCTGATAGACAGTTATTCTGCCACAGAGAGCAGGTTTTTCTGCACCAGGAGTAAATGAGGCCAGCATCTAGGGATCAACAGTATCAAGATAGCCATTCATCCACTAACCTATTCAGTGTCTTTGTATGTACTGACATTTATTTACCTTTTATGGGACCAACAGGTTCTTTGACTAGTTTGGGTTGGATTTATGTCACTTGCTACTGAAAAAGACCTGAATGAGTCAGTATTTATAGAAGGGCATTACAGAAAGTTGAGGTAGAATAGGATTAGTTGGGGAAGGGTTGCTGAGTCTGGACTTAATCCTTTAAGCCATGGTGTAGCATTAACGTTTTCAACAGGAAGCAGCACCATCAGACATGTATTAAACAAGAAAACTCTGTTTGCTCTGTTGAGGGTAATATTGAGGCTTTTTCGTACCTATAGTTCCATTTGTGCATATTTCAAAATTATGCTAGCTGTAATCGGACCATTGCTCTAATAAAGGGAGTTTCATCCCACATGACACCATACAGAGATTAACTGCATTGATTCATTTTCTTTAAAAGCAACAGTGATAAAATTAGGTGCATAGAGGAGTAAGACTTGAAAAGGAATTGCCTTTCACATGTAAGAGGGTTTGGCGTTCTCATGAGAAACATGGAACATTTACACAATGTTATGCTACCAGGCTGAGCTGCTTTGGAAGAATTTGTGGAGAAGGGGTATGTGTTTAGGCCCTGTTTTAATGTTGCAATATACTTCTAATCTAACTTCAATTTCTCCTCTGTATTAGTCTTCCTGATAGAACCTTCTAAAATAGTACTCTGAGCATATCACTTTCCTTACTGAGAAGTTTTAGTGGCTCTCTTATCTATTGACTAAAATATAAGATCCTCAGCCTGACTTTGAGGTTACAATCTGGTTTCCACTGCAGTTGGTTAAAAAGTATTTTATGGAGTGCCTGCTGTGTGCCAGGAATAGGCTAGACTATCTCTGTCTAAAAGAAATTTAATTCAAGTCACATATGTAATTTAAAATTTTTTAGTAGTCATATTGAAAAGTTAAAATAAATAGGTAAAGTTAATTTAAATAATGCATTATATTTAATTCAACATATACAAAATATATAAAAGATCAAAATGTAATCAATGTGAAAATTTGTTAAGGAGCTATTTATATTCTTTTAAAATAAATATTAAGAATTCAATGTATATTTTATACTTAGCAGCACATCTCAATGAGAGTGTACATTTTCATTGAAAATTATTTATTTATTTATTTTGAGATGGACTCTGGCTTTGTCTTGCCCAGGCTGCAGTGCAGTGGCATGATCTCTGCTCACTGCAGCTTCCGCCTCCCAGGTTCAAGTGATTCTCTTGCCTCAGCCTGCCAATTAGCTGGGTCTACAGGCGTAAGCCACCACACCCGGCTAATTTTGTATTTTTATTAGAGAGGTGGTTTCACCATGTTGGCCAGGCTGGTCTTGAACTCCTGACCTCAGGTGATCCACCTGCCTCGGCCTCCCAAAGTGCTGGGGTTACAGGCATGGGCCACCATGCCCAGGTGAAAATTCCTAATTTGTATGTAGACTTCGTAACATGCACAGTTGAAAAAGATCTACATATCTAAGTAGTTCAAACATACTTGAAAATTTTTAATAACTGAACCAAGTAGCAGTTTTAAAATTTAATTTTAAATTAAATTTAAAGTTCAGTCCCTTAGTCTCCCTAGCCACATTTTAGATGTCACATGTATCTCATGGTTGCTGTTCTAAACAGCATAATTCTAGGAGCACAGGCCCTGCACTCATGGAGTTAACATTAGCTCTCCTTTCCAGCTCTATCTTCTATTTTTTCCTACAATGCCGAATGGATTATACCTGATCTCAAGACCTTTGCTCATCTGTTCCAGGTAAGCTTGTTTTGTCCTTCAAAAGGCATACCTCTTATCTATTGAAATTCTGTCTACCTTTACAGCTAAGCTCAAATGTCAACCCACCCAGGGAAACTGTTCTCAATCATAAGCAAAAAATGTTCTGCATTCTCTGAACTTTTGTAGCACTTGGATTACATCTTTCTTTTCTTTTTTCTTTTCTTTCTCTCTTTTTTTTTTTTTGCTAGTCAAGTGGAGCATTGGGAGTGGAGAAGGAACAAAGAAATCTGTAGCTGTTTGTGGTAAATTAGTTGTAAACACCCTTGCACTTCGACCAGCCGATTATACATACCTTCCTTTTGACACTGATTACATACTACTTTGTGGGCCTTGGAGTCATATAAACCCAGGTTTAATATCTGGTCTTGCCACTCACTGGCTGTATGATCTTAGGCAACTTCCTTAACTTTTCAAAGCTTCATTTTCATCATCTGTCAAATGATGAGTTTTCTCATTATCTGTGCAGTTTTAAAGATGAGTTTTACTACAACTTAATGGAATTGTTGAGGTGAAATAAAGTTGAAAAAGTGCTTAGTTCAGAATTCAACCTATTAGGAATATATATATATATACATGTATATATGTATATGTATACGTATATATATATATATATACACACACACACATACATATATATACTATGTATATATTTGTATATGTATGCAAGTATATATGAGTGCTGCATATATATGTATGTGTGTATACATATATATGTGCTGCATATATACACACATACATATATATACTACTAATAGATTGAGTAGCATTATATAGTAGTGTATACATATACTACCAATATATGTGTGTATATATAATACACTACAATGAATATTATATATAGTAGATATTTACAGATATTTTCATTTTTATATGTATTTAAATACAGTATTATACTAATTATAACATTAGTATTAATAGTATATATACACACACACACATATATACAACTCTATCTCCCTAAGTACAATAATTTACAAATTGTAATAATAATGATACTGATAATATTAGTAAGAAGTTTATGTTAGGCACTGTTCAGTAGCTTTACATATTCTATTCAATGCGCCAAACAATTATTTTGAGGTATGATGAATTATTATCCTCATTATACAGATGACAGAACTAAAGCAAAAGTTGATAAAGTGGCTTGCCTAATGTCACACAGCAAGAAATGAATGTAGTTTGTATTTAAATCATAGAAGAGATACAATATAGTTTGAATAAATTTTATTAATATTTTATTTCACGTAGTTTTGGAAGTTGTGTAGAGGAATCAGCAAAGAATTTGGAATCAAATATATTTGATTTTGAATGCTGACTGTCATTGATTAAAGATGTCTACTTAGGTAGCCTATTTAATCTCTCTGAGCCTCAAGTTCTTGCTCTGTGAAATGGAGTAATAAAACCAACCAGGAAGTATGTAACGTAGGGGTTAAGTACACAGTGCTTGCCTGCTTAAATTCAAGTTTCACCTTTGAAATTCTTAGCTCTACAACATTTAGTGAATTACTTAAACTCTGTGCTACAATTTTCTCATCTGAAAAATGGGAAAATAATAATGTTAAATTCATAGGTTTGTTTTAAAACTTTAAATGATGTAATCCAGAATATCTGAATGATGTAATTCAGAATATCTAGAAATAATAAATACTCAAGAAGTATTAGCTATTATTACTCTTCTAAGGTTGGTTCTCACATAGGTAGAACACTGAAAACACTTAGTTAACTTTCTGTTTTCTTCTTTCTATCCTTCTTTTTCCCTGTATGTAATTCATACATTATAATACTAGATCTTATATGCACTATGTACTCAATAAATAGTTAACTGAATGGAGTCTCAAACAGCCTTTTGTATTATTTGTATTTTACATGAGCGCATTGATATTATTTTCCAAAATGTAAAATAATTGCATGCAAACTAGAGATAGTAAACTGTTACTAGTATGTACTACTTTACATTTCTCTTGGGCTTGCAGCAATTTTAGTTATGTTTGAGGCATTTTGAAATTCAGATGCATAAAACTTCATGTTATTCAGTCAATGTAGTACCCTGTCTAATTCTGATTATCTTAAATTAGAATATCTTTCAAAATCAACCGCAGTACAACATTGTACTGAAGATGAATTCATAAGGGAAGCAAATATTGTCATAGGCAATGATAAAAGGATTTGAATAATGTAAAATGCTACAGCAGAAACTATAGAGGTGTAGTGAATATTATACATATTGTTCTTTATTTTTAGTTCTTAAATATGACCTTCCTTCTCTTCGGTGTCCCTTTTATTGCACTTCCAATTTCATTTAGCAATTGCTATGGTTTGTTCAATCTCTGAGCAAAATTGTTCTCATATTTTAAAAAATCTGAATTTCTCTATTTCTCATCAGATCTCTATTTTGACTCAGGCTTTCTTAAATTAAAATGAGATACATCATAGTTTATATTTTGTTCTTGTGTATTGACAAAGTAAAAGTTTTAAAAGTTTAATAATCATTTTTTGGATCATGAGCTAGATGTATAGTCCCCTGCCACATACTGCAGATCAGGAATGGGATGGTCCCTGACATTATGGAACTCACAGTCTAGTGAGGGTGATATCACACATGCGTATATACCTAAAACAAAGAAGAGGAGAATATGTCCTATTCTAGTAAAACCAATAAAGGTCTTTGAAAATATGGAGAGAGAGAGACCAGTTCTATGTGCAGTGAGCAAGTAAGGAAGGGGGCAGGGTTCTTAGACGTGAACCAAACCTTGGCTATCTGGTAAGAGGCTAAGCTGGTGAGTTGCCTAAGGAACAGGCTAAGGAAGTGTCATAAGCAAAGGCATTATAAAAGGGAAGAAAACAAACAACAAGTAGACTATCAGTAAGGCAAAGTCGGATTATATAGGCTGAGAAAAAATATCAGAATCTAATTGTGGAAAATTTTGTCTGGCTGAAGTTTACAATGTACTTTGAATATGTTGAGATGCCATTGAAGGTTTCTACTTGCCTTGAAATAACAGTGTGTGCTTTTGAAACACTGAAAGTTTTTAGTTTGTTCCACTACAATTTACTAATCTGTAATCAAAATGTATTATTTAGTCCTACATGTCGCCTAATTGAAGATATTCATGTATATTTTAAAAACTGAAAATGCAGGATTGTAGATGATTTTGAATCTGTACCACTCTGAGACTCTTTCTTTTTGCTTGACATTTAAATTAAAACTCTGTTCAGGAACATATCTTAATAATATTATTCAATATAGTAAACAAAAGATCATTTTGAAATCCAATCTTTTTATGTTTATTATATTATAGTTTTTTAAATAAGATTGTATAAGCATTTCTGTAGTTGTCATGCTGAATGATTGTATTAGTTTCCTATTGCTGTGTGAGAAATTATTATAAACTTAACAGCTAAAAACGACAGACACATTATTTCACAGATCTGTAGGTCAGAAGTCTGGGCACAGCGGACTCAGTCCTCTGCTCAGTGTCGCACAGGCGGAAATCAAGGTGTCAGCCAGACTACATTCTCTTCCTAGTCTCAGAGTAGTCTCCGAAATCCAACCAAGTTGTTGGCCGAATACAATTTCTTTTTTTTTTTTTTAATGGTTGTAGAAACTATGACCCATTTCCTTTCTCCTGCCAGCCAGAAGTCACTCATTTCCTAGAGTTCACCTTCCATTCTAGCCACGGAGTTTCAATTCCATGGCATGATTGTTTCTTCTTAAAATGGCAGCACACTTCATCCTACTCTGTAGAGAAGACCATTGCAATTTGTGAACTTCCAGATCTTTATCTGTACAAACACATGTATTTTTTCAGTATATATAGGTTTATATACCCAGATATATATATGTATGTCTTTACCAAAATATGACCATTCTGTCTATCATGGACATTTTGTATGCCAATTAAAACAGATTACATTATTTTTCATGACTATGTGGGGTTGCACTATCATTTAATCCTTTTGTTTTTGTTGGATAGGACTCCTTTCTTCAAATTTTCAATATTAGAAATAGAGCTGTCATCTACATACATATTGTACATATAGCCTTGCACATGCCTGTAGGATAGGTTTTAAAGTCATTAAATATAAAATTTGTCACTGCTGATAGGCAGTACTAGAGATTATTGTAATTATTACATTTAAGATGTAATAATATATCTTAAATGTATAATGATATATTACATCCTATATTAGTGTTGAGACAGTTGCAATATAACCTATACTACTTTTATAAAGTTGTTACTAGTGTTAATGAAATCAACAGTTTGGAATAGTGACTAAAAGGATGCAGAGTAGAGTGTTAGCCCTGCAAATTTACCATATGTTTTATTTCAGGGAGAAATAAAATTGTACATTGGTATAACAGGTGATTGAATCTCAAAAGCAGATAGAAGCACAATATCCTACAATCGGGGAACTTTGGTTTTCTTTTTCTTTTTTCATCTACTTTTATTTTAAGTTCTGGGGTACACGTGCAGGATGTGCAGGTTTGTTACACAGGTAAACGTGTGCCATGGTGGTTTGCTGCACAGATCAAGCCATCACCTAGATGTTAAGCCCAGCATCCATTAGCTATTCTTCCTGATGTTCTCCCTCCCTCCAACCCCACAACAGCTCCCAGTGTGTGTTGTTTCCCCGAATGTGTCTGTGTGCTCTCATCATTAAGCTCCCACTTATAAGTGAGAACATGCGGTGAAATGGAAATCTCTTATCTGAGAAGCTGAATCTTGGCTTTCTCCCCTGTAAAAATCGGTTTAGTTGTCAGGTTTAAATGAGATAATTCCATGAACCTGGTGCATGGTATATGCTTCACAAAATGTTAACTTTTTTTTCCTTCTTCCTAGGAATTTTAAAAAGCAGGCAGTCTGACCCTTCCATGTATCTCTGGGAGCCAGGTTCCCAATTTCTTGATTACAGGCCATGTTCACTTGTATGAGAGCAATTCTTCAGTGAATTTATACCGCCTACTATTGCTGAATTACTTTTTAGCAATGTCCCATTCTAAAACACAGAGTGGTGCTGAAAAACTGCAATACAAGTAAAAGATTATTATGTCTTCATTGAAAAAAGTGTTATTGCTATAAATAAGATCAGGCTTAACCCCACCCAATATCACTATAGCAAATAAGTATAGGAACACCAAAGGTATGGCGTCCTTTGGCATTAATATACAATGTAGGAGTAGTACCATTCATACTTTTCTATTTAAATGCAAGTATACTTTTAAATTCTCTCTTCCAAAAATAAATTGAATGAATAATGTCTTTATTACATGTTCACCACAGAGAAGAAAATTACCCCCAATTTGATTGAATTAAAAACTATCTTGGTATGTCTTAATAAAATGAAATGCAGAATTATTTTAAAAGGTTAAAAAACATTTGAGTAATTTAGTGTACTTTGAGCTCTGTTTGTTAAAGTTCTGCAAAAAGCTTATACCCAGGTGCTCTGCATCTCTAGAATTTTGATTTGACTTTGATTAGAATATAGTTTTATTTAAATTGATTCTTGTCTTTCAACACTTGTTAGAAATGTCAAATATTGCCCTTATTTTGAAAAATGACTGATTTCAATTGGATAATTGTCAGTTACAATGGACTTTTGGTTAATGACATGTATTCAGATGATTTGATTGTTCATGAAATGTTGATATTTGCTTTACTTGTTTACCTCTTCAATCATCAACCAGGCATTTTCCCTTTTCTTCTGGGAACTGGCAGTATGACATGAACATTTAGTAAGTCGAAAGGTCTCTGTCTACTTCTTATGCTTTTTCATTCATCCGTAGATTGTTGGAGTCTAAATTTGTCTTCTTGCTTTCATTCTACATAAGACTCTTTAATAATGATCCTACTACAGTCTCTTCACTTTATCTGTTGTAGGTGCTAAGGTGTTCTAATAGGGAGAAAGTATTATATAGAGGAAAGAACATGTGTTTGATTTGAAGATAATTAATGGATTCAAAATCTGAGCTCCATTAGTTCATGACTGTATTATCTGGGGCAAATTATTTACCCTTTTAAGCTATCTGTTTACTCAACTATACAATGGGCACACAATACCTACTGTGTAAGTTTTGATTAGTATGAAGGTCATCTATTATCCATCAGTCAATCAATCTATCCATCCATCTATCTATCAATTGATCTCTCATCTGTCTCTCCATGGATAGAGGCATAGGACCTGATGGCTAGTATGTACTTTATACAAACTAGCCAAAGGTACCAAAGGCTTTAGCTAGTCTCAGTGATTTTTTTTTAAAAATATCTAATAAGAGTGTGTCTTAAAGGAAGATCTATCACTAAATGTGCTTGAGAATGAAAGGTAAAATTTAGATATCCAGAAGTAGCTAAAGTTATTAATATTCCATTTTTTTCTAAGAGTAACCTCCATGTTCAGGTTAGGTATGCTGTCTTCCCAGACATTTTCCAGAAAGCTCCTTTCTCCACCCTTTCTATCCCACAGACAACCATCTTGAAAACTTAAGGCTGTTCTTGACTCCCATCCTCTAAGATCCATCCTAAATTAAATTTTAAGAAGCTACTAACAGGGTGTTCTTTGGTATTCTCTAGTCCTACCAAAAATAACATATATAGGGGCCTATTTCTATTTAATGTAATTATTAACATGATAATATTTATGTCTGCTATTTGCTATTTATTTTTTTCATCTCATTTCTTTCTGGTTTATCTGTTCTTCCTTTATTGCCTTCTTTTGTGATAAACAAATCATTTTAGTATACTATTTCAGTTATTCTTTTGGCTTTATTGCCATGTACATTCATAGGATTTCTTATTGGCTTCCATAGGGATTACAATATGTATCTTATCTTACTGCAGTCTTCTAAGAGTTAACATTGGAAATTTCGGTTCTGGGTAAGATGAGGTAAACACATCAACCTTCCTCTTCCACTGAAAGCAATTATAAACATGAGAAAATTTATGGGCAGCTATTTAAAAACTCCGAAAAGCAAATAATTAGCATGTAAATTGGAAGAGAACACCAGATTTTGAAGTACCACTGAACTGGCGGGGAGTTTACCATTTTTTCCTCTCTAGGATGCCCTAGCATAAATTTAATAGCAATCTGAAACCCTGACATGAACACTGTGGGGCAGATAGAGATCTGGGAGAAATCCTGTAGTTCTGGCTTAAGGAGAAGAAAACAGAATTTCTAAAGTTGAGAGATAATGGCAAAGATACCCTATTTTTTTCTTCCCTTTTATTCTATTCTCTCATCCCCAGGACAAAGCTGTCGTACAATGAGGGTGGTGGCATGCTGTGGAAGAGTAGCCTTCCTTTCCTTTTGGTGGAACCATGGCTCCATGAGAGTGATGCCAAAGCCTGTTGATTTTTACTTTTCCTTTGTCTGTGTCCTTTCTCCTCATGTAGTACAGTTACAGAAGTTGGCAGTTTCTGGCCAAAGGAATAAAAAGGGGAGCCCCAGGGAACCAGAAAAGGGAAAGTGTGAAAAAGTGAAGTACTAGGCTCATCCTTGACCTGCACTTAGAGTCTTATCCTTATTATCATGCCAATAGCTTTGGCAACTGAAATAAGGTATAGCTACATGGATAGTTAACATGCAGGACAAATTCTAATAGCACTGCAAATAGGGCTGTCATATTTAGCAAATAAAAATATAGGATGCCAGTTTAATTTGAATTTCAGATAAATAATGAATATACATATTTCTGGTATATGTATGTCTCATGCGATATCTGGTGCTGGGTATTTTATCTGGCACCCTTAACTAGAATGGCAGTGGTAGTATAACTGACTTTGGAACTATAGGCCACAGAAAATGTATTGTAACCTGTGGGCTCAAACCAACCAGGTAAAGTGTCTGCTAAATCAAAAATATTAACATTCTCCATATGGTTTAAACAAGATATAGATTGTCATAAGATATTATTCAAAGTATCCAGGATACAATAAAAAATTACTTTGGTTACACAAAATCACAAAGATCACAATTCACCCGGGGAAAGATGATTAACAAATGCCAATGACAAGATAGAAATTACCTGACAAATATTTTAAAGCAGCTATTATATACGCTTGAAAGAGTAATTGCAAACACTCTTGAAAAAAAATGTTAAAATAGAATGGACTGACAAGGGAATATGTCATGTAAAGAAAAAGCAGACAGAAATTTTGAACTGAAAAATGTAAAAACAGGAAAGAAACTTGGAACATCAGGAATGAAGGAGAAGTCACGGAATTGCTAAATAGAGCAGACGTCTTCTCTTGAGTTCTTTTAAATATATTTGACAGTTGAAAACAAAATGAATGACATTGTCTGATGGGGTTTCCAATGCATATGGATGTAATATAATTATGATAACTATGATGAGGAAGGAAGAATATGGAATCTGTATAAACTTAAGGTTTCTAAATTGCGATAGAAGTGGCAAAATACGATTCTAGACTGTGAATAGTTAAGTATATATTTTGTAATTACTAGAACAATGATTAAAATATTTATACTGAGGGATATTATCAAAACACAATAGAAAAATTTAAAAAATACTAAAAGTTACCAATGAATTACTATCAGCAAAATGTAGAAAAATTAAACTGTATAGTTTCACTTACCTCGCATCTTTTGTGCTATTGTTGTGATATATATTCCATTAATACAGTTTTGGGGGTGTGTGTTTTTTCTTTTAGACAAGGTCTCGCTCTGTCACCAAGCTGGACTGCCACCTTCGTCTCCTGGGTTCAAGTGATTCCCCTGCCTTAGCCTCCCAAGTATCTGGAATTACAGGTACCCACCACCACACCCAGCTAATTTTTGTATTTTTAGTAGAGATGGGGTTTCACCATTTTGGGAAGGCTGGTCTCAAACTCCTGATCTCAAATGGTTTGCCTCCTTTGGCCTCCCAAAGAGCTGGGATTACAGGTGTGAGCCACTGCACCCAGCCTTTTGATATAGTTTTAATATCAATAATATAGGGTTATAATTTTTGCTATTATATGACTTTTAAAGAAATTAAGAAAAAAAATATATATTTACACATGTAGTCTTTTGTATTTACCCATGGAAGAGGGTAAGTCCATATGGTTTGTACAAAACAAAGTCAGGGAAGTAGATCGTGATCATGTACTTTGGTGAAGCTTCAATTAGTTTAGTATGGATAGGACAATGGTGGTGAGTCAATATTGATGTGAAGTAAGATAAGAGAAGTGAACAAGAGCCAGATTATGAAGGATTTTGTGGAATTTTCTTGTTTCTTTACTCTGGTAAGCTTATGGATTGATTATCTGAAAGTTCCGTGAAGACTAATAACTGTCAGTTCTGCTGTTTTGTATCCCTAGAAGCTAGCATAGTGTCTGGTATATAATAGGTGCACAACAAATATTGACTGAATAAGTAAATGACATGAGTGTTCTGAATGAGGATACTGTTCACATTCTGACTTTATGTCCATCTCCTTACTATGGATACATACCAATCTTTTCCTTTTCTCACACTCCGTTCTTCCCCATGTCTTTGGTCAAGGTACCCATACCTCTGGAGGTCTATAGTTTCATGCTCCTACTCTAGTGAGGAGGGGTCTCCCTATGGGACAAGGCATGTTCTTGGGAACAATGTATGTAGTTACCATTTTTAGATATCCTATTGGTACTTGACAACTTTTGAAGGGGAGTAGTGTTGGTAATGGTTGATACGCTCATTTTCCTATAAAGTGGCTAAGCTCAAATATTCCACCTTCCCCAACTACACACACACACACACACACACACACACACACACACACACAACACACACACACACACACACACACACACACACACACACACATACTTTATTATGACCAATTTTTAAGAAACTTTAGAGCAGCTGATGTGAGAAAAGAGAAAGAAAGTAAGGAAAAGAGAATCAGAGAAAAGAAGAGACAGAATAATTTTAAGCAAAGTTAGAAAATAAAGTTTTCCAGATTTTTCTACTAGCATGGTAGATTGTGTTGACTATGCATATGGGAAACTCCTTAAAATCTTGTGCCTGTGCATTCTCAGGTTGCAGTATTTGTCAGGAATACTAATTTTGTGATGCAAAAGATCTTGCATTCTGCCAGGGTCTATTTAATTAATTATCAATGACCAGCATTAAAAGTATTAATTTAGATTTGAAAAGTCTCAAGTTAGTTTGCAATGTAGTTTTTTTTTCCAACCTTGAGAATATTCTATTTGAATAGTTTCTGAATTTTAAAATTTATTTTATTTATTTTTCCTGAGCTCATTTTATTTTCTAAGGTGAGATCTACATTTTCTTCCTGTCTTTAGTATCCAGAAACCTAAATAAGTTAAGTCCTGTAAAATAAAACACCCATGTTTGGAGAATGTTATAAAGTGTGGTTATATAGTAATGTGGTCCTAGGGCCATTTAGAAACAAGTATCCCAGTTGGCAATGCACAGTTCATGTTACTATTTTACTTCTACCACCTTTCTTTTCATTGTAGAGTTAAAAAATACTTGAGGAAATTTTACTTTAAAAAAAAAACCTGTTTCTTTAAATTTGTCTTATTGCAATTTTAATATTTTATAGCTACATTTTAACTTTTATTTCATAAATTAAAGATTAACAGTCATGCCTAAACTGAAATATATTTTATTCACTTACAAAAATGCATTGACTAACACTAATTAAATTTGCTTAATCAAGCTTAACAATGCTACATGCTGTTACTCATCAGAAAGTAAGTGCCATACACATTTCCCAAAGTGCTCCAGCTAGAACACCAACAATTTTTTCTGCTAAGGTATCCAAGGGTTCAGCCATCTGTTATTTACTCTAATTTTTAATAAAAAGTTATTATTCATCTTTATTGCTAATTATTTACCTTACAAACAAAACACATTTTATGATTATTGTTATCATTTTAACTCTACTACATCCAAGGAGACGCACAAAAAAACGATTTGCATTCAATTGCACCACATTAATGTTTGCAAATGGGTTAGCTTCAGTGGCAGAAAGAGACAGGTATTATGCAAGTAATACCTAATATCAAATTATACACAGTAGCACTTAATCACACTGCCCTAATGCTTTCAGCACAATGAGCTTTTTCCTACTGAACTAGGAAAATGTGATCAACTTTAACATCCTGAAGGACAAGACAGTGGCTGTATCATTCTTTATCATGTTTTGCTTTTGTTCATAGCTAATCACATTTTGACTATTTTAATCCAGACCCTGCAGTTATACAATAAATCATACCTGGTAGAGGAAGACTAAAGCCTGTTGATGGAATTGCCTTCAAGCTGCAATGGGCACAGAAAAAAACATGGATAGAGATAGGGTGGACTCAACATCAGAATGAAAATAGGTGAATGAAGTTCTGCATAAAGAGAAGTTGGATGTTAAAAATATTTAGTGGAGGCTGGGCGTGGTGGCTCATACCTGTAATCCCAACACTTTGGGAGGCTGAGGTAGGCAGATCATTTGAGGTCAGGAGTTCAAAACCAACCTGGCCAACATGGCAAAAACCACATCTCTACTAAAAATGCAAAAACATTAGCTGGGCATGGTGGCACACACCTGTAATCCCAGCTACTGAAGGAGACTGAGGCAGGAGAATCACTTGAACCTGGGAGATGGAGGCTGCAGTGAGCCGTGATTGCATCACTGCACTCCAGCCCGGGTAACAGAGTGAGACTCTATGCCAAAAAAGAGAAAAAATTAGTGGAAAATTGCAGTGCAGTGCAGTGTCTTCAATTAATCTCAAGAATCTTGATATGAAACAACTGTCTCCAGTGTGGCATTTAAAGATTTAAAGATAGTATCCAGGAAGGCTCATGATGCCAGAAAAGAGGGATATGATAGCAAATACTCAAGTATTAAATAGTTAGGAAGAATAATAATAATAATGCTTAACCCATATTGAGTGTTAACCATACACCAGACACTGAGTAGGGTGCCTGATACATAACATCTTAATCACACTGACTCTCTTAGGTAGCTACGTTCATACAAATTTTTCAGCTAAAGGCACAAGCTGAGAGGAGTTAAATAACTTGTCTAAGGTCATATGGAATTGAGATTTATAGCCTTGCAGTGAAGTTGGGTTCTTATTCCTTTGAATATCCTTTGATATTCATGGGCTCTAACAAGGAATGTGAGCCATCAGTTGACATTTTCTATGCTTATTGGAGGGAAGCAGCACATCCATAAAAGATAATTAATGACTGTCCTTCTCTACAGTGCAAAATTGAAACTAACTTTAATAATAAAACTGCTTTAGCAAAAGTAATATACAGAGATTATGGCAAAGATGGAATAACACATAATTCTGAAAATGAACCAATGTTATGCTAACTTTAATCTGTCTTGCCAAGGCTATGAAGCCAGTGACTTCTCTGTTTGAGGGGCAGCATTCATTCTGAAGGGAATGGATGTTCTGAATGTTTAGGGAAATGTGTTAATTTTGAACAGTAAAAGTCTAGTCAAGGTTGATATCTTTTACCTTTTGCTAGTGCTGAAGTTAGAACATCTTCCATTTCTTAGACAGTTCGATCTGGATTCCTGATTCTAGGAAGGTGGCTTTTAGTTAATATATTTTTATTCTGTTATTCTGGCTTAGGCTTTTCTCTTTTTCTTCCTTCTTTTGACTTTCTGGGAAACACAGAGCTGCACAGAGGAGGCAAGCTTGGCGTATTATCTACATCTGCTGAGGCATGAGATACAAAACTTGCTCAAGAAGCACATATGTGGCATGGACAGCATGAGACAAGCCAGCTTGAGACACAGCAGAGCAGTTCAGACACTCCGAAGGAAAAGAATATAGGGTGAACCAGAGTAGTTCCCTAGTATTTTAGTGAGTAGGAGTCCTCTGAATATTTCTTACAGTAAATTACATATGTAGAGAATTAGGAAAGCACGTCAGAATGTGAGTTTACTCATGCTCAACATAGTCTTTAGTTATCTCACCAGACAATTGGATTAAAGGTGCTTTCTAATCTTATTCCACATGGAAGTGGAAACCGGGGACATTTCTCTAGCAGGTGGAGTCAAGTTTTAATACCTGGGATAGTGAAGGCTATATAAGTTGCTATCATTTATTAATGCAATTTTAATGAACCTGATTTCTGTGGGAATATACTGCAAACAATGGCTGAGCACAGCAAGTGCAGGGGGTAAGGAAGGTATAAAGAGAAAAAACTTGCCTCCTGAGCTCTTTCTTTAATGTGCTGACATTGTATGAGAGATACCAAAATGCACATGACTGTTCCGTGACCCTGAGAAGCTGATAATTAGCTGGGGAAAAAGGAAGCACATAGATTGTAAAATGAAACAAGTATAGCATACAGATGGCAATTGTCCACAGACCTTCTTCCTCAGGGAAACTTTCAAGTCTTGCTTTGCTTTTTGCAAAATCACTATTCTGGTGTTTTAGTTGTTATTAGCAGTATTTAGAACGTCTCCTATTTCTTAAACAGTTCAATTTGGATTCCTGATTTCAGAAAGGATGCTTTTAGTTAATTTATTTCTTTTTCTGTCATTCTGACCCAGGGTTTTCTTCCTTTTTTTTGACTTTCTGGGAAACATAGAACTGCACTGAGTGGGTTATTCTTGGCACCGCAGTATGTTTAGGACCATTAATTGTCATTATTCCCCTTGTTCTGCATTTAAACCACAACAAATTAATCTTCTTAGGAAAAAGTGAGTGTTCTGAGTCTGGATCTCCCTTTCAAGTGGTTGAGCATTTAGAGGTTTGTGGCATTGGAGGGAACTCCCAACAGCCTGCCTTCTTTTAGTACACCTGCTGGAAACTTCCTCTCCTGTCTAGTAAAAGTCTTAGAAGAGAGTTTGGAAAACCCCTTTCTTCCTTGTGAATCAACATAGCATGATGGTTAAGAGCTTGGGCTCAGAAGTCAGACTACCTGAATTTGAATTCTGTCTCCCTCATTTCTTACCTGTATGCTGGGAAATAACCTTTCTGTGCTTCAATGTCTTGGACCACCAAATAAGTTCATTAATTTCTTCTCCTAGGATTTCTGCAAACATTAAGCGAGATAACATACACAAACAAACTAGTAAAAATCATGTAGCCATTCCATACAAATTATCTGTTGGCCAGGCGCGGTGGCTCACGCCTGTAATCCTAACACTTTGGGAGGCCAAGGCAGGCGGATCACCTGAGGTCAGGAGTTCAGACTAGCCTGGCCAACATGATGAAACCCTGTCTCTACTAAAAATACAAAAAAATTAGCCTGGCATGGTGGCATGCGCCTGTAATCCCAACTACCCAGGAGGCTGAGACAGGAGAATCACTTGAACCTGGGAGGCGGAGGTTGCAGTGAGCAGCTATCACACCATTGAACTCCAGCCTGGGCAACAAGAGCAAAACTCCATCTCAAAAAACAATTATCTGTTACAGTTATTATTATTATTGGAGTGTATATTGCTACATTCACATAAGGGCTGATAAGTCAAAATGTACATAGAACTTCAATTGCAATCTGAGGATTTTATAGAATTCTTCTTGGCATCTATATAGTATCCTGTGGAGCTAATCCCAGCAACTTTTTTCTTTTCCAACACACTCAATATTAATTGATGCTGCTATGTAGGTAGGACATATTAATTTTCTCCTGTGTTTACTTACATGGTTTGTTGGACATTAATAGTAAGGAAAACGCTTCCTGACTTTTTGTGCATGACAAATACAGACTAAGCTCTGTTAGATGGGAAAAACAAAAACAAAAACAACCTTCAATGGTATTCCTTTAAAGGGATAGCTGCTAGAATTAAAAAGCCTTGTTCTTATTAACATGCATTTGTAAAGCCATGTAAAAATGCAAACATTTCTTCCAAAACCTCAACCTTCAGTTCTTTAAAAAATGATATTTGTGCTCACAGAAGCAGCATTTCCAGAAGCCAATATTTATAGAAGTGATAAGTCAGCTAGCCCAGCTGTCATTAACACTTATCATATCATCTAAGTACTAACTTTCCTTATACCACCAGGAAATGAGAATTATAATTACATAAATATAATTAACTACATATTTTAAAGTGGGTGTATGCCTATATGTATTTGAGCCCTTTGGAGTTGTTTAGAATAAATTGTAGTTTAAAATCAGACTCCTGAGGCCCCATGAAACTAAGGTTGATGTGAGGGGAAAACTAAATAACACAGGATGAGTAATAGCACCAATAAGCATTTTACCAGAGTCTGCTTTATATCAGATGGTAGCTTTTGTGAATGTTTAGCTTTCGGGTTGTGGCAAACGGAGCTGTTACCAAAGTGAGTGCTACTCATCTTTGCCTCAAGAGCACACTCTGATAACTCCACTCCAGCTTTTACTTGTCTCTAGGAAGTCTTCAATTCTAGGCCCACATCATTTGCACCTCCATCCTTGCTTATTCCTTTTGATTTTGCTTTTACTGGGCCCATGACCAACACTGTCTTTACCACATTCCAAGAATGTTGGGGGCCTTTTACGTGTTCTACTGGCATTTGCTTTTTCTACAGCCCTGGGCCCCACTGAGTCAGAAATTTGTAACATCTTTACTGAGAGTTATAGCTGCTATGGAACCTAAGGCCTAGGACAATTTTCTTGGTTTTCTACTCAACCATCTTCATTCAAATTGGTTCTGGGTTGCATATACATTTTGGCAGCTGCCATGTCCTGAGAAAAAATAGGAATATGAAACTGAAGCACCATAGAATAATTAATTAAATGAAATTATGCACATAAAAAACATTGCATAGAGCCAGGTATATGGAAAACACTTTTGGTAAATTTCTGCAACAAGTGCATAGTAAGATTTGGAATATTACACATGGTTGTTTTCTGCTCAAATGGCATATTATGTTTGAGAAATGATAACTACATGTGAAAGCTACTGAGTTGGGTTTGTCCCAACAGAATAACTATTGCTTAATTCCTTTTAGATAATTTAAAATCACACCATGTAGTCTGCTCCGTGCTTCGCCTTCCTGTAAAGTTTGTTCTTATTTGTCCTTGTAGACCTTAACATGTTTGCTTTTGTCTCATTGATGCCTAACCAAAACATATTGAAATTTGCTTGCCTATTTTTATTCTAGAGCATGCTTCTCAAACTTGAATGTACATATGAATCACCTTGAGGTCTTGTTAAACTGCAAATTCTGATGCCATTGTTCATTGGGAATGGAGACTGAGTTTCTTCTTCTCTAACAAGCCTCCCTTCCCTACGCCTCCAGGATGCTGCTGATGTATGGATTGTACTTTGAGAAGCAAGGCTCCAGAAATCCTAATCCAATGTAGTATATGGAAATTGGGATGAATGAAATGTAAAATACCCCTGCTATGCTGAGAAATTAAAACTTAGGCAAATGTCATTGGGCATCTAATTCTAACCAAGTTGTAGGAGTAGTAAGATTCAAAGATACTTAAATAACTTCATATAAAAAGTGAATATTCTTTCTTGTATTTCTTTAGAGTCATGTTTTCAATATGTTTAAAAGAAGAGTATAGTTTCTGGTATATTCTAAGTTCAGATGATACCAGATGTAATTTCTTTAGCATTATTTAGCACTTAGCATCATTTCAGAATGTAGATGATGGCTGGGATTAGTGTTACTGTTCATATTGACTTTGGGGGAAGAAGCAGAATTAGCCCATTGGCAGTGCGCCACCTCTACTATCATGGGACTAGGGTCACATATGAACTCCAGAGTTTCTAACTTATTAACTAAAATGGAGACAGATAAACTACCTTTTACAGGTAGTTCTGAGCAGAAGAATAACTAGATTACACATATGACTTGAAAACAATTAATAATTATTTCCAGCAGGTTCACTATGGTGTAATATGTTTTGACAAGCATTTCCTTCACTGACTCAAAACAAAGAAGGTTTCACAGAATGCTTAATCCTGTGCTTCTTGTCCTTTTCTATTTATTCCATCAAAAACATCTGTTTAGACCAGGCATGGTGGCTCACACCTGTAATCCCAGCCCTTTGGGGGGCCAAGGTGGGTGGATCACTTGTGGTCAGGAGTTCTAGACTACCTTGGCCAGTATGGTGAAGCCCTGTCTCTACTAGAAATACAAAAAGCTAACTGGATGTAGTAGCATGTGCCTGTAATCCTAGCTACTCGGGAGGCTGAGGCAGGAGAATCACTTAAATCATGTGAACCGGGAGGTGGAGGTTTCAGTGATCCACTGCACTCCAGCCAGGGCAACAGAGCAAGACCCTGTCTCAAAAAAAAAAAATGTTTGTAGTATTTGTATCCTAGAATATTAAGGTTAGGATTAACAATGCATTTTCACTAAATATAAATGAAATTCAAATATGAGAATTGTTAGTGTTTTCTTCACAGGAAGAATAAGATACTTAAAAAAGGTTAGACATTTCTCTTAGCATATTTGTTTTAGTCCTCCTTGAAAATGAAAAATGTCAGATCCTCCAAATGTTTGAAATTACATATTTATGAATGAGTGAATTGAGGAGCTGAAGTAAAAGGAGTTACTTTACTTACCTGAAGTACTTTTGCCTCATCTGCCTTGACAATTTTTCCCCTCTTTTGCCCCCAGGTTCAGCAAACAGGCTGTTCCAAATTGCAGTTATTTGGAGATTTGACAGTACAGGAAGGGAAATTCCATGACAACCACTTGGTCAGCGTAGGGGCTGATATTGTGAGTCTGCTGACCATAGCAGCTTTCCTTATGTGATTCTGATGCTAATGCATGTCCTATACATATAGAAAGAGACAAGAGTGTGTGAGGAAACCTGCTAGTGATGCAGAAAAATGGAGAGAGATTAAGAGGGCAACCATATCATCCTTCTCCTTATCTCAAGGTGAGGCAGGGATGCCTCTGTCAGACAGAGGAGATCACAGAAGAGAATACATTTGTTTTTTGATCTCAAAGAACAAAACCAATCTTTCTGTTTTTCTGTAGCTTCTGGCATGATAAGGAGAAAAATCTATCTGTGTGTTGGGGGCAGGTTTGGACATTGAATAGCTAATGTTCTTTTATTTCTTGTCTTCCAATAGGAAACAATAATTTTTTCTTGGTTTCTTATTTTCTTGGTTTTGATTAAATTATATATAAGATAATGTATGGAAAAGTAGGCATTAGTGTACACTTGATATATGTTTATTGATGTGGGGTGCATTCCTTCTTAATGAAAGATTAAATTTTATATAATGTTTTAAAAACTGTGTCTTTACAATTGAGGAATGAAATGAAAGATAATGACAAGTAGAAAGCAGTCTCTCTACTTTTCTCTAAATAAAAACTTCAGGGAAAATTCTATAATATAATAATGCAAGAGGTCACCATTTCTATTTACTTGGTGATGTCTGTCCAGATTTTGTGCTGATAATGATTTTTGGCTGAATCTATTTTTAGGCATTGAAAGGGTTCTGGAGTTTGAGATGAAAGACTCTGTCATCCAGCAGGCTAGGAGAGTAGACAAATTGGGGTAATTTGGAAAAAGAAGAAAAAAATTGTTATATTTTCATTCACAAAATGAAAGCTGGGGACTTTCCACATAAGGATAATGAAAAACCTGAATTGAAAAGGCCAAATAGTTTTCTTTATTCATTATTTCATTTATTTTTTTCTTTGTTAATTCATTCATTAACTTCTTCCAAAAATTATTTATTAAAAGTTTGTTTATGTTAAATGTTGTGTTAGAGATACAGAGAAAAATAAGACACAGGTGTTACTTACTAAAGCAGTTTACAGCAGTAGAGGAGGTACACATATTAAGAAATAATAATAAAACTTGCACATTAGGTACCAGCTTGGCCACAGCAGGGTAGAGCACCAAACAGGCTCTTGGGGTGACTGATTCTAGGCCTTGAGTGAACATAATCAGTAGCCAGGTAGTGGTTTCAGCGGGTCTTGAGTAAGACCCAGTGCTGTGCTGACTTCAGTTCTAACCCAGCACAGTCCCATTGGTGGTGGCCACAGGAGTGCTTGTGTCACCCCACTTCCAGCTCCAGAGAGCTTATCACAGAGAGAGAGACTCCATTGTTTTGGGAGAAAGTAAGGGAAGGGAACAAGAATCTCTGCTTGGTAATCCAGAAAATTCTTCCAGGTCTTATCCAAGACCACCAAGGCAGCACTTCCATGAGTCTGCAAAAATCACAGCATTCCTTGGTGTGAGCTTCCCCCAAATGCAGATATGGGTTACATCACAACACCAAAGTCCTTTTAAATATCTGGAAAGACTTTACAAGGATGACAGGCACAAATAAGCCCAGACTGCAAAGACTACAATAAATACATAAGCCTTCAATGTCCAGAAACCAGTGAACATCCAGAAGCATCAAGACCATCTAGGAAGTCATAACTTCACCAAATGAACTAAATACTGGAGAAACGGATACGTGACCATTCAGATAGAGAATTTAAAATTGGCATTTTAAGGAAACTCAAAGAAATTCAAGATAACATAGAAAAGGAATTCATATTCTTATCAAAGAAATTTAACAAAAGCTTGAAATAATTAAAAAGAATCAACCAGAAATTCTGGAGTTGCAAATGCAGTTGACATATTGAAGAATGTATCAGAGTCTTTTCTAATAGCATAGTTGATCAGGCAGAAGAAAGAATTAGTGAGCTGGAAGACAGGCTATTTGAAAATACACAGTCAGAGGAGACAAAGGAAAAAATAATAAAGAATGAGGCACAACTACAAGATCTAGACAGTAGCCTCAAAAGTGCAAATTTAAGAGTTTTCAGCTTTAAAAAGAAAGTAGAGAAAGAGATAGGGTATAAAGTTTATTCAAACAGATAACAGAGAACTTCTCAAACCTAGAGAAAGATTAATATCCAAGTACAAAAAGGTTGTAGAACACCAAGCAGATTTAACCCAAGAAGACTACCTCAAGGCATTTAATAAACAAACTCCCAAAGATCAAGAATAAAGAAGGGATCCTAAAAGCAGGAAGATAAAAGAAACAAATAATATACAAAGGAGCTCTAATACATCTGGCAGCACACTCCTCAGTAGAAGCTTTCCAGGTAAGGAGAGAGTGGCAGAACACACTTAAAGTGCTGAAGGAAAAAAAAAAAAAAACTTTTACCCTAGAGTAGTATATCTAGCAAAAAATATTTTTCAAACATAAAGGAAAAATACTTTCCCAGAGAAACAAAAGCAGAGCTTTCATCAATAGGAGACCTGTCCTAAAGAAATGCTAAAGGGAATATTTTACTCAGAAAGAAAAGAACATTAATGAGCAGTAAGAAATCATCTGAACATGCAAAACTCACTGGTAATAGTAAGCACACAGAAAAACAAAGTATACTATTACACTGTAATTGTGATGTGTAAACTACTCTTCGGTAGAAAGATTAAAAGACAAATCAATAACATAATAACTACAACAACTTTTTAAAGACATAGTACAATAAGATATAAATAGAAACAACAAAATCTTTAAAAGCAGGGGGATGAAGTTAAGGTGTAGAGTTTTTGTAAGTTTTAATTTTTGCTTGCTTGCTTGTTTATGCAAAGTGTTAAGTTGTTATCAGCTTAAAATAATGGATTCCAAGGTAGTATTTGCAAGCCATGTATATGGTAACCTCAAATTTTTAAAAAACCCACAATGGATACAGAAAAATAAAAATAAACAACAAGAAATTAAATTATACCACCAGAGAAAATCACCCTCACTAAAAGAAGATAGGAAGGAAGGAAAGAAGAAAGAGAAGACTACACTATAGAACAAATGGACCTAATGGATATTTACAGAACATTATATTCAATGGGATACAGCAAAAGCAGTACTAAGAGGAAAGTTTGTAGCTATAAGTGCCTACATCAAAAAAGAAAAAAAAACTTTAAATAACCTAACAATGCATCTTAAAGAACTAGAAAAGCAAGAGCAAACCAAATCCAGAATCAGTAGAAGAAAAGAAATAATATTGATCACAGCAGAAATAAATGAATTTGAAATGAAAAAAATCAATACAAAAGATCAACAAAACAAAAAGTCAGTTTTTTAAGAAAATAAACAAAGTTGACAAACCTTAGCCAGACTAAGAAAAATAGCAAGAAGGATCAAATTAATGAAATCGAAGTTGAAAAAGGAGGTAGTACAACTTATACCACAGAAAATCAAGGGACCTTTAGTGGCAACTATGAGAAACTATATGCCAATACATTGGACAATCTAGAAGAAATGGATCAATTCTTAGACACATAACAACCTCCCAAGACTGAACCATCAAGAAATACAAAAACTTAAAAGACCAATAACAAGTAACAAGGTCAAAGCTATATTAAAAAGTCTCCCAGCAAAGAAAAGCCTGGGACCTGATGGTTTCACTGCTGAATTCCAGAAAACATTTAAAGAGCGAATACCAGTACTACTCAAACTGTTTCAAAGAATAGAGGAGGGAATACTTCCACACTCATTCCATGAGGCCAGTATTAGGCAGATACTAAACCAGACAAAGACATGAGAGAAGAGAAAGAAAGAAAGAAAGAAAGAAAGAAAGAAAGAAAGAAAGAAAGAAAGAAAGAAAGAAAGAGAGAGAGAGAAGGAAGGAAGGAAGGCAGGAAGGAAGGAAGGGAGGGAGGGAGGGAGGGAGGGGAAGAGAAAGGAAGAAAGAGAGAAAGAAAGAAAAAGAAAGAGAAAGAAAGAAAGAAAGAAAGAAAGAAAGAAAGAAAGAAAAAGAAAGAAAGAAAAGGGAAGGGAAGGGAAAGGAGAAAGAAAAGAAAGGGAGGGAAAGAAAGAGAGAGAAAGAAAAGAAAAGAAAACTACAGGCCAAGATCACTGATGAAAATTGAAGCAAAAATACTCAACAAAATGCTAGCAAACTGAATTGAATAATACATTAAAAAGGTCCTTCATTATGACTAAGTGAAATTTCTGCAAGTGAGGAAAGGATGGTTCAACATATGCAAAGCAAACAATGTAATAAATTACATCAATAGAATGAAGAACAAATCCATATGATTATTTTAATTAATGCTCAAAGAGTACTTGATAAAATTTAACTTTCCTTTATTATAAAAACCCTCAAAAAACTAGGTATAGAAGGAACATACCTCAAAATAATAGAAGCCATATGACAGACCCATAGCTAGTGTGATACTGATGGAGAAAAATTGAAAGCCTTTCCTCTGAGATTTGGAACATGACAACAATGCCCATTGATATAGTTTGGCTGTGTCTTCACCCAAATCTCGTCTTGAATTGTAGCTCCTACAATCTCCACTTGTTGTGGGAGGGATCCAGAGGGAGGTAATTGAATCATGGAGGTGGGTTTTTCCTGTGCTGTTCTCGTGATAGTGAATAAGTCTCATGAGATCTGATGGTTTTATAATGGGCAATTCTACTGCACATGCTTTCTTGCCTGCCACCATGTAAGATGTACCTTTGCTCCTCCTTCATCTTCTGCCATGATTGTGAGCCTCCCCTAGCCATGTGAAACTGTGAGTCCATTAAACCTTTTTCTTTATAAATTACCCAGTCTTAGGTATGTCCTTATAGCAGCACAAGAATGGACTAATACAGTAAATTCGTACCAGGTAGTGGGGCGCTGCTATAAAGTTACCTGAAAATGTAGAATTGATGTTGTAACTGAGTAGCAGGCAAAGGTTGGAACAGTTTGGAGGACTCAGAAGAACACAGTAAAATGTGGGAAAGTTTGGAACTTTCTAGAGACTTGGAGGGCTCAGAAGATGGGAAAATGTGGGAAAGTTGGGAACTTCCACTTCCTAGAGACTTGTTGAATGGCTTTGGCCAAAATGCTAATAGTTATATGGACAGTAAATTCCAGGCTGAGGTGGTCTCAGATGGAGATGAGAAACTTCTTGGGAACTGGAGTAGAGGTCACTCTTACTATGCAAAGAGACTGGCGGCATTTTGCCCCTGCCCTAGAGATCTGTGGAACTTTGAACTTTGAGAGAGATAATTTAGGGTATCTGGCAGAAGAAATTTCTAAGTGGCAAAGCACTCAAGAGGAAGCAGAGCGCAAAAATTTGGAAAACCCCATTTTCTGGGGAGAAATTCAAGCCAGCTGCAAAAATTTGCATTAACAATGAGGAACCAAATGTTACTCACCAAGACAATGGGGAAAATGACTCCAGGGCATGTCAGAGACCTTCAAGGCACCCTTCCCATCATAGGCCTGAAGACCTAGGAAGGAAAAATGGTTTCCTGGGCTGGATCCAGGGCCCCCCGGCTGTGTGCAGTCTCCAGACTTGGTGCTCTGTGTCGAGTCAATGTACAGCTTGGGCTGTTGCTTCAGAGGATGCAAGCCCCAAGCCTTGGTGGCTTCCATGTGGCATTGAGCCTGCAGGTACACAGAAGTCAAGAAATGAGGTTTGGCAACCTCTGCCTAGATTTCAGAGGATATATGAAAATGCCCAGGTGTCCGGGCAGATGTGTGCTGCAGGCATGTGTCCCTCATGGAGAACCTATGCTAGAGCAATGCAGAAAGGAAATGTGGGTGGGAACCCCCACACTCACAGCCTTCACTGGGTCATTGCCTAGTGGAGCTTTGAGAAGAGGAGGGCCACCGTCCTCCCAACCCCAGAATGGAGATCCACACACAGCTTGCACCATGTGCCTGGAAAAGTCACAGACACTCAAGGACAGTCCATGAAAGCAGCCAGGAGGGGGGCTGTACTCTGTAAAGCCACAGGGACAGAGCTTCCCAAGACCATGAGAACTCACCTCTTGCATCAGTGTGACCTGGATGTGAGACATGGAGTCACAGGAGATCATTTTGGAACTTTAAGGTTTAATGACTGCCCTATTGGATTTCAGAGTTTCATGGGGCCTGTAGCCCCTCTGTTTTGGCCAGTTTCTCCCATTTGAAAAGGGTATACTTACCCAATGCCTGTATCCTTATTGTATCTAGGAAGTAACTAACTTGCTTTTGATTTTACAGACTCATAGGCAGAAGGGACTTGCCTTGTTTCAGATGGGACTTTGGACTGTGGACTTCTGAGTTAATGCTGTAGTGAATTAAGACTTTGGGGAACTGTTGGGAAGGAATGATTGGTTTTGAAATATGAGGACATGAGATTTGGGAGGGGACAGGGGTGGAATGATATGGTTTGGCTCTGTCCCCACCCAAATCTCATCTTGAATTGTAGCTCCCCATGTGTCATGGGAGGGACCCTGTGGGAGGTAATTGAATCATGGGAGTGGGTTTTTCCCATGCTGTTCTTGGGATAGTGAATAAGTCTCATGAAATCTGATGGTTTTATAAAAGGTAGTTCCCCTGCACATGCTCTCTTGCCTGCCTCCGTGGCAAGACGTGCTTTTGCTTCTCCTTTGCTTCCACCATGATTGTGAGTCTTCCCCGGTTACGTGAGACTGTAAGTTCATTTAACCCATTTTTCTTTATAAATTATTCAGTCTTGGGTATGTCTTTATAGCATAATGAGAATGAACTAATACACCCATTTTCATAACTGTTATTCAACATAGTACTGGAAGTCCTACCTAGAGTAGCCAGACAAGAGAAAGAAATAAAGGGCATCCAAACTTGAGAGGAAGAAGTCAAGTTATCCTTTTTTTGCAGATGATATGATCTTATATTTGTAAAAAACCTAAAGACTCCACCTTAAAATATTAAAACTGATAAACAAATTCAGTAAAATTGCAGGATATAAAATCAGCATACAAAAAACAGTAGCACTGGTATATGCCAACAGTGAACAATGGGAAAAAGAAGAGCCAGGTATGGTTGCTTATGCTTATAATCCCACACTTTGGGAGGCCAAGGTAGGAGGATCACTTGAGCTCAGAAGTTTGAGACCAGCCTGGGAAACATAGTGAGACCTTGTCTGTACTAAAATTTTAAAAAATTATCCAGGTGTGGTGGCACATGCCTATAGTTTTAGCTACTTGGGGGTGCTGAGGTGGGAGGTTTGCTTAAACCCAGGAAGTCTAGGTTGCAGTGAGCCTTGATCATGCCACTGCACTCCAGCCTGCACAACAGAGTGAGACCTTGTCTCAATTAGGAAAAAGAAAAAAAAAAAAGAGCCCAAGAAAAGTAATCCCATTGTCCTGTTTACAGTAGGTACAAGTAAGATTAACTACCTAGGAATTAACTAAATAAGTGGAAGATCTCTACAATAGAAAACTAATGAAAGAAATTGAAGAGGACACATTAAAAAAATGGAAAAATATTCCATGTTCATGGATTGGAAGAATCAATACTGTTAAAATGTCTGTTCTACCCAAGGCAATCTACAGAATCAATGAAATCCCCATGAAAGTACCAAGGATACTCTTCACAGAAATAGAAAAAAAATCCTAAAATTTATATGGAACTCAAAAAACCCAGGACAAAGCTATCCTAAGCAAAAGGAACAAAACTGGCAAGATCACATTACCTGACTTCAAATTATACTGCAAAGCTATAGTAACCAAAATGGCATGGTACTGGCATAGAAACAAACACATATACTAGTGGAATGGAATAGAGAACCCAGAAATAAATCCATACATCTACAGTGAATTCATTTTTTACAGTTTCCAAGAGCATACACTGGGGAAAGGACAGTCTCTTCGATAAATGGCACTGGGGAAAACTGGATATCCATAGGGAGAAGAGTGAAACTAGACCCTATCTCTCACCGTATACAAAAATAGAATCAGCCTGGCATGGTGGGTCATGCCTGTAATCCCAGCACTTTGGGAGGCCGAGGTGTGTGGATCACAAGGTCAGGAGTTCGAGATCATCCTGACCAACATGGTGAAACCCCGTATCTACTAAAAATACAAAAATAAGCTGAGTGTGGTGGCACGTGCCTGTAATCCCTGCTACTCAGGAGGCTGAGGCAGGAGAATCACTTGAACCCGGGAGGCAGAGGTTGCAGTGAGCCGAGATCACTCCACTGCACTCCAGCCTGCATGGCAGAGCGAGACTCTGTCTCAAAAAAAAAAAATATATACATCTAAGACCTCGAACTAGGAAACTACTTCAAGGAAACATTGAGGACACTCTCCAGGACATTGGACTGGGCATGGATTTCTTGAGTAATATTCCATAAGCAGAGGCGATGAAAGCAAAAATGGACAATGATTAATGGTTAATGGTTCATATTAAGTTAAAAAGCTTTTGCATAACAAAGGGAACAATCAACGAAGTAAAGAGACAACCCACAACATGGAAGAAAATATTTGCAAACTATCTGTCTGACAAGGGATTAATAATACAATGGATGAAGAACTCAAACAAGTCTATTGAAAAAAAAAAAATCTAATAATCCATTTAAAAAATGGGCAAAAGATCTCTATAGACATTTCTCAAAAGAAGACATATAAAGGGCAAATAGGTATATGGAAAGGTGCTCAACATCACTGATGATGAAAGAAATGCAAATCAAGACTACAGTGTGATATTATCTTCCCCAGTTAAAATGGCTTATATCCAATAGACAGGCAATAACAAATGCTGGCAGGAATGTCGAGAAAAGGGAACCTTCATACACTGTTGGTGGGAATATGAATTATTACAACCACTATGGAAAACAGTTTAGAGATTCTTCAAAAAAACTAAAAATAGAAGTACCATATGATCTGGCAATGCAGCTACTAGATATATACCCAAATGAAAGGAAATCAGTATGTCAAAAGATACCTGTACTCTGTTTATTGCAGTGCTACTCACAGTATTGAATATTCCAAGATTTGGAAGTAACCTAAGTGTCCATCAACAGATGAATTGGTAAAGAAAGTGTGGTACATATGCACAATGAAGTACTGTTCAGCCATCAAAAAATAAAATGAGATCCTGTCATTTGCAACAACATGGACGAAACTGGAGGTTACTATGTTAAGTAAAATAAGCCAGGCATAGAAAGACAAACTTCACTTGTTCTCACTCATTTGTGGGAGCTAAAAATTAAAACAATTGAACTCATGGAGATAGACAGTAGAAGGATAATTACCAGAAACTGGGAAGGGTAGTAGAGAGGAGTGGGTAGGGGACAAGTGGGGATGGTTAATGGGTACAAAACATAGTTTGAAAAAATGTATAAGACCTAGTATTTGCTAGCACAACAGGGTGACTATTTTAAAAAATAATTTAATTGTACATTTAAAAATAACTAAAAGTGTGTAATTAGATTGTAACACAAAGTATAAATGCTTCAGGTGATGGATACCCCATTTACTCTGATGTGATTATTATGCATTACATGCTTGTATTAAAATATCTCATGTATCCCATAAATATGTACACCTACTATGTACCCAAGAAAATAGAAAATTAAAAAATAATACAATGGTGTACTGTATGTTTAGTATGTAGAGGCAGCTATAATGTACACTGTAGGAAAGTACAAAGTGATGCTGCTTCTGTCTATGGATTGGGAATGGACAGTGGATCAGCAAAGGCATGACAGAGACCATGATGTGAAATGTGGTTCTAGAAGAATGGGTAGGAATAAGCATAGAAGACAAACTATTTATATCCCGTGACCCAACAATTTTACTTCTAGGCTATTTAGAATAAATAACCAGGCATATGCATGAGTGTTATTGCAACAATGGATAAGAACAAAAAAATGCTGTTTTCAACAATAAAGCATTGTATAAATAAATTATGGTGCAGCCACCTTATAGAATATTAATGTAGCTGTTTAAAAGTGTGTTGTAGAAGAATACAGGAGAAAATGTTCATTACATTGTGGGGTGAAAAAAGGTAACTTTTAAGTTTGTATATTTTGATTCCAAGTGTGTGTATATTTATATAAAGCATATAAATATACATATAATTAGAAGAAAGATATTCTCTGTGATGCTAACTCTGTTTATCTTTGAATGGTAGAATTATGAATAATTATTATTGTTATTCTTTGTGCTTTCCAGAATATTTTTCTAGTAGATCATTTTGGTAACCAGAAAAAAATTACTGAAGAACAAAAATAATTTTGCTGATAATACAAGAAACACTCTGGGATGTGTTGTCAATTGTCTTGAATTCAAGTTTGCTGATACTATACTGTGAATATATGAACTTGAGCAATTTATGAATTATATGGATCTCATTTCATCATCTACAATTGAGGTTTTTTTCTCATGTTTATTTCTTTATTTCCTTCTTATAATTTACTTATGTTTATATACTAGGTGAGATGACTTGGTTAAATGGCAAAGAATAATGCATGAACATTCTAATATATCAAATCAACCCATCATTACCTTTTGCTATTTGTATTATACCACCTCCATCATAACAGAGCAGGAATATGTTCTGTGGAACATATATGTTATTTGGAACAATCTCAATGGATTTTTGAAATATGTGTTTCCCTTGATAAGTGTGGTAGGTGGCCCCCAAAGGTATCTATGTGCTAGATAGAACCTGTGAATATTACCTTATTGCAGATCTGTTTAAGGTAAGGATCTTGAGATAGAGTGATTATCTTGTACTTTGTGGGTGGGCCCTTAATGTAATCATAAGTGTCCTTATAGGAGAAAGGCAAAAATGTAATGTACAATTGATCTTTGAATAACATGGGTTTGAACTGTGCAGGTCTACTTAGATGCAGATTTTCGTTTGCCTTTACTACCACTGAGACAACAAGACCAACCCCTCCTCTTCCTCCTCCTCCTCAGTCTACTTAATGTGAAGATGAGCATGATCCACTTTCACTTCATGAATAGTAAATATGTTTCTGTCCTTATAATCTTCTTAATACCATTTTCTTTTGTCCAGCTTACTTTATTGTAAGAATACAGTATATAATACATATAACATATAAAATATGTGTGAATCAACTATTTATGTTATGAGTAAGGCTTCCAGTCAACAGTAGGCTATTAGTAGTTATGTTTTGGAAGAGTCAAAAGTTTTACATGGATTTTGGACTGTGTGTTGGGGGGGTTGACACTCTGAACCCCTATGTTTTTCAAGGGTCAACTGTATTGTACTTTTAAAAATGTGTTGAGAGGATAGACATATTAAGTGATCTTACCACAATAATTTTTAAAAGTATTCTGGGAGAAGAGGGGATGTTTACATGTTGGGGAGGGAGCAGTGTGAATGACATCAGATGCCACAGGGAAGACTAAGGAAAGGTCTCTGATGACCACGGGAGAAAGTGTAATTTGAGAATCAGGAACAAGTGGGACTGCAGAAGTTAAAGGATGATGATAAGTTAGGAAACGAAATTCAGACCACTTCTCTCACTGCAGCAAAGGAAAGAAGATGACGTTACACAAGTCAGCAGAGTCAAGTAAAGGCTTTTGAAAATGTTGATTTAAGAGCAAAAGAGAAGAAAGCACAGAAGAAACTGATGATTTTAAGAAAAAAGAAGAATGTGAAAACAATATTCAATTCTAAAAAAGATATGATCAAGACTACAGTTGGTAAGGAACAGATTACATTTTCTAAAGAAATATTTGGGAATTACTTGTCCCAGGCATGACCTCTGCTTCCTGAAGGAAGGAATCATGTTGATTTCATTCACTCTGTATCCATGGGAACTAATACAGTGCTTAATACAGTTGCTCAATAAAACATTGTTGCTAAGAGGGAGGCGGAGAGAGAGAGAGTGATTGAAATTTTACTACACAGAAAAAGGAATGTGATGGAAGCAGAGAGACATTTGAAGATGCTATGCTGCTAGCTTTGAAGATGGAGAAAGAGGTCACAAGCCAAGGAATGCAGGTGATCTTTAGAACCTGGAAAAAGAAGTGAAACTAATTCTTCCCTGAGTTTCCAGAGAGAGCATGGCTCTGCTGACATCTTGACTTAAGCCAAATGAAACTGACTTCACACTTCTAGCCTCCAAGACTGTAAGATAATAAATTTCTGTTGTTTTAAGCCACTACGTTTGTGGTAATTTATTATAACAATGGAAAGCCAATATGATAGGATTTTCATATTTTTTAATATGTCACATTATCCCATGGAACACTGAGAAGTCTTTGTATAATTTATCCCAAGCTGTATTTTGGTCCTGAAAATGCAAGTCTCTAAAGACTAGCCTCCATTCTTCTTTCTCTTTTCTAACGAAGGTCTAGGACTTTACCTCTTAAAATTCCTTGAAAGTTCAGTATTCAATAAATATAAGACTATTCAGGCAGGTAGAAAGCAATAGAGCAGGAATGTAGTCTTCTAAGAATTATATTTAAATGAACAGTAAAGTTTCAGGGTTCAAAATCAATGTGCAAAAATCATTAGCATTTCTATACACCAATAACAATAAAGCAGAGAACCAAATCGAGGGCTCAATCCCATTTACAATAGCTGCAGAAAAAAGTACCTAGTAATACATTTAACCAAGCAGGTGAAGGATCTCTACAAGGAGAACTGTAAAATACTCATGAAGTAAATTATAGGTGATACAAACAAATGGAAAGAATCACATGCTCATGGATTGGAAGAATCAATATCATTAAAATGACCATATCACCCAAAGTGATCTATGGATTCAATGAAATTCCTATCAGTTTACCAACATCACTTTTCCACAGTATTAAATAAAAAGGACTAATATCCAGAATATACAAAGATCTCAAACAACTCAGTAAGAAAAAAACAATCTCATTAAGAAGTGAGCAAAGGACAGGAACAGACATTTTCAAAAGAAGACATTCAAGTGGCCAAGAAACATATGAGAAAATGCTCAACATCACTAATCATCAGAGAAATGTAAATTAAAAAAATGAGATATCATCTTATACCATTCAGAATGACTACTATTAAAATGTCAAAAAAATAACAGATGTCGGCAAAGATGCAGACAAAAGGAAACACTTATACACTGTTGGTGTGAATGTAGATCAGTACTGCCTCTATGGAAAACAAAGTTCCTCAAATAACTAAAAGTAGAATTACCATTCCACGAGGCAACCTCACTGTTGGGTTTCTACCCCAAAGAAAACAAATTATTATGTAAAAAAGACATCAGCAATCGTATGCTTATAGAGGCACTATTCACAATAGCAAAGTCATGGAATCAACCTGTGTCCATCACATATGATTGAATAAAGAAAATGTAGTACATATAAACCATAGACTACTACTCAGCCATAAAATGATAAAATCATGTCTTTTGCAGCAACATGAAACTGGAGGCTATTATCGTAAGTGAAATAACTCAGAAACAAAGTCAAATATCACATATTCTTACTTTTAAGTGGGAGCTAAACAATGTGTACACATGTACATACAGAGTAGAATAATAGACATTGAAGACTCCAAAAGGTTGGAGGTGAGAGAGGGGTAAGGGATGAGAAGTAAATTACCTATTGGGTATAATGGACACTATTTGGGTGATGGTTACACTAAAAGCCCAGACTTCACCATTGTGCGATATAACCATATAACAGAACTGCACTTATGCCCCCTAAATCTATAAAAAAATTAAATTTTAAAAAATGAAGAGATTGGACCAGATAAAACTTATGCTTTCTGAGGTGTATTTTTTAATGTTAACAGTATAGATGTCATTTTATTCTTTGAATATTATTCTCTTGAGGATCATTTTTTATTACGCTTACACTCTCACTATTTTGAGAGTATTACAATGTAAATAACTGCATAGCTAGCTTCTGCTCAACGGATATCTTGTTTTAAATATATTGTCTTTTATTATTATTTTTTAAATTGTCACTTTTATGATTTCATACTAGGAAACTGTGATGCTAGAGCGTCACAGACATTGAGGATATAATTTGGACAGATTGGTAGTTTCATGTTTTGGGCATTTCCATAATATGATTTAAGTGAACCTGACTTGCATTCACCTTTAACTATTGCTCCTTTTCTTCGAGGTCAAGTGTCTTGCAAGAGTAATCTGTGTTTCACTGGGTCTCCATTTACTCATCTTCATTCATTCTTTAACTCATCAACATCCTGAATTTTTGCTTTGTTTATCTTTGTTCCTGTGGTGGCTACCACAGCAGTCGCTACATTTTAAGTGTTCAATAACTCTTTTGAAATCGATAAGGTTTTTCATCACCCACTTTCCTGCAGGGAAGAATTCCTTGAGAAATCTTGATTGTGCCCTTTATTTTCTATTAAAAAATAGCAATGTAATCTCTAATGAGAATAAAAAATAGGGAGCAGCAGTTTGCAGATATCAAACTGTTATCAAAAATATAGTGAGAGAAGTGGTGTTTGAGGGACACAGAAGCCAATTATTTCTCTAAATGTTCTGTGCTCTCTCCTTGAATCTGGACAGCCTCTAGATCCAGAGGTCAAAATGCAATGCTCTCATATCACATGTTGGTCAACTTATATTCTAAGACAATATGAAACCTGCTACATTTTCTATAGAAATATTTTTGAAAATATTGTGTCCCTGTTAAAAAAAAGCCTGCATGGGAAATTTATTTTATAGAAAAAGTATAATTTAAAAATCGTTGCTTCCTTTAGAAACCTTTGATTTTACCTTTTTTGCCAATAAAAACTACACAGCATACTTTTTTTTTTTTTTTTTTTTTGCTGGGCTACTAGAAAGTGTAGCGCTAAATATGTGGGTTGCCTTATTTTAGCAGTTACTTAGATCTTACGGCTAAGGTCTGGGATTGTGATGAAGTTTTAACCTTCACAGTAATCCCAATCAGTTATTTACAGATGTCTAGAGCACCAGCCAGAGAGTTAGGTATAGCATGCATACTCAAATGGGAGAGAGCTGTGATGGATTCTTTACTCTGCCATCAGTGGGAATTCGAGAGTGGTGGGATGAATGTGTGCATTTTCTGGTCATGGTCTGTGTGTGCTACTTATTTACTCCACTTTTATCTCTATTTAATTTTCCTTGGAACAGAGTGAAAAAAAAATTTGTCATCATGATCTATTTAGTTTTGTATCAATTTCACCAAGCAATTTGTTTCATGGAGTATTTCAGGGTGTCAGAATCAACTATACCAAAACTCTGTATAACATTTGAAACACAAGGTAAGCAGTCTATTCACAAAGTAATTAAGAAATTTAATTAATTCTAATACTCTACTGTATACTAGATATAGATGTATTTTATACATATATACATATATATTTGCACACATATATACATATGTAAAAACTTGCAACATACCAAATGGATGTAGACATTAATAATACCCAAGGATCTTCAGTCTGCAAAATCTATTCAAATGATCACTTCATAATCTACAACTCTTAATTTCTTTTCCTACAGAGCATGTTTTTATTTTATTTATTTTTTTTCTTACATCTTCCAATTCCTTCAAATTCCCCAGGACTTGGGAGTATGGGCTGACTTTTAGGGGAATTCTTTCCTAGCTGTCTGGGTCATTCACTCTTGTCTACTGAGTATTTGTGACATGCCAAGACTTTTACTTTGTGCCAGTAATTCAGGAGAGAAGGCAGATGGCCATAGTGCCTGCCCTCTAGGGACTTAAAGCCTAGATCCTGCCTCCTTGAGCCAGAGCTCTTGACCCTTTTTTTTTTTTTTCTGGAAGTCATGATGGTAAGTAGTTATTCTCATTAAACAGAGGACCATGTGTCGCGACTACTATTCCTAATGTCATTGAGTTGGAAAGGCATCATCTCTTACTTTTCTTGGTTCTTATCCTTCTAGCAACCTATTTTGACTTGGAGAAAGAGTTGCTTTCTCCATTCTGTTTAATGGCTAACATATCCACTCAATCAGACAAAGCCCAACTCTCTCCCCAATTGTAGCCATTAATTTAATGTATTTATAGTAAGTTGTTTCATTTTCTCTTTATAATGATATGAGATACAAATACTACTCTAATGAATACCAAGCATCCATGGGCTTGACTTTTCTGTCAATACATAATATAGATATATTAAATACCTGGATCTGTAAGCCTCCTGGAAACTGATAATCTATTTAGCATAAACATCCTATGTTCAAATTGATCTTTTCCCTGGTCTTTGCTTTCCCTTTCCCCCACCTTTCTTTATGTTTTCTGCTTCCTTTCTTTCCCCTTTTATTATTTGCTGACACTAAGCAATGTTCAAGTCAACGGGTTAGATCTATGCTGTCCATGAAAGTAAGCCTTTAGTAGAGAATTCGTTTTTGGCGTTCCCTTCAGATGCTGCCTAATTTTTTTCTTCACAGAGAAACTGTGGAACTTGCTGCCCTACATGATGACAATTTGTGCTTGAAAAGTTACAGTCAGAGCTAATTAATGCTGCTGATCATTTGAGGAATTTCTCTTTTAGCAATTATGCTAAACTTGGTTAAAATAGTGGCTGGTTGGATGAAACAGGAAGTTGTTAAAAAAAAAAAAGCAACAAAAACTTGACTCATGAAAGCATTTCCAGCCTGAAATTTAATAAAAAAAGATGCCTTACCTTCTCCTTAAGGTTTGATATGCTATTCCCATAGGCTGAGGGAGTTGTTCTGTTCTAAATCTTTGCTGAAACAGCTTCTGAAATGTGTTTGATCCAATTGGGTATTATTAGGTGATATAATTTGAAAATGTGTCCCTACCTAAATCTCATGTCAAATTGTAATCCCTAATGTTGAATGTGGGACCTGGTGGGAGGTAACTGGATCATGGGGGTGGGTTTCTCATGAATGGTTTAGCTTCATCCCTCTTGGTACTGTTTTATTGACAGTAGGTGAGTTCTCATGAGATCTGGTTGTTTAAGAGTGTGTAGCCCCTCTCCCTTCTCTCTCTTGCTCCTACTACTGCCGTGTAAAACTCACCTTCCACCATAATTGTAAGTTTCCCGAGGCCTCCGCAGAAGCTGAGCAGATGCCAGCACCATGCCTCCTGTACAACCTGCAGAATAATAAGCCAATTAAACCTTTTTTCTTTATAAATTGCCCAGTCTCAAGCATTTCTCTATAGCAATACGAGAATGGCCTAATAACCTGGGTAAAAGGGGCATAGTCTACACATTGTTTATGAGAGTTTGCTCCTAAAAGGTCACTTTTTCTTCTGACTGATACTTGAGAAAAGAGAAAAACAAAATATTTAACTGCTTTTGAGTTGCTGAGACCCTCCCAAGCCTGCCCAGGTAGGTCTCATTGGCTGAGGGTTGAGGTTGTGGTGGGGATAAAACCTTCCCAGACTCTAATAGAAATAAAAAGGAAGTCGATGATGGAAGTAGAAAATCTAAACTCTTAGGGTTAGCATGCTTAGATAAAGCCCATCATCAGCTCTTTAAATTACTACCAGGAGACTCCATGTTGGCTGTTTTAACCTTTGCTAAAGCAGTCTGAGAATCTGTCCAGTTTACTTCTTAATAAAACTCTTCTTAATAAAACTTCTTCATAAAAACGAAGCTGGCCATCAGAATCAAATGCACAGTGAGCTCTCTAGGTGAACCAGAGCAGCAGTTTGGTCTCAGATTCCTGCAGTCCGACATTTCACTTTGTTTCCTGTGACACTTGTACAAAACCTCAGAGTTTTGTCCCTTCCTTTCTCTTCGATTATTTCACAGTCAGTATGTCAGTGAAGTTTTCAGCTGATGGCATAAGCATCTCTTGTAGGAACAAAATAAGATCCAAGAGGTATGAGGTTAGGTGAATGTACCAACTTTGGCAGTTACCAGTTCTTGCTAGCAGCTCTGGCTTCAGAACACCTTCCACCTGACTCTCCCACAGTGATCATAACCACAGATACGGGGAAAAAACCTTGAAAGGCTACTTGTCTCAGGCTCATACCTTTGGGAAGATCATAGCCTAACTCTGCTGAGTCCCCCAAGAGCACATGCTTTTTAGGATGCCTTTCAGTAGCAGCACAGTTAGCTGAATAACATTGCAAAGTAAATCACATTTAACTCTGGGACCTTTCCATTTTCTTCCTGAGATCCTTTCCCATTTTCTCATCTCCCTTTCCTTCATCCCTCAGTGACAGTGTCCTCTCGATGATCAGAGCAGGTCATTTGGCTGTCCACTCAGGTTCTTCCTCTCTTCTTCCTGTCCCCGAGGCTCTAATTTTTAAATATAACTGAACATCAGAATCACCTGGGGTGATAATTAAAGAAATTTAAGATGAGGCAGAGGTGGAGTGGGGAGTGAGATGTAGAAAAACATTCAATTTGAAAACAGGATAAAACATGCACAAACATTTTACCAAAGAGAATACATAGATGACAAATAAGCACATAAGATGTTTAACATCATTAGCCAATAGACAATGCAAATTAAAATCACAATCAGATACTGTTATACACCTATCAGAATGGCCACAATGAAAAATAATAACATCAAATGCTGGCACTGTGGTACACCCATAACATGGAAAACTATTCAGTGATAAAAGGAAAGTATTCCTACACAAAATCACTTGGATTGACCTTGAAGAAGTTATATAGGTAAAAGCAAGTCATGAATTATGAGTTCAAAGCTTCTTTTAGTTGTTGAGCATTCTCATATATGCAGGGACCTGCCTGTTCTCAACTTTTGGTGTAGGTGAATGTTTCAGGACACATTAATTTATCTCTTCTTTGAATTCAGCAAAATTTATCTGTGCTAAATAAGCACTTACTTACAGATTAATGTTTCCATATATAATCATGTTCTTCCAAAGTGACTGTTACATTTCTCCAGGAAAAGGATATCCCCTTAGTATCTAATACAATGTAGCCACATACGTAATAGAGATTTCAAAATGCCTTGTTAATTACGAAATATATGAAAAGTAAGAAGATTGAAGCACGATGTAAAGAGTGGATTCTTTCTACTGAGTACTTGCTTCACTGGTCAACAGTTTATTCAAAGAAACATGTGGCATTTCTAATAAGATCTTGCTAGAATACTGTTTTCCATCTTTGTTGGCATGAAAGAACTGTGTCTCTCAAGTTTGGGTGCTTGCCTATGATGTTCCTCTTTCTGTCCCACCAAGCATGCTGGTGCCATCACAGGGAATTTTTATTTGTCACAAATACATTAAAATAACTTGTCATCAGATATGGATTAGAAATAGGTCATTTGGTAGCTGTTGTAGTTTTTTTTTTTTTTTGGGGGGGGACAGGGTCTTGCTTTGTCACCCAGGCTGGAGTGCAGTGGCAGGATCCCAGCTCACTGTAACCTCTGCCTCCTGAGTTCAAGCGATTCTCATGCATCACCCTCCCAAGTAGCTGGGATTACAGGCATGTGCCACCATCCCTGGGTACTTTTTTGTATTTTTAGTAGGACAGGGTTTCACCATGTTGGCCTGGCTGGTCTCGAACTCCTGGCCTCAAGTGATCCACCCACCTTGGCCTCCCAAATGCTGGGATTACTGGCGTGAGCCACCGCAGCCGGCTGGAATTTTTTAATTAAATTATGTTGAGTTTGTGCTCTGTTTACCATGAATGAAGTGTTTGATCTTGTCTTTCATTATTAACAGAAACTGATTATTGTGAAACATTCTCTTTTCATTTCATGTCAGCAGGGCTTGCCAATGGTAGGCCTGCTGCCTCTGAAAAAATGCCTTCTTTTTTTGAACTGCTATAGTTTCTAAAATTTTGAAAGTCCTTTGAGGTAAAAGTATGTGTTTCTGAAGTTTCACTATTCTACTTTAAGTTATCTGAATGAAGAATACATCAATATATTATCATCTTGATTATTGATCTATCAATTGGAGTAGTAAATTTTGGAAATTGGTGGTTTAGTTTGCTTAGGGATTAGGACTGTGTTCTGGTAAGTTTTATATGGAATTTAAGAGTCAAGAAAAATGTTATGTGAAGGCCAAAATCAAGGACCCTGGGATGTGGATATTTTGGGACATAAAAACGGGTGATGAAGACGGAAAGAAAAACACACCTAAAAGGGGTATTGAAGGCTTAAGATTTTCTCTCCTTGACTATTTTTCCTAAGTCTAAAAATGTCTAACATAGTAACTACATTTTCTAAGGGCTTTTAAATTTAGAACTTGAAGAAGAAGAGCTATGTGTTGCTTTAGGGGGAATCACCAATTAAAATGTTTGTAGAGACTAGGTACTAAGCATGTAAGAATGGTCTTGGTGAGAGCAGTGGTGAACTAGAGAGTGCAGACCTCCAAAAAATACTTTTCCATGGCCCAAATTCAGCTGGTGAGCCAACCAGTTTGCAATGCTTACTTTTAATAATTATTATCTTATTTGATGGATACAGTTAAAATAGAATTTTTTCCTGAACGGAAGAGAAATCTTCACAAGACATTCTAATATTTAAAAGTCAATATTCACAACCTTGGAGGCCAGAGCAGGAAGCAGTAAATGGTTTCTTTTTTTTTTTTTTAATTTACTGCCTAAGCCAACTTAAAGCACTTTTATTAAGAGTGTACCAGATAGACATCTGGATTGAATTCTTGATTTTGTGTTTTAATTTTCTTATACATGAATTTCCCTATCTACAAGTTTAACTTTTGGTTCTAATCATTAGTTAATTCTAAGAAACATTTCTTCAACATGGAAGGCATCTGAATGACAGATGCTTCTTCTGATGACTTTGAGGTGTCCCTACAAGGATGGGTAAGTGGATTTTTTGTTGTGCTGTTGAGTATGAAAAACTGTAGCATCATTGGGTGCTGTGTTTTCATTAAATCTCATGGCCCTGCCAAATGTGAAAGTGTGGTGATATTAAATTTCTCTAGATCCCAAGTTAACTTATTATGAAGACTTAACAATTCTGGCATTTAAAAAAAAACCCAGATGGGTTGTAGAGTTTCACAAAGTTTAACATTTTCTGACCTTCTGTGGTGAAAGAGAATTAGACTGGATGCCAGAATCCGTGGGTTCTAGTCTTGGCTCTGTCACTAACCAGCTGTGTAATTTTGGACAAGTTAATTTTCCTCTATGATCCAGGATTTTTTCCTATTATAAAATAAATAAGTTAGGCTGAGAAGTTTTATAGGTCTCTTCCAATCTGATCTTATGTTATGCCAGTGATTTCTGTGTTGAGATCCTAAATTTATCACATACTAGCTAAGCCCACTTGTATAAATTCATTTCTTTTTTTCCCAGTTTTCTTATCAGTAAATGAGTATAATAATTGCACAATATGAGCAAAAAAATGGGCTAATAGATGTACAAAAATTAGCTTATAATTAGTGTTCAATAAAGAGTAACTATAGTTGTTGTGAGTCTGAGATTAGCCAACCAAATACTGAATTTGAATCAAATCATTTTTACTTAAAGCCTGGACTTTCTATTGGCCATATGACCTTAAAAGAAGTCACTTAATTTTGAGTGAAATAAATTGTGCTCTTTCCAATCTCCCCCATTTACAATTTGGATAAGTTAATAGTAAACATAAAGATATTTAAGGCTTTAGGAGTCTGTATGTTGCACAAGTAAGAAAATTGTGATATTATCACTATATGTTCTTAAACACATTTCTTTGTCAAGGTTCTATCACAGTGCAATCACATTTTCATTGCAGAAAGGCTGTGTGGGATGGTTAGAAGCATGAATTGATCTGTAGGCCTTAAAAGTTTTATACTAAATGTGGTGGCACTTCTAACTTTAATCTAAAATTATCTCGGTCTTTGTTAAAAATCTGAAAGCTATAACATTTTAAATGAAACAACTCAAGCATGTCCTTAATCTGAATGTTAGAGACTTTTCCTTGACTCTCAGGAAGAGGTTCTTGAGCTCTCCCTCAGTTTCTACTTCAATGATAATTACTTATCTATCTGGATTTTTGTTGACTGTAGAGAGTAAATAGGCAAAGATAGCACTGAAAACATCTTGTTACATGGATCCTGTAAGAAATAAAAGAATACAGAAAATTTTATAGCAGAAAAGTGACAGATTCCTACTTATCCTTCTGCATTTTTAGCACCACTTATCAGAAGGAAGTGTTTCTTAGAATTTTTTAATTTAATTCATCTGGTGGTTGCCTCCATAACTCTGTTAACCATGCACTATAACTGCTATTCAAAATATATACTTTAGAAATTATTTTAAAATTTATCTCCTACTATATGAAATGCAAATATTCTACTATCTTACTTATTGCATATATATATGAAACTTATTGCTTATATATACTCTCCAGCTTATTGCATTAAGTAAGAGAGCATATATAACCAATAAGGTTCATTTCTTCAAATTCTATCCACATAATTTAAATATTAATTTCTTATTTTTACATAGAATATTTTGTTCCCCACCCTGGAAGATGAGGACCTATTTCCTTTACCTATTTTTATTGCTTCTACCTGGGAACTTAAAATAACATATGCAAGTTCAAGTTTGATGGCCTTTGTGATTTGTCCATACACTAATCTTAAAAGTTGAAAAGTAAAATTGCTTACATCATTATGAGAAGTCAGCATTGTTATCTACAAAGCCAAGCAGTTTATTATGATTATATACCCTTTTCTACAGTTCCAAGATCATAACCCTTGTGACTCACAAAATATACCAGTCCTAGTATCAAGTTCAAGTTTTTGGTATATATTTTACCAATCACTCAAATTCATTCTGCTCTGTTGTATCTTGCCTTTTATTTGGATCATGCTTTTCTTGTATAATTATATTTATTTACCTTCCTGAAGTTCTGATTGCTTTATTTTATTCTTTTTCAGCCTTTGCACTTAACAGGATTTTTCAAAGTATCATGAGTAAATATCAGAAGTCTGATACTCTCTTGATAAAAGGTAAAGTAGCTCCCTCTCAAAACATCATATTGATATGGCAATAAAAAAATGGCAACTTGCCACTTGCTCTGGCAACTAGATGCTGAAGAAAGTCAGTGTACCAGGGCCAAAAACAGGATATAAGAGAAGTGCTTACATTCTGGGCTTTCCCTTGCATCTTGTTGCCAAGACAACCAAAGGCTGCCTTAATTGTTGAGGACACTATTACCTCTCTGGATAACAAAAATGGTTTTACAATTTTCGGCCACTCATTTCTGAGAGGTTGGAGGTGAAAATGAATTCCAGGAGATACCTTTGTAAAATCTTTGATACTAGAGCTCTGATGGTAATATCAAGGTGCTTAAAAGGTGTGATTAGTTCACAGTGGAGTTATGCCAATATTTTTGTCTCTCTTGACTTCTGAACTTGACTTACTTAGGATACAACCTTGGGAAGCATATTTAGCTCTGATCTCTGTGGTGTTTGGTTCATCTTGAATCTTTCTAGAATGCCTAATTGAATGGTATCCGAGAAGTTGGTGATGAATTAGATGCAGATCACAGCTGGCTGATGGAAATTGCCACTTGATTTGAGGGGTATTTAAACATATTTAAAGTGGTATGTGATTCACTTTTATGTTCTGGGATCATGGAGACAGAAACACTGGTTGTTTCTTGCTGGCTGTGGCAGCAGCCAAGTGGACTTGTGCATAGGCCTGAAGATATTCTTAAACTTTTCACAATTTAAAGGCTAAGACAAGATCTAATCCTGCTAACCATAGAGTAACAGATTTTACAGTTTATCTTGCTCAGATATGTGTTTTGACATTTGCTGGAGGTTTGAGCATAGGAGTTCAGATATTTCTGTGCTTTTTCTGTTGTCTTCTTCACCAAATGCCATATTTGGGCAAGAATATACACAGAATAGAAGGAGAAAAAGCCTTAGCCCATCTAACAGCCAAATGTACAATGCTGACTTTGTAAGGGTGACAGATATTAGAGCCAGATCACTCTAATATCCAAGGAGTTCCCACACATAATCCCTTTTGCCAAAAAAATTAAAATAGGATAGTTTCCTTTCACTTTGCAGGGTTTCAATGCAACTCTATCAAGTCAGGAAGGCAAATAACTACTTAATCCCCCAGGTAGGTAACGACTCTCTATGCTGCCTATTGTGGGTCCCTGGAAGGGAATGTAAAAATGGGTCTTGACTTTATTTAGGTCAGGAAAGAAAGTTTTAAAAGTGGACTTGGCTACCACTGGGCCTTGCTATTGTCAATTCCACTATTCTCCTACAAATGGCTCAATTTCCATGTGAAAACGTGCTCTACTTAACGAAAAGTTAAGTGGAATGAGGTTAGGAAGTCAAATGCCCTGGAGTCTCAAGCATAGAGGCAATAGAGCTGACTAGAATTTTCTTACAAAGGTGAAGTAAATTAATAATGTTTTCTGGGCAATAGGTAAAATTATTCATTTTGATTTAGCCTAAAGGACTCAGTACTTCTTTTTGTGTATCTGTGGGACATGCTTGTGGAAGGGAGACTTGATTTATTAAGTGTAGCTTCAGGGAGCGAAAGTCAGACCAATGGGTAGCTGCCAGAATCTCAGAGGCAAATTGATGTCCCATTTTTAGTAAATTTACAAGATCAGAGTAAGTCTTTTATGCAATAATTTAGTTTCTGATTTTACTTTATTTTCCTTTTCATGTTCTCCAACTTCCTAACTTGCCTCATTTAAATTTTATTTTTTCCTATAATTGTGTGCACTTTCCTAAGTAATGAGCATTTCCTATTTCCTAAAGCATTAAATAAACATTTCCTAATCATTTCCTAAGAGCACTAAATAAACAAATATATAAATAAATTTCATTCATCTTCCAATGAATGAAGCCTGTAGTATAGCAGATTTGCATTCAGCATTAGGAAAAAACCTCAAACTTACAGGTAGTGTGGAAGCCACTTGTGGCACCCAGGACCACAATGATATATATATATATATAGGCATTGGGAGTTATCCCTTTTTGGGTTTCACAGATTTAGCAGTCTCTTCCAAGCTTATGTAAAGTTTTATAGAATGTTCTATTCCCTATGAATTTGTGTTATAAAGGGAAGAAACAAAAAATCTTTTAGATTGTAAAAAGAAGAAAATAGAGAAAAGATATACCATGACTATTTCTTCTTGGATATTATTGCTAATTTTTGTTACTTCTGCTAAAAATAGAAGGACAAAACTGACTTTTTCAGTTGCTTCTAAACTGCCTGGATAACAATCACAAATGATTATGTTTAGAATTTTGAAGACAGCTGCTTTATAGAGAACGTGCTTTCCATCAGCTCATTTAGGTTGTAGGCTAAAAATTGAGGCGGAAGAAGTTGAAGGGATTTGGCCACAGTGGCAGCCAGTCACCAGCCAAGACAGGAAACAGATTTCATCTTCCTGTTATTAAGGGTAATTTGCCACTCACCAGACTGTACTCGTGATGACACATACTAAGGTGTGATCAACTTGTAGCTGGATGCATATCTGAAAGAATCATTTTGATAAGCATTTTAGAAAATGAACCAAATTCAAGCACTCCATACAATTGCAGCTAATGGAAGATATGCAATCTCATTTTAAACCAGCATTCAGTGGACCGTACATACAGTCCACATCTAGCCACAAGAAGAGATTTGGCTTAAAAATAGATCTGATCTGAGCTCTACCTTAGATTTAATCTTGATATAATCGGGACATAATTGTTATGCGTGTCCATATAAGAGACCACCTGAGCAGGCTTAGTGTGAGCAACAGGCTGTTTATTCACTTGGGTGCAGGTGGGCTGAGTCTGAGAAAGGAGTTAGCAAAGGGTGGTGGGATTATCATTGGTTCTTATAGGTTTGGGATAGGTGGAGTTAGGAGCAATATTTTGCAGGCAGGGGATGGATGTTTCAAAGTACAGTCACAAGGACAGGGAATATCACAAAGTACGTTATCACAAGGGCAGGAGAATGTCAGGATGGCTTGACCATGGTATGGCCAGCTCAGAGGACCTTACAAAAATTATAGTATTTTCTGATACTCCTTTAAGAGATATGGAACTATTTGTCATCCCATCAGGCTTTCATGTTTCTCTATTAGTTTTGAGTTAATAACTACTATATGAAGCTCATGGCCCCAACTTATTGAGAGACAATTCAGAGAAAGGCAGCATTGTTACTCAAGAGAGACACGCAGTGGACAGGACAGAGACTAATTTGGTTTGATTACTTGCATTTGTGTGATTTGGAGGAGTTGAGAGTGTGCTGTTGAAGTATCTGGACCAAGAGGCAAAGGGTCAAACAATGGAAAAGCACACAATAACAAAAAAAAAAGAAAGAAAGAAAAATGGAAAAATAAAGAGAGAATGAAGTCTGAGAAGGTTTAAACAATTGTCTATGAAGAAAAAACCTGAAATTTTTGACAATTCCATAATTTTCCCCAATAGAATTATGATTATATAATTATAATTCAAAATACATCTACACTATACTTTTGAAGATATAAAATACAAGGTGGTTAAGAATAACATGTGATAAATTCTTAAAGTATCAGCTTTTCCTTCAGCTCTAAATGCTATGACGAACAGCCATCCAAAACAAATCATAGCTACTCGGTTTTTTTAATGCATTGACCCCCATGCTAGTTTTGATCATGAGGTTACCAGAGCATATGCTATCTACTGAATCAAATTCTCCAGGGAAGTGATCTTGACAATCTATAATTTTAATCAGCACTCCAATGTGATTTAAAAAGCTGGCAAATGTGGACAACAGTGCATGAGAGAATGTTGCTTAGAAGTCAAAGTTTTGCTTTCCGTGCTACCTACAGAGGGGTGCATACGGCGTTGTTCTGGATTCCTGTCATAACTTAAAGGGAAACTTTCACAATGTCCAGAGCCCTTGATGTCCTGCAAATGAAGGAGGAGGATGTCCTTAAGTTCCTTACGGCAGGAACCCACTTAGGTGACACCAATCTTGACTTCCAGATGGAACAGTACATCTATAAAAGGAAAAGTGATGGCATCTTCTTCATAAATCTGAAGAGGACCTGGGAGAAGCTTCTGCTGGCAGCTCGTACCATTGTTGCCATTGAAAACCCTGCTGTTGTCAGTGTTATATCCTCCAGGAATACTGGCCAGAGGGCTGTGCTGAAGTTTGCTGCTGCCACTGGAGCCACTCCAATTGCTGGCCGCTTCACTCCTGGAACCTTCACTAACCAGATCCAGGCAGCCTTCTGGGAGCCACGGCTTCTTGTGGTTACTGACCCCAGGGCCGACCACCAGCCTCTCATGGAGGCATCTTATGTTAACCTACCTGCCATTGCTCTGTGTAACACAGATTCTCCTCTGTGCTATGTGGACATTACCATCCCATGCAACAACAAGGGAGCTCACTCAGTGGGTTTGATGTGGTGGATGCTGGCTCAGGAAGTTCTGTGCATGCATGGCACCATTTCCCGTGAACACCCGTGGGAGGTCATGCCTGATCTCTACTTCTACAAAGATCCTGAAGAGATTGAGAAAGAAGAGCAGGCTGCTGCTGAAAAGGCAGTGACCAAGGAGGAATTTCCGGGTGAATGGACTGCTCCAGCTCCTGAATTCACTGCTACTCAGCCTGAGGTTGCAGACTGGTCTGAAGGTGTGCAGGTGTCCTCTGTGCCTATTCAGCAGTTCCCTACTGACGACTGGAGCGCTCAGCCTGCCACAGAAGACTGGTCTACAGCTCCCACTGCTCAGGCCACTGAATGGGTAGGAGCAACCACTGAATGGTCTTAAGCTGTTCTTGCATGGGCTCTTAAGCAACATGGAAAAATGGTTGATGCAAAATAAACATCAGTTTCTAAAAAAAAAAAAAAAGAAGTCAAAGTCTTGGGCATAAGCCCCATGTATGGAGGGAAGGTAGCTTGGGTCAAGTTTGCCTTGACCCAGTGTGACCCTCTCATGTTCATTGGTTATCCGACATAAACTCTTGGTCATAACAGATTTGGGCCCATATTCACAGAACATTAATAAAAAATCAAACCTGTTTCAAAATTCACCTTCTATTGGTTCTCATCTTTATTTGTGAAGAACCAAATTAAAATTACATACTATCACTGTTGCTTGCTGCAGTCTCCCTCTTTAGCTAGAAAGATAAAGTTAAATTGACTTTGCAAGTCTCATAAAAGATTTTATTTTAAGCTACCACACATGGCTAATTAGCAGCACATGCTATGTGGAGTCCACTGACTGCAGCCACAATAGATAATTTATATAACAATGGAAGGGAGAGTCACTTTAAGGCCAAATCCATTTCTTTTTTTAGGGCTAAGATCAGAGGAGTGATTGATGATATAGACTGTGAATACCTTCATTTGTTTTGGATCTTTATCCATTTTACAACAAAAAGAGCTCCACCACCTGCAAAATCTCAACTTTTTAATCTAGGAATATGAGTGCTATAAAAGAGGTTACTGCTGCCATGAAAATAGTGAGTGCTCCATAAAATCAAAACTACACCTTGTTTAAATTCTTATTTTTGCTCTCATTTGCTGTGTGACTTTGGATCTTAATTTCTCAGAGCTTTAGTTTACTCACACTTTTAATGGGGGTATTAATACATTCTTCTATGGAGAACTAAATGAAATGAACCATGTGTGGTAAATTTTTTTTTTTTTTTTTTTTGAGTTGGAGTCTCGCTCTGTCACCCAGGCTGGAGTGCAGTGGCACGATCTCGGCTCACTGCAACCTCCGCCTCCCGGGTTCACACCATTCTCCTGTCTCAGCTTCCCAAGTAGCTGGGACTACAGGTGCCTGCCACCACGCCTGGCTAATTTTTTTTTTTTTTTTTTTTGTATTTTTAGTAGAGACAGGGTTTCACCATGTTAGGCAGGATGGTCTCAATCTCCTGACCTCATGATCTGCCCACCTCGGCCTTCCAAAGTGCTGGGATTACAGGCGTGAGCCACCGCGCCCGGCCTCACATGTGGTAAATTGTTTTTCATTCTTCAGTCTCTTCCGCCATGTGGTCTTGCCATGGGTGAGTGAAGGGCATATACTTCCTACCCATTGATCTGGGCTTCCTCATGTGAATCAATTTGGTGTGGAATGAGGGCAGATAAGTTACTGTGCCAGTTGCAAGCTATGACCATAAGAGGCCTTAGAGCTAATCCTTATGCTCCTGTAAATGAATGGTCATTTTAAATAGCATCCCCCAAGAAGCCATTGTCCCTTCAGACTAGAAAAATCCAGAAAGAATATGTTTGAGGAAGTCTTGAAAATCCAGACTTCAGCCTTACACAGAGATGGCCCAGCCAACTTGCAGACTCATTGGAGAGAAAAGTAAATACTTTTGTAAGTCACTAAATTTGGTATGCAAGATTATTGTAATAGCAAAAGCTGACTAATTCATTATGTCATACTTCTGATAGAGTAGGCTTGAAAAAGCATTAGACCCCCCTTCAAATATTTTCTCACTTAGGATTGTTTGTTGAGGTATAAATTACATAGAGGAGGTATAGTAGGTGTAAGCCGCACAGCTGTGTAAGCTAACATAGTCAGTGCAGCGCACAATAAGCATAGTAGCAAATGAGCGAACATTTACAAAAACCTAGCCAGTGTCTGGCACAGAATAAATGGACAATGAATTTTGGAAGCTTTTCTTCTGGATTGACACAGAAATATTGGTGGTTCTTTCCTAATCAAGGATACAGTTCTGTTTTTCCATTTGACTGTGGCTCTTTAGAGTCAGTATTTTACTAGTATTTGTATCCTCAGCACTTTATATAATAGACAAACGTGTTTAGCAAGCACCCCACCCCCCTGTTTTTAAAAACACAAGATGAAAGGGAAAAGGTAAAATCTCTCAGATAACTCCTGAACTCAATGATGATGCTATTTATCATGTAAGATTTTTAAAAAATTACTCTCTTCAATTTATGACTAAAAGTGATTTATGCTTTCTATTAACTTTGTTTTTGACACCCAGGACTGACCAGCTAGAGTTTTCTAGTTCCTGATACTGAGCTTTATTTTTTTCTATTTTCAAATAAAGAAGACTATTTATTAAGGGGAAGAGTCCTTTGAGTAAGAATAAGGTTTATTTGCTTGATGTCTATTTGATTTTTACCCAGCTATAATTGGGAATAATGAGTCTGGTGTTCTTCAGTCTTGTGCATTTCTAAAATAGAAGATAAAGACCTTGGGCCTTGCCTTGCATAGATGGTATAAGACACCTTACAAGACATCAGCTGTGATTCTTGCAAGGCACTGTATCTTCAGAGAATACGAAGAAGAATAAAACACCATTCGTCCTCTCAAAGAGATTATATTCTAAAGAGGAAGACTAGAAAGACCCATAGAGACTAAAATACAGAAAATTAAGGCAAAGACCATAAATACATTCAAGCAGAGAAAGCATTTTGGGTTCAAAGAAGGTTCCAGAGAAACCACATGCTTGTAGCCAAATAAAGCCAAGGAAATAAAAGAAATCAGTACTTATCACTCAGAAGCTTGGCCAGAGTCAAGTGTGAAAATTCAATCTTGAATATGTACACTCTTAATGGGGGTTTGAGAGTCTACACAGTAAATACAGAAGAGCATTTTCTGCATACTTTAGCAGCCAAATGGGATATCAACCTGAAGTGTTAATAAGTTCTTTAGAAGTACTCCTGAGTATCACTGCAGTGCTAGAGTTTAAAAGTCATTCATCTCCACTGCCTCTGTCCTGGAGCCTGTGTAAAAAATTGGGAGGGTTTTTATCTGATCACGTGGAGGGAGAACAGTATCCTTAAAGAGTAGAGCAAGGGAATAGGAATATAAGAGATTAAGGTAAAGAAAATTTCATACACATACAAGGCTGTGAATATTCCTTCTCCAAATTTAATTTCTTTGTCCTGTTCCTTCCTGCTTAGGTCTGGCTTAAATTTCTAACACATGGTCTTTATAGGACACATTTAAACCGTAGCATGTACCATAGAAATCTGCAAATACTATAATAAGGGTTTGGTTTATTGTTTTGTTGATTATCTAGACTGAAGAAAGTGATAAGTAAATGTAAATAATGAAGATTAAACTTAAACGTTTGTCATGTCTTGTGCTGAAAATAAAAGAAGTTTCAATTTACTGGATATAATTTGTACAAAAGTGAGAGAACTAGCTTAGTCATATATCACATTAAATGATAATAAATTTATTGAGAAAAGAGTTACTGGATTGGAACACAATTCCATTTGGCAAATCATGGTTGGTTTGTACCATAAGTTGGCTACAGATAAAAAAAAAATCTTTGACAAATATTAATGAATGTTTTTCGGGAGAATCATTGGCTACATAGAATTTATAATAAATATTCTTATATTTTACTGTATCTTATAAATTGTGTGCTACACGTATTTTATATCATGAAAATTTATAGTAAAATTACATATATATGTATCTGCACACATTTATTTTTACAGAGAATTGGTTTTAAACATTTACCAGCACGTCATTGTAAAAAATAAAATAAAATTATCCTCTAACTCTAATACTTCTTAACCAAGTCATTATTAAGGTGAGAAATTCCTTAACTCTTTTGATCTTGGGAAAATTAAGGCATATGGGAAGAAAAGAAAATACCTGTGGATTAAAAACAGTATTTGAAAACACTGAACCAGCGACCCTTCAAGGTCGTGTTTAGTTCTTAACTAAATGACACTGGCAGTTCAAGTGTGAGTGGATTGTAAATTAGACTCAATACAAGGTGTTTTTTTGTTTTTTTTTTTCTACTGGTATTTGTTGTCTTTCTCAGGAAGCACGACTTTATTGTAAAGGTTTTAAATTTTGAGACCCCTGGAGTGTGAGTCAAATATTTTAGGCTTAGGATAGGATTTAGAAGGATAAGGGCTCTTCCTTTCATCCATTGGAGGGATGTGGCACTATCTGACATTTGTGTTTCAAAGGAAAAAATAGTTTTCATCAAAGCTGCAACATGATTCTAAGCGATAGACTGATTCTTTTAGGCAAGGTAATCAATATAGAACATTATTTCTTTATTAACTATGGATAAGAGTAGTATCTAAGATCTTGTCTGTATTTGATACTGAACAAGGATGTCAATTAATCTATAAACATAAACATGCATTAATTTAGGGGGCTAACTATTCTCACCATGATTAAGCTTTGAGAAGCACTTTTAATAAATGGTTTGTGAGGGCTAAAGCAACAAGAGCCAAACTTATTTTTGGACTAACTTAATCCACTGTATTGGTTAATAAACTATCCCAAAACTTAGTGGCTTAAAGCAATGATTTATTATGTCTCACAATTCTGTGATCTGGCTTTGGAATGCTCATGCCGCTCTTACCTGGCATCACTCATGCTTTTTATTTACTTAGGGGATCAACTGGTCCTAATATGTCCTCATCTGTATGTCTGAAGCCCTGGTGAGAAAGCCAGAGGCTGAGACCTTTCTTCCCATAGGATATCTACTTATGCTGTAGCCCAGCCTGAAGTATTTTTCTTTTCTTTTTTTTTTTCCTTAGTCATTGAGTTTTAAAAACATTTTAACTTTTATTTTACATTTAGTAATACATGTGCAGATTTGTTATATAGGTACACTAATGACTCGGGAGTTTGTTGTACAGATTACTTTGTCACCCAGGTACTATAAACATGGTACCCCACAGTTGCTTGTTTTTTTTCTGAACCTCTCCCTCCTCCCACCTTCATCCTCAAGTAGGCCCCAGTGTCTGTTGTTCCCCTCTTTGTGTACATGTGTTCTCATTATTTAGCTCCCACTTATGAGTGAGAACATGCAGTATTTGGTTTTCAGTTCCTGTGTTGATTTGCTAAGGATAATGGCCTCTAGTTCCACCCATGTTTCTGCAAATCACACAATCTCATTCTTTTTATGACTACATAGCATTCCACAGTGTATATGTACCACATTTTCTTTATCCAGTTCATTGTTAATTGGCATTTAGGTTGATTCCATATCTTTGCTACTGTGAATAATGCTGCAATGAATATACATGTGCATATGTCTTTATGGTAGAATGATTCATTTGGATATATACCCAGTAATGGGATGGTTGAGTCAAATGGTAATTGTTTGTAGCTCTTTGAGGAATCACCACACTGCTTTCCACAATGGTTGAACTAATTTACACTCCTACCCACAGTGTATAACCATTCCTTTTTTCCTGCAACCTCGCTATCATCTGTTATTTTTCTATTTTTTAATAATAGCCATTTTGGTGTGAGATGATATCTCTTTGGCTTTTTGATTGGCATTCATGTAATGATTAGCAATATTGGACATTTTTTAATATGCTTGTTGGCCTCATATATGTTTTCTTTTGAAAATAATCCGTTCATGTCATTGGCCATTTTTTAACGGGGTTATTTTTTCTTGTTTTTTGCTTGCACATTTGTTTAAGTTCCTTGTAGGTTCTGGATACTAAACATTTGTCAGATGTATAGTTTGTAAATATTTTCTCCCATTCTGTAGGTTGTCTATTTACTCTTGATAATTTCTTTTGCTGTGCAGAAGCTCTTTAGTTTGATTAGGTCCCATTTGTCAATTTTTCCCAGCACCATTTATTAAATAGGGAATCCTTTCCCCATTGCTTGTTTTTGTCAGGTTTGTCAAAGATCAGATGGTTGTAGATGTGTAGTGTTATTTCTGAGCCCTCTATTCTGTTCCATTGGTCCATACATCTCTCATGGTACTAGTACCATGTTCTTTTGGTTACTGTAGCCTTGTAGAATAGTTTGAAATCAGGTAGCGTGATGCCTCCAGCTTTTTTCTTTTGGCTTAGGATTGTCTTGGCTATGTGGGCTCCTTTTTGGTTCCATATGAACTTTAAAGTAGTTTTTTCCAATTCTGTGAAGAAAGTCAATGGTAGCTTGATGGGAATAGCATTGAATCTGTAAATTACTTTGGGCAGTATGGCCATTTTCACAATATTGATTCTTCCTCTCCATGAGCATGGAATGTTCTTCCAATTGTTTGTGTCCTTTTTTATTTTGTTGAGCAGTGGTTTGTAGTTCTCCTTGAAGAGGTCCTTCACATCCCTTGTAAGATTCCTAGGTATTTTATTCTCTTTGTAGAAATTGTGAATGTGAATTCACTCATGATTTGGCTCTCTGTTTGTCTGTTATTGGTGTATAGGAATGCTTGTGATTTTTGCACATTGATTTTGCATCCTGAGACTGCTGAAGTTGTTTATCAGCTTAAGGAAATTTTGGGCTGAGATGATGGGGTTTTCTAAATATACAATCATGTGATCTGTAAACAAAGACAATTTGACTTCCTCTTTTCCTAATTAAATATCCTTTATTTCTTTCTCTTGCCTGATTGCCCTGGCTAGAATTTCCAATACTATGTTGAATAGGAGTGGTGAGAAAGGACATCCTTGTCTTGTGCTGGTTTACAAAGGGAATGCTTCCAGCTTTTGCCCATTCAGTATGATATTGGCTGTGGGTTTGTCATAAATAGCCCTTATTATTTTCAGATTCGTTTCATCCATACCTAGTTTATTGAGAGTTTTTACCATGAAGGGTTGTTGAATTTTTTCGAAGGCCTTTTCTGCATCTATTGAGATAACCATGTGGTTTTTGTCATTGTTTCTGTTTATATGCTGGATTACATTTATTGATTTGCTTATGTTGAACCAGCCTTGCATCCCAGGGATGAAGCCAATGTGATCATCCTGGATAAGCTTTTTGATGTGCTGCTGGATTCAGTTTGCCAGTATTTTATTGAGGATTTTTGCATCGATATTCATCAGGGATATTGGTCTAAAACTCCCTTTTTTTGTTGTGTCTCTGCCAGGTTTTGGTATCAGTATGAGGTTGGCCTCATAAAATGAGTTAGGGAGAGTTTCCTCTTTTTCTATTGATTGGAATAGTTTCAGAAACAATGGTACCAGCTCCTCCTTGTACCTCTGGTAGAATTTGGCTGTGAATCCTTCTGGTCCTGGACTTTCTTTGGTTGGTAGCTATTAATTATTGCCTCAATTTCAGAACCTGTTATTGATCTATTCAGAGAATCGACTTCTTCCTGGTTTAGTCTTGGGGTCGTGTATGTGTCCAGGAATTTATCCATTTCTTCTAGATTTTCTAGTTTATTTGCATAGAGGTGTTTACAGTATTCTCTGATGGTTGTTTGTATTTCTGCGGGATTAGTGGTGATATCCCCTTTATCATTTTTTATTGTGTCTATTTGATTCTTCTCTCATTTCTTCTTTATTAATCTTGCTAGTGGTCTATCTATTTTGTTGATCTTTGCAAAAACCAGCTCCTGGATTCATTGATTTTTTTGAAGGGTTTTTTGTGTCTCTATCTTCTTTAGTTCTGCTCTGATCTTAGTTATTTCTTGTCTTCTGCTAGATTTTGAATTTGTTTCCTCTTGCTTCTGTAGTTCTTTTAATTGTGATGTTAGGGTGTCGATTTAGAGCTTTCCTGCTTTCTCTTGTGGGCATTTAGTGCTATAAATTTCCCTCTACATACTGCTTTAAATGTGTCCCAGAGATTCTGGCACATTGTGTCTTTGTTCTCATTGGTTTAAAAGAACGTCTTTATTTCTGCCTTCATTTTGTTATTTACCCAGTAGTCATTCAGGAGCAGGTTGTTCAGTTTCCATGTAGTTGTGTGGTTTTGAGTGAGTTTCTTAATCCTGAGTTCTAATTTGATTGCACTTTGGTCTGAGAGTTTGTTGTGATTTCTGTTCTTTTACATTTGCTGAGGAGTACTTTACTTCCAATTATGTGGTCAATTTTAGAATAAGTGTGATTTGGTGCTGAGAAGAATGTATATTTTATTGATTTGGGGTGGAGAGTTCTGTAGATGTCTATTAGGTCCGCTTGGTGCAGAGCTGAGTTCAAGCCCTGGATATCCTTGTTAATTTTCTGTCTTGTTGATCTGTCTAATATTGACAGTGGGGTGTTAAAGTCTCCCGTTATTATTGTGTGGGAGTCTAAGTCTCTTTTTAGGTCTCTAAGAACTTGCTTTATGTATCTGGTTGCTCCTGTATTGGTTGCGTATATATTTAGGACAGTTAGCTCTTCTTGTTGAATTGATCCCTTTACCATTATGTAATGGCCTTCTTTGTCTCTTTTGATCTTTGTTGGATTAAAATCTGTTGTATCAGAGAGTAGGATTGCAACCCCTGCTTTTTTTTTTTTTTTTTTTTTTTTGCTTTCCATTTGCTTGGTAGATGTTCCTCCATCCCTTTATTTTGAGCCTGTGTATGTCTTTGCACATGAGATGGGTCTCCTGAATACAGCACTCCAATGGGTCTTGACTCTTTATCCAATTTGCCAGTCTGTGTCTTTTAATTGGGGTATTTAGCCTGTTTATATTTAAGGTTAATATTGTTACGTGTGAATTTGATCCTGTCATTATGATGCTAGCAGGTTGTTTTGCCTGTTAGTTGATTCAGTTTCTTCGTAGCATCAATGGTCTTCACAATTTGGCATGTTTTTGCAGTGGCTGGTACTGGCTGTTCGTTTCCATGTTTAGTGCTTCCTTCAAGGAGCTCTTGTAAGGCAGGCCTGGTGGTGACAAAATGTCTCAGCATTTACTTGTCTGTAAAGGATTTTATTTCTCTCTTGCTTATGAAGCTTAGTTTGACTGGATATGAAATTCTGGGTTGAAAATTCTTTTCTTTAAGAATATTGAATATTGGCCCTCACTCTCTTCTGCTTGTAGGGTTTCTGCCGAGAGATCTGCTGTTAGTCTAATGGGCTTCCCTTTGTGAGTAACCTGACCTTTCTCTCCAGCTGCCCTTAACATTTTTTCCTTCATTTCAATCTTGGTGCATCTGATGATTATGTATGTTGGGGTTGCTCTTCTTGAGGAATATCTTTGTGGTGTTCTCTGTATTTCCTGAATTTGTATGTTGGCCTGCCTTGCTAGGTTGGGGAAGTTCTCCTGGATAATATCCTGAAGAGTGTTTTCTAAGTTGGTTCCATTCTCCCTGTCACTTTCAGGTACACCAATCAAACATAGATTTGGTCTTTTCACATGGTCCCATATTTCTTGGAGGCTTTGTTAGTTTCTTTTCACTCTTTTTTCTCTAATCTTGTCTTCTTGCTTTATTTCATTAATTTGATCTTCAATCACTGATATCCTTTCTTCTGCTTGATCAAATTGGCCACTGAAACTTGTTTATGCTTCATGAAGTTCTCGTGCTGTATTTTTCATCTCCATTAGGTCATGTATTTTCTTCTCTAAACTCGTTATTTTAGTTTAGCCATTCCTCTAAGCTTTCTTCAAGGTTTTTAGCTTCCTTGTGATGGGTTAGAACATGCTCCTTTAACTCGGAGAAGTTTGTTTTACCCACCTTCTGAAGCCTACTTCTGTCAACTCATCAAACTCATTCTCCGTCCAGTTTTGTTCCATTGTAGGTGAGGAGTGAGATCCTTTGGAGGAGAAGAGGCGTTCCGGTTTTTGGAATTTTCAGCCTTTGTGCTCTGGTTTCTCCCCATCTTTGTGGTTTTATCTACCTTTGGTCTTTGATGTTGGTGACCTATGGATGGGGTTTTGGTGTGGATGTCCTTTTTGTTGATATCGATGCTATTCCTTTCTGTTTGTTAGTTTTCCTTCTAACAGGCTCCTCAGTTGCAGGTCTGTTGAAGTTTGCTGGAAGTCCACTCCAGGCCCTTTTTGCCTGGGTATCACCAGCGGAAACTGCAGAACAGCAAATATTGCTGCCTGATTCTTCCTCTGGAAGCTTCATCCCAGAAGGGCACCCACTAGACACCAGCCGGAACTCTCCTGTATGAGGTGTCTGTCAGCCCCTACTGGGAGGTGTTTCCCAGTCAGGCTACATGGGGGTGAGGGACACACTTGAGAAGGCAGTCTGTCCGTTATCAGAGCTTGAACACTGTGCTGGGAGAAACATGCTCTCTTCAGAGCTGTGAGGCAGGGACACTTAAGTCTGTAGAAGCTTTGCCCACAGCTGTCCCTTTCCCCAGGTGCTCTGTCCCAGGGAGATGAGGGTTTTATCTATAAGTCCCTGACTGGGGCTGCTGCCTTTTGTTCAGATATGCTCTGCCCACAGAGGTGGAATCTAGAGAGGCAATTGGCTTTGCTGAGCTGTGGTGGGCTCCGCCCAGTTCAAGCTTCCCGCAGCTTTGTTTACACTGTGGGCATTAAACTATGTACTCAAGCCTCATCAATGGCAGAGGCCCCTCCCCGCACCAAGCTCCAGCATCCCAGGTGGATCTCAGACTGCTGCATTAGCAGCAAGAATTTCAAGGCAATGGATCTCAGCTTGCTGGGCTCCGTGGGCAAGGGACCCCCTTGAGCCAGGCACTGGAGGGAATCTCCTGGTCTGCTGGTTGCAAAGATGGTGGGAAAAGTGCAGTATTTGGGCAGGAATGTACTACTCCTCCCGGTACAGTCTCTCGTGGCTTCCCTTGGCTAGGAAAGGGAAATCCCCTGACCACTTGTGCTTCCCAAGTGAGGTGATGCCCCACCCTGCTTTGGCTCGCCCTCTGTGGGTTGCACCCACTGTCCAACCAGTCTCAATGAGATGAACCAGATACCTCAGTTGGAAATGCTGAAATCACTCATCTGCATCTATCTCGCTGGGAGCTGCAGACCAGAGCTGTTCCTATTTGGCCATCTTGGAAGACAGTCCTCAGTTTCCCAAAGTCTTAACTCATTTCAGTGTTAACTCAAAAGTCCATAGTCCGAAGTCTCATCTGAGACAAAGCAAGTCCCTTTTGCCTATGAGCCTGTAAAATCAAAAGCAAGTTACTTACTTCCTAGATACAATTGGGGTACAAGTATTGGGAAAATACAGCCATTCCAACTGGGAGAAATTTGGCAAAACAAAGGGGCTACAGGCCCCATGCAAGTTCAAAATCCAGCAGGACAGTCAAATCTTAAAGCTCCTAAATGATCTGCTTTGACTCAATGTCTCACATCTAGGTCATGCTGATTCAAAAGGTAGGCTCCTACAGGCTTGGACAGCTCCACCTTTGTGGCTTTGCAGTGTATAGCTTCCCTCCTGGCTGCTTTCATGGGCTAGCATTGAGTGTCTGCACCTTTTCCAGGCACATGGTGCAAGCTGTCAGTGGATCTACCATTTTGGGGTCTGGAGGATGGCAGTGGCCCTCTTCTCACAGCTCCTCTAGGCAGTGCCCCACTAGGGACTCTGTGTGGGTGCTATGATCCCACATTTCCCTTTCACACTGCATTAGCAGAGGTTCTTCATGAAGGCCCAGCCTCTGCAGCAAACTTCTTCTGAAATCTAGGCAGAGGTTCCCAAACCTCAATTCTTGACTTCTGTGTACCTGCAGACTCAACACCACATGGAAGCCGCCACAGCTTAGAGCTTACACTCTCTAAAGCCACTGCCTAAACTGCACCTTGGTCCATTTTATCCATGGCTAGAGCAGCTGGGGTGCAGGGCACTAAATCCCTAGGCTGCACACAGCAGGGGGGCCCTGGGCTTAGCCTGCAAAACCATTATTTCCTCTTAGGCCTCCAGGCCTGTGATGGAACGGGATGCCTCACAGGTCTCTGACATGCCCTGGAGACATTTTCCCCATTGTCTTGGCAATTAACCTTTGGCTTCTCATTACTTATGCAAATTTCTGCAGCTAGTTTGAATTTCTCCTCAGATAATGTTTGGTTTTGTTTTTTCTATTGCATTGTCAGGCTGAAAATTTTCCAAACTTTTGTGCTCTGTTTTCCTTTTAAAACTGAATGCCTTTAACAGCACCCAATTCACCTCTTGAATGCTTTGCTGCTTAGAAATTTCTTCTGCCAGATACCCTAAATTATCTCTCTCAAGTTTAAGGTTCCACAGATCTCTAGGGCAGGGGCAAAATGCCACCAGTCTTTTTGCTAAAACATAACAAGGGTCATCTTTGTTCCAGTTCCCAACAAGTTCCTCATCTTCATGTGAGACCATCTTAGCCTGGATTTCATTGTCCATATCATTATCAGCATTTTGGGTAAAGCCATTCAACAAGTCTCTAGGGAGTTCCAAACTCTCCCACATTTTCCTGTCTTCTCCTGAGCCCTTCAAACTGTTCCAACTTCTGCCTGTTACCCAGTTCCAAAGTGACTTCTACATTTTTGGGTATCTTTTCAGTAGTGCCCCACTTTACTTGTACTAATTTACTATGTTTGTTCATTTTCATGCTGCTGATAAAAACATAACCAAGACTTTTACATTTACAATTTACAAAAGAAAGAGGTTTAATGGACTTACAACTTCATGTGGCTGGGGAGGCCTCACAGTTGTGGCAGAAGACAAGGAGAAGCAAGTCACATCTTAAATGGATGGTGGCAGACAAAGAGAAAGAGAGCTTGGGCATAGAAACTCCCATTTTTAAAACCATCAGATCTGGTGAGACTTATTCACTATCATGAGAACAGCACAGGAAAGACCCGCCCCATAATTTACCTCCAACCAGATTCCTTGTGGGAATTGCGGGAGTTACAATTCAAGATGAGATTTGGGTGGGGACACAACCAAACCATATCAGCCAGATATTAAACTTTTGGTTGGAATTTCTTTTCTTAAGAATGTTGAATATAGGCCATCAGTATCTTCTGGCTTGTAGGATTTGTGCTGATAAGTCTGATGTTAGCCTGATAACGTTCCCTTTCTAGGTGACCTGTTTTATCTCTCTAGCTGCCTTCAACATTTTTGTTTTTATTTTGACACCGGAGAATCTGATGACTACGTGTCTTGAAGATGTCATTCTTGTGAAGTATCTTGCAGGGGTTCTCTGCATTTCTTTTCCTTTTTTTCTTTTTTTTTTTTTTAGACAGAGTCTCGCCCTGTTGCCCAGGCTAGAGTGCAGTGGTACAATCTTGGCTTACTGCAATCTTTGGCTCCTGGGTTCAAGTGATTCTTGTGCCTCAGCCTCCTGAGTAGCTGGAATTACATACATGCACCACCATGCCCAGCTAATTTTTTTTATTTTTTAGTAGAGATCACATTTCTCCATGTTGGCCAGGCTGGTCTAGAACTCTGGGCCTCATGTGGTCCTCCTGCTTCGGCCTCCCAAAGTGCTGGGATTACAGGTGTGAGCCACCACACCTGGCCCCTCTGCATTTCTTAAATTTGAATGTTGGCTTCTATAGCTAGGTTGAGGAAGTTCTCATGGATGGTATCCTGAAATATGTTTTCTAAGTGGTTTTCTTTCTTGCCATCTCTTCGGTGATGCCACTGATTGATAAATTTTGTCTCTTTACATAACCCTATATTTCTTGGAGATTTTGTTTGTTCCATTTCATTCTTTTGTTTCATTCTTTTCTGACTGTCTTATTTCGGAAAGCCAGTCATTGAGCTCTGAGATTCTTTTCTCTTCCTGATCTATTCCTCTGTTAATAATTGCAATTGCATTATAAAATTCTTGTAGTGTGTGTGTCAGCACTGTCAGGTTGGTTACATTCTTTTCCATACTGGCTATTTTGTCTATCAGCTTCTGTATTGTTTTATTGTGATTCTTAGCTTTCTTGGAGTGGGTTTCAACATTCTCCAGAATCTCAATGATCTTCGTTCCTATCCATATTCTGTTTTATTTCCTGTGGTATGGGTTGTAATATCTCCTGTTTCATTTTAAATTGAATTTATTTGGATCTTCTCTCTTCTTTTCTTGGTTAATCTCACTAATGGTCTATCAGTTTTGAACCAGCTTTTTGCTTCATTTATCTTTTTTTTTTTTAATTCATTTACTTCTGCTCTGATCTTTGTTATTTCTTTTATTCTGCTGGGTTTGGGTCTGGTTTCTTCTTGTTTCTCTAGTTCCTTGAGATGTGACCTTATATCGTCTATTTGTGCTCTTTCAGCCTTTTTGATGTAGATGCTTAATGCTATAAACTTTCCTCTTAGCACCACTTCTTCTGTATCCCAGAGGTTTTATTAGGTTGTGTCACTATTATGGTTCAGTTCAGAGAATTGTTAAATTTTCATCTTGATTTCATTGTTGACCCAATGATCATTCAGGATCTGGTTATTTATTTTCCATGTATTTGAATGGCTTCGAGGGTTATTTTCAGAGTTGATTTCCAATTTTATTCCACTGTAGTCTGAGAGAGTACTTGATATAATTTTGAATTTCTTAAAGTTATTGAGACTTATTTTGTGGCCTATCATATGGTCTATCTTGAAGAATGTTCCATGTGCTAATGAATAGAATGCATATTCTTTGTTCATTTTTTAAATTCTTTTTTCTTTGTCTTTGTTGGGTTGGGTTAATTCAAAATCCTTGTCTTCAAGCTCTAAAGTTCTTATTTCTACCTGCTTGATTCTATTATTGAAACTTTGTAGGGGTTTGCAATTCTCCAAGTGTGTCTTTCATTTCCAGAAGTTGTGCTGGTTTTTTAATCTATGCTATCTATTTCTTGGGAGATTTTTAATCCATATCCTGTATAATTTGTAACATTTCTTTAAGTTGTTTTTCATGTTTCTCTAGTGCTTCCTTGACTAGCTTAATAATCAACCTTTTAAATTCTTTTTCTGGCAATTCAGAGACATCTTCTTGGTTTGGATCCATTGCTCGTAAGCTAGTGTGATCTTTTGGGGGTGCTAATAAACCTTGCTTTGTCATATTACCAGAATTGTTGTTCTGGTTCCTTCTCATTTGGGTAGACTGTTTCAGTGGAAAGATCTGGGGCACAAGGCCAGCTATTCAGATTCTTTTGTTCCACAGGGTGATGCCTTGATGTGGTTTTCTTCCCCTTCTGCTAGTGATGGTGCTTCCTGAGAGCTGGACTGCAGTGATTGTTATTGCCCTTCTGGGTCTAGGCACACAGTGGAGCTACCGATCTCTGGGCTGGTACTAGGAAAGTGTCTGCAAAGAGTCCTTTGATGTGACCTGTCTTCAGATATCTCAGTCTTGGATATCAGCACCTGCTCCAGTGGAGGTAGCAGGGGAGCGAAGTGGACTCTGTGATGGTCCTTGGTTGTAGTTTTGTTTTGTGCTGTTTTTCTCAAATGCTGGTTGTGGTAGCAGTGGAATTGTCACATGGACAGACTCAAGACCTTTGGTTAGCCAGAATGTTATAGATGGTGGAATTAGCTGTTGTTTTCTTTTTTCTTGGAGTAAGGTTGTTCTTTTATGAGTTGCTATAATGGCTTGAGTTGGTTGGCCTTTAACCAGGAGGTGGTACTTTACAGAGTTGCATCAACTGCAGTAGTATAGTGGGGATACAAGCTTTCCTTAAGGTCACCTGGATAAGTATTCGAGTTTCTCAGACAATGGGCAGAGCCATAGAGCTCCCACGACATTATATCTTTTGTCTTTGGCTGCCAGGGCAGGTAGAGAAAGACCATCAGGTGGGGGCAGGTTTAGAGGTGTCTGAACTCAAGACTTTCCTTGGGCGGAGCTTGCTGCAACTGCTGTGCGGAATGGGGGTGTGGTTCTCAAGCTAATCGAGTTATGTTTCTAGGGGGATTATGGATGTCTCTGCTGTGTCATACTGGCTGCCAGGGAAGTGGGGGAAGGCCAGCAGTGACAGGCCTCATCCAGCTTGCATGCAGCCAGCAAGGCCAGTTTTACTCCCACCATGCCCCACTAACAGCACTGAATTTCATATCCAGGCAGCTGGTGAGCAGGGCTGAGATTTTGCACCAGGATACAAGCCTCCCCATTGAGAAAGCAAAAAGGGCTTTCAGGCCCTGTCCCTCCCTGCCTGCCACAGCTTCTGTGCTCGTATCTGCTTATCTCATTTGCTCCCCCACCCCTAGATTCTGTCCAGGAAAATTCACACCCAGTTAAAATTATTATGAAGTTCAGCTGGAAGTTGCCTTCTCCCTGTGGTCCCTCTCAATTTCAGTGGCAGCCCTCCCCAAGGGCCCCTATGAGATAAAGTCAGAAATGGCTTCCTTGGGGAACAAGAGTGCCTACAAGGCTCTTTCTGCTGCTTCTTCTACTTTTATATTTTGTTTGGCTCTTTAAATTCATTTCAGGTCTAGGTAAGGTTAAATCCTTCTCTCATGATCTGGATTTTCAGGTTCCCCAGTGAGGATGTATGTTTGGAGAAAGACTTTCCTCCCTTACATTTTGATTACCCGCAGTTTTTCGTCTTTCTCAGGGAGTTTGCAGTGGCAAGCCGCTTCTTTTCCCCTATGCATATTCTGAATCTATTTCTGTCATCAGCTATCTCAGCCTGGTTAAGACCTTTTGCTGGAGAACTAGTATGATCATTTAGAGAAAAGAAGGCACCCTGACTTTTTGAGTTGCCAAGAGTTCTTGTGCTGGTTCTTTCTCATTTGTGTGGGCTGATGTTTTTTCAGTCTTTGAAATTGGTGTCCTTGGCCGGGCGCGGTGGCTCATGCTTGTAATCCCAGCACTTTGGGAGGCCGAGGCGGGCGGATCACGAGGTCAGGAGATCGAGACCATGGTGAAACCCCGTCTCTACTAAAAATACAAAAAATTAGCCGGGCGTGGTGGCGGGCGCCTGTAGTCCCAGCTACTTGGAGAGGCTGAGGCAGGAGAATGGCGTGAACCTGGGAGGCAGAGCTTGCAGTGAGCCGAGATTGAGACACTGCACTCCAGCCTGGGTGAAAAAGCGAGACTCTGTCTCAAAAAAAAAAAAAAAAAAAAAAAGAAAAAAGAAATTGGTGTCCTTTGGGTGGATTGTTTTGCCTTTTTCTTCGTTGCTGCCCTTGGGAATTTGATTATGATATAAGGTGGGTTTGGTTGACTGTCTTCAATTCTAGATTTTTCCTGGGTCTTGGAGGAGCCCCCTCAAATTACTGTCTAGTGTCTGCACTTTTTTTGTTGGGTATTCTGGTCCATAGGGCTTGTTCAGGCTGGGGCTGCAGTTGGCCGACAAGCTGTTTCCTTGTCAAGCTGGCCTTAATCTTCTATTCGTGTACTTTCTGGGGAAAGATGAGGTTGCATCCACCAGCAGAGTTCAGACAAAAGTGGGACAATTTTCCTGGAAACTCTAGTGGATGTGACCTATCTGGCTATGGAAGGTGGGAGTGGGTGGGGTTGTCAGCACTGCTATTTGGATATTTCTAGCAAAAAAGGAGCCTGTGCCCCTTGGCAAATTGAAGCACATGTAGGGCTTCTGGGCTGGAAGTTCTAGCAGGTGTTGCCCACCTGGCTATTGGTGGTGGGGATGGTAGGGTCATGTGCCTTGCTGATCAAATGTTTCCTGGAATATCAGGAGGCTGTGCCCTCCAGCTGAGTTCACGTAGAAGTGTGGCTTCTGGGTCAGAAGCTCTAGCAAATGTTGCCCACCTGGCTACCAGTGGTGGAGGCATGCTCAAGCAGAACAATAGGAGGCTACGCTCTCCAGCTGAGTTCACACAGAGGCAAGACTGCTGGGCTGGTAGCTCTAGCAGGCGTTGCCTGCCTATCAGTTGCAGGGGTGGGTCGGGTATAGGTTGGGTCCCAAGAGGAAAAGTGAAAACTGAGAGGTGGACCTGAAATTGGTACACTATCATTTTTGCCACATTTTACTGGTTGAAGAAGTCATAACTCCAGGAAAGAAACGTGGGGAGAAGATATGAATGCCTCTTGAAGGGAAAAGCTTACAAGATTCCATTGCAAAACATCATGGCAAAGATTATTGTTGCTCTTTTAAATGAATCATCTGTCATATCTACTGCAGTCTATAAAGGATGTTTGATGATCTTCCTTTATTTGTGAGATTTTACTTTTAATTATATATTAATGATTAAATTAGCCACCCCACAAATATTACCTGAGAGCAAATTAAATCATGTAATTTTCAATTACTAAAATATGTGGCATATTAAGGATAAATTGTTCATGCTAATAGACAAGATCAAAACTCTGTGGTCATCCTTTTAAAGTGAAAACATCATATTTACATTAATTTCAAGTCTCTGACACTGCTAATCAGGGAAAGCTGGCTAATAATGATTCTGTAGCTGAGAGCTCAATCAGCGTGGAATGTCCTTTCTGCCCAAGTCAGTTAGAAGTGTCTGTATTTGGAATTTGCCTACCATTACTTCGTTTTCTAAGAGCCAAATTCCTTGACCTTTTCAATAAGAGGAAAGTAAAATATAGTGTCATTGCATTGGCATGAATATATTTTGAATATCTCCTTAAGAAAGTAAAAAAAGAGAACATGGAGGTTGGCAGGGTTTTAAGGGGTGTGGTTGTCAAGCTGGCATGGAAGTAATACTTTTCTCCCCATAATCAAATTCCGCTTCCTGATACCCCTTAAATCCCAAGTCCCTGGATCTCACTCCTGAAATACATAAGAGAAGCATGGCCCCTGAACAGTAATGCCATGGTGGCTGTTGCAGAGAGAGAAAGAAGATAACTGGTTTCTTTTCTGGGAAGGAGTCAGTGACACATTGGGGAATAATTAGAATTAGATTGAGCTGTAGTCTTCTTAACCCTAAACTGAGGTGTTAAGGACTTCCTTTAACATAAAAGTTTTGATGCCACAGTTCACATGACTACAGGAGGATTGTATTTCAGGGGTTCAGAACACAAGTTTGGGGTTATATAGCCTCCCTTAGTTGCCTGGTTCTGCCAGTTGTAGGATACTTAGAAAGTTATTTAAGCTGTTTTGCTCCAGAGATAACAAATAATAATATATATCTCAAAGGGTTGTTATGAGGATGAAGTAAGATACTGTCAGTAATTAGTGCAGTGACTGGTTCCATTGAATTCTAAATGGCTAGAAGCTACAATTATTATTGGTTATAATTAGCTATTAAAATTAAAAATCCATAATTCTTTACAAATTATCAAGCCAAACATTGCTCAAAATGAAAGTATTGCAATGAACTTATGAGATATTATATATGATTATATTTATGTATGATTTTCAAATGTATATTAATTTTGAGTATGTATCTACAACTCTCTAATTTGTACTGCTTTTGTAAAATGAAGTTAACAGTAAGAAAAATAAAAAACTATTGTACCTGCTTCAATTTCTGAATCTCATAATTAATTATCTTATAATTAATTTCAATTTTTGTGTTTAAAATTTCTCTGCTATAGATGGCATATATAATCTTATGGGTTAGGGTGAAGGTTATATAGTTTTTCACTTGATTTTAGATCCCATTTATTTCTTAACAAGAGATTTATTTATTTCCATATCACTTATTTGGAATATCCTTTCAGTTCTTCTGTAATTGTCCAGTGTAGGGTCTTCTAACTCATAGCTTTTCATAGTTTTATAAAGCATAAAGAGTTTTTTCTATAACTGTATTAGTCCATTTTCACACTGCTCTAAGGAATATCTGAGACGGGGTAATTTATAAAGGAAAAAGGTTTAATTGACTCACAGTTCTACATGACTGGTGAGGCCTCAGGAAACTTATAATCATGGCAGAAGGCCAAGGGGAAGCAAGGCATGTCTTACATGGCAGCAGGAGAGAGAGAGAGCAAAGCAGGAAGTGCCAATTTTAAACCATCAGATCTCATGAGAACTCATTCACTATCACTAGAACAGCATGGGGGAAACTTCCCCCGTGATCCAGTTACTGCCCACTAGGTCCCTCCCTTGACATATGCATATTACAATTCAAGATGAGATTTGGGTAAGGACACAGAGCCAAACCCTGATGCAAGAGGTAGGCTTCCAAGATCTTGGGCAGCTCTGCCCCTGTGACTCTGCGGGGTACAACCCCCATGGCTGCTTTCATGGGCTGCCATTGAGTGCCTGTGGCTTTTCCAGGTGCACAGCAAACTTGTCAGTGGATCTAGAAGGTTGGTGGGCTCTTCTAACAGCTCCACTAGGCAGTGCCCCAGTGGGGACTCTGTATGGGGGTTCCAATCCCATATTTCCCCTCTGCATTGCCCTAGCAGAGAGGAAATGAGGGCTCTATCCTTGCAGCAGACTTCTGCCTGGACATCCAGGCATTTCTGTACATCCTCTGAAATCTAGGTAGAAGCTCCCAAATTTCAACTCCTGTTTTCTGTGTACCTACAGGTCCAACACCACATGGAAACTGCCAAGGCTTGGAGCTTGCCCCCTCTGAAGCAGTGGCCTGAGCTGTACCTTGGCTCCTTTTAGCCATGGCTGGCACTGGAGCATCTGGGATGCAGAGTGCCTTGTTGCAAGACTGCACAGAGCAGTGGGGCCCTGGGCCTGGCCCACAAAACAATTTTTCTCTCCTAGGCCTCCAGGTCTATGATAGGAGGGACTGCTGTGAAGATCTCCAAAATGCCCTGGAGATATTTTCCCTATTGTCTTGGCTATTAACATTAGACTCCTTGTTACTTACGCAAATTTCTGGAGCTGGCTTTGGCTTGAATTTCTTCCCCCAAAAATGGGCTTTTCTTTTCTACCACATGGTCAGGATGTGAATTTTCCAAACCTTTATGCTCTGCTTTTCTTTTAAATATCACTTCCAGTTTCAAACCATCTCTTTGTGAATGCATTTGAATGTAAGCTTTTAGAGAAAGCCAGGTCACATCATGAATGCTTTGCTGCTTAGAAATTTCTTTCACCAGATACCCTAAGTCATCTCTCTCAAGTTCAAAGTTCCATAGATCTCTAGGGCAGGGGCAAAATGCTGCCATTCTCTTTGCTAAAGTATAGCAAGAGTAATCTTTACTCCAGTTCCCAATAAGTTCCTCATAGAGAGAGAGAGAGAGAGAGAGAGAGAGAAGCAGGAAGTGCCACTTTTAAACCATCAGATCTTGTGAAAACTCATTCAGTATCATAAGAAGAGTGTGGGGGAAACTGCTCCCATGATCCAATCACCTCCCATCATGTCCCTCCCTTGACATATGGGGATTGCAATTTGAGATAAGATTTGGATCGGGACACAGAGCCAAACTCTGTCAATAACCCTCCTACTTTACCCCCACTAAGTGTTAGCTTGGCAGTGTGACATTTTTTCTAAGAAGTATTAACATTTTTGACTTCTATTGTAGCCCTGTAACCCTCATAAAGTACATTTCTGACAAGAAAATGTCTCCCTCCAAGAATAAAATTTCCTTTATTTTTATTTGTAGTGTCTGGCCACTTTACTTATCAAATGACATTGCCATGACAGAGAATGAAATCACAGCCTCTTAGAAGGTTTCCCTTTCAGATGTGGTTATAAAACATAATGGGAGCAAGTTGGGCCTGAAGTGGGAATTTGAGTGAATCTCATATTCCATCTGAAATTATGGAACAGTTACTTAGCCCTATCTTCAATGCACAAGCACCTATTTCCATGTTGAAATGTATGCATAAAAGGAGTCTGCTATTAGGAAATTTAGGAATAAATTTCCTTGGGGAGAAATGGTGAGCTTGAGATGACAGAAGACCTTTGTGCTGGGCCAAGAATCTTCAGTGGCTTCTTTTTGGGAAATGTCTAAAGCAGAAGCCATGAGGCTTGTTTTTATGAAGGATTCTGTAGTATTTGGGTAGGCATAGGCTTGGAATTTATGTTCAAATTCTCACATAGAATTAAGGATGTTGGTATTCTCAGTTCTGTGTTGAAATATGTGTAGCTGCAATGAAGGAGGAATGCTTCAGCTATGTAATACTGCATAACAAACCACCCTAAACAGTGGCAAAAAGCAATAACATTTTTTTTGCTCACATTTTGCAATTTGAACAGAATTTTGCAGGGATAACTCATTGCTGCTTGACTAGGAGTCAGCTGAGCAACTCCAAAGCTAGCAGTTGGAATAATCTAAAGGCTTTTTTTTTTTTTTTTTTTTGAGACAGGATCTTGCTTCATCTCCCAGGCTGGAGTGTAGTGCTATAATCACGGCTCACTGCAGCCTGGAACTCCTGGTATTTGGGAGTACAGGTGTGTGCCACCATGCCTGGCTAATTTGTTTATTGTAGAGACAGAGTCTCACTGTGTTGCTTAGGCTGCTGTCAAACTCCTGCACTCAAGCAATCCTCCTGGCTCGGCCTCTCAAAATGCTAGGATTATAGGTGTGAACCACTGTACCTGGCCTGAAGTCTGCTTTTTGTGCATATCTAGCAACTGATGCAGATGTATACTAACATCGTACCTGGGGATGCTGATGGGAACACTTACACATGGTATCTCCATGTGGTTTGTGCTTCCTCACAATATGGTGACTGAGTTATAAGTGCCAAGATCTTAAAGGGGACAGCTGGGAAGAAGCTATATCCTTTTTGTTATCTAGTCTTGGAAGTCACATAGCATCACTTCTGCCTTATTCTACTTATTCGATTGTTTCAAGCCTGCCCAGTTTCAGTGGTAGAAAAAAGAGAATCTACTTCTTAACGAGAGAGTAGCAAAGTCCTGGAGGAGCATGTGATACCAAAAGTAATGCTGTGGCTGGTTTTGAAGAATACATCTTTCTTAAAGACTCAAGGGCTTGCAGAAGTTCTTGTGACATCAGTTAAGTGGTTTTGGGAGAAATGCTGAGGACATTAGGGATGCAGATTTCTCATGCAGCATCCAGATTCCAGTCTTAGTGGTAAAGTGGGCTTTTCTCAGGAAAGAAATGATGCTAGTCCTTTGTCCAGTACCCTGGAAACCTTGAAGGTTTTGAGGCAGTTGTGAAAGTGATAACTCTTTTCCATGAAAATTTGTGTATCAATGCTAATGTGCACTCATTTGTACCACAGTCTGCTAAGGCCTAGGATAATGCAGGATAACATGAATATCCAATAAAAACAAAGTATATTGAATCATTTAAAAAAATTAATGAGTAGTTGTCTTTGTTATCATAATTTTATAGAAATTCATAGATAAATATTTTATATTTATACAACTGATTTATGTTATAATTGCATTCTGCTCTTGTCATTTAACTATTTATATAGACATTAGATTGTCTTTTACCCAGTTTACTTTGCAGAAAAGATTTTAGAGAAATTTGAATTAATTTCTGCTGGTACAACTATTGGTACAAGTTGAATCGTAAGTGCCTTCATTTCTGCATAAATCTCAAAATGCTGAATTCACGTGATAACTTTCATTGTTCTTGACCAACATTGTCAACCTACCTAAAGCAGAGTCATTGGCAGATTTGGCAGTCAAATCCTATATCCCTATATATACTAATGCATCTCCCAGTTTCTCCACCTCTTTCTCATCAAATGCACTGTATTGAACAATGCTAGAACCAATGCTGGACCTCTGGATATCTAATTACTAACTTCATTCTTAGTCACAGCTGTTCACTAAGACTTCCATGACTCTTCACAGCAACTCTTGGCAGTATTCTGCCCTTTATCCTCTACTGAATTCTTTCCCTTTATAATCCGTTATAAAGAAACTTTTCAAAAAGCTTACTAAAAAATTCTGAGCAAATTATATTCACTGGATCACTTATATAGTATGCTATATTATATCTTATGTAAGATAGGAGGAAATTTAGTAGATTAGAGACTTATTTTGGAATTGTTTCATTGGTTCTGTAAACTTTGCAGTACAGTGGCTGGTTTTTGTTTAATTAAATTCCTAATGGATTTACCCAAGAATTAAAATATTAGTTTTATTAAGATGTGATTTCTCATATTTTGTTTGGAAGCTGCAATATTTTTATAATGTATGCTATATGAATGGCAGTTTTCAGGCATATTGATCATTAGTTTAAATTTAAAATATCTGATCTACCTCACGGAAATTAGTCACAAAAGTAGAAATGCATTCGTGAATTTATTTTCACGTACTTTCTGGCCTACGTTGGTTCAGGCTTAACATATTAAATTTACTAAGAGACCTCTGTGTTGCAGCCACAGCTGTAAACAAATTTTTCATTCATTCTTTTAAGGTATATACTATTTAAGAGATAAAACTGGGGCTGAAAGAAGTTAAAAGTGATCATTAAGGATGGGCACAAGATATAGTGGAGGAAAATCCCCAAACTGTCATTCTCCCAAGATGGTGCTCATGTGAGCAGAAAGCAGGGGAGTTGGTCCTAGCATTGCTGACAACTTGCAACAGATCCCACCTGCAGAAGATTGGGGAAGTGACAGAGAGGTCTGGGAAGGGGGGCAGTGTATTAGGCTGTGCCTCAGGTTCTCTGCTTCTGCTGGTCCTCACACCTCACTGCTGGAACCATAGATGATCCCCACTGCAAAAGTAGCTCTGACTCAATCTGATGCTGACTATCCTCAGGTCAGCAGCTTCTGTACTAACCTACAGATTTTAGAGGGTAGATTTTAGAGTTGCATTCCAATCCTGAACCAATCTCTGATGACAGAAATGATACCTGAATCACTGGGCTGCCAGATTGGTCCCATATCCCTCCTTTCCAGCATACCCTGGCCATCACACAACACACACACACATTCACACATGCACACACACACACGCATGCACACACACACGCACACACACACCCACTACCACCTCCATTCCACCCAATTTGGAGTTGCACCAACCAGATTTCTACCTGACCTGCCCCTCAATTGATTCTGAACCAGGATCACTGGCCTTTGGTAGGGTCTCAGGAGTTGGATCTGAAGGAAAAAAGGGGTGGGAGTGATCCCAAGTAGGAGCCAAGAGGAATAAGATCTAATTTCTGAAGAGGTTAGGGCTGAATTGAAAACTAGGTTGCATTCAAAATATCAAGTCAAGGAGATCAGAATTAAAGCATAAGCAAATGGAAACAGGTCAGTTGATAGTACAGGTTTGGAAGACAGAGCCTGGCTAGATCTGCTGAAAGCTAGTGTACTAAAGGCTGAAGGTTTTGTGATGGGCAGCGGACAGCTCTGCCTTCTGCTGGGGTGAGCAGCTAAGGGCAACCCCCAGAATCAATCTTCTTTTTCTGACTATGTGATTTTTGGTATATTACATAAATCCTTTGAGTTTCCTTTTTTTGGGGCTATAAAATAGCAATAATAGTACTTCCTTCCAGTATATCATAGGGATTACAGACATAAAGTTACTAACAGACATGGCCTGCATAAGTGCTCATCTTATGGTGACCCTCAGTACAGCTCTGTTACTTACTAGCTTCATGGTCTTGGAGAATTCGTTTTACTTTTTGAGCTTCAGTGTCTTGTCCTATGAATGAAGAGGTTAAATTAGATCATCTCTTAGTCTCTATCCAACACAAAGACCCTAAAATCTATTCTAAATTCTTATTTGGTGGCAAAGGAGTCTTGCTCTCTAAGACTATCTTGCAACTACCCTGAAACTCAGGTCCAAACCTACAAATTAGATTAAATCCTATTAAAAAAAACTCCTTTGAAACATTAAAGCCCACATATATGTTTAAATAACCTTGTCAAATTTGCTCTCCCTGCAGAGGGCTTTTCATTATTCTTTTTCATTAAAATAAAAATCCCTCTGGTTGACTTTCTAAATGTGTTTTCGTTAGGCCCTCAGCCTGTTGTTAACCATTTTCAACCTAATATTAAACTCTGTCCTCTTGAAACTGAATGCTCTGCTACCCCGTGAGAAGTCACCCACAATAATGATAGAGTAGGCACTGAATATGCTAAATAATAATAATAATATAAAATCAAAATGTATAGTGATCACTGGCTGCTCAATAAGGGTCTGTCACTCACTTCCTTTATCAGTAGTTTTCACTATAACATTCTTCTTTGAAAGGGGAGGGGAGAAAACCGTGCACAGCAAATGTCTCCAGGCTCCAGGCTGTGGTAAATAGGGTATCTAATATCCAGAAAATGAATATGCAGCCTCTAGGGAAACATATGCAATGAAGGTAAATGGATTCTCAGATTAGGAAGTTTAGTCCTAAGGAATAAAAGGAACTAATTTGCAAGAGAAAAGAATAGATGTAGTTGGATTTCACCCTGCTGATAAACTGTACTTCCATAGAGTTTTCCCTCTTCTTTATTTCAAAAGCTATAGAAGTCAAGGGTTTCCTGTTCCTTTATGTTCCATAAACGAGTTGTTCAGATAAGCAGCTCATTGCTCTATCAACTAATTACTTTCTGATTTGCTTTGATCTATTATTAAGGCAGTAAATTCCAGCTTCATTGCACCCATAATGTAAAACTCAAATGTAATCACTGTTGTGAAAGGAGATAACAAAGTTGTCGATTTGAAAAAGGCATTTCCTTTTGGCAAGAAGTCTAGTGTGTGATACACACGCTTTCCATGTCGTTCAGGCAACTGACTTTGACACAAACGCATTCTATACTCTATGGATCTTTTGCCAGAAAACAATCATTTAAGAATCCAGCTTCCTTGGAATTTTTATTTATATGTGAAGCCATTTTGCCTGCTATTCTCATAGTTATGATATGCTACTATTCATGAATTAAAGCATCTTTTGAGTGTGGCATATGGAATCCGTACTTCATAATCAAATCTTCATGTGTATTAGCAACCTTACTATAAAGTTATAACCTTTTTGTCTTAACCACATTACAAGTTAATCCTTCATAGGCTATTTTTTTCTAATTCATCTGAACAAATTGAGTTTATAAGTTAGAATTCTCCTACAATCTATTGTAGTCCATATGTTCAAAGCCAAAAAAGCCCTCCGAGAATATTAAAGACCTCCAAGATTACTTTTACTTCAATCTCTGTAAAAACATAATTCACTATCCATTTAGCTTCAGGAAAATCCGTATTTCCAAAATCACATGCAAACAAGAATTTGATTTCTACAAATGGTTCTATAAACTGAAAGACATTCTGATGACTGACTTGTCTTTGAAATTTGTTTTTTATTTTATCATCTCCCCTCTGTCTCTCTCCCTCTTCATATTTCTGCATATGTGGATATGTGTACTATGCCCTTATTTTGTTCTCAAGGTTGGTTTTGGGCATCAAAGGGATACCAAAAGACACGATTTCCAAAGCACTTCAATATTTAATGGATATTTCTCCTCCAAACAAGGCCTGGATAGCTTTTAAGTTTCTATGCACAGTAAGAGAGCAGGCAATCTTACTAGATTAGCTCTTCATTTAATAATGCTTTAATATACATCACTCGAACTCTACCATTTTACCTTAGGAATAGTTGATTATCTACTATCCACTCTGAACTGTCTTTCTTTGTGGCTCTCAAGTATTTTACTCTCTCTCCAACTCCCTCCTCTTCCCCCTGTCTCCCAGCCTCATGTAACAACTATTCTTGCAAATTTTATCTGGGTTTTAAAAGTTATGTTATTCTAGAGAATCAAGAATTTGGTTCAGAATAAAACTGCCATTTTCCTCCCACTTTATTTTACCTGGCAAGGACTATGGAGCAAAGTGACTTTTAGCCTCTTTTTGAGAGCTGGGAGTTTGGTAATAATTAACTTTCTTGATAAGAAGAAGGCAGTGAGGAATTTAAAGGCCTCTGTACCTGTTGTATAAATTGGCCAGCAGCCTTGTTACTTGTTCTTTTGTAAAAGGAAAAAGATTAGATTTTATACAGATCCTGTCTATTGGGAAAGGGCTTGTGGTTTATAAACTGGATTGGAGAGATTCGGTACAGCACAAATAAGGTATCTTATAAATTTTCAGTTTTTGGTGCCTAAGAGCAGAATTATATGACTTTGCAAATAAGGAGGTAGTTGATATTTAAGGCCAATATTACAACCATAAAAGTTAATGACTGTGCAGATTTTTATACTGGATAACTTCTGCTGTTGACGAACCTTGACCCAATTAAATCACTTTAAAAGTTAACTGCAAAGTGCTTTTGGATTTGCATTATCTGCCTTTGCACTAGTAGGAATCATCCTTTCAGTTGTGTGAACTTGAGCAAGGTAGTTGACTCTCTTAACTTATTCGTAAAAAAGAAAGGTGTGATAGGATTAAATGTGATCATATATGTCGATCAGATAAGAGATGTAAAATGTATTGGACAGTGTCTGACATAGAGCAAGCACTCAATACGTATCAGCCATCATTATCATTATCATGATCACATAAGTAGTTTGGCTCTCAGTGTGTTTAGCTTTGGAGAGAAATTACAAATTCAAGTTTTAGTAATTGGAGGGTGGGAGACTTACTGGAAATTGTACTCTCATTCCCCTGTCATCAGTTTAGTCAATCCCAGGAATGTGCTCACCATCAAAAACATTTTTGTTTGAAGTAATTATTGACAGGTAAGGACTTACTATTGCCATTTTGTTAGTCATTTTCTGATTGCTTTGTAGTTCCTACTTTCAGTTCTTCCTTTCTTGCTGTCTTCCTTTGTGATTTGATGACTTTTGTGGTGATATGCTTTAAATTCCTTTCTCTTCATCTTTTGTTTATCTACTAAATGCTCAAGACCACTTTTGAACCCTCATTGTAGGTAGAACAAGATAAATGCTATCAATTATGGTAGGGCTATATGTTAAGAAAAAATATCTTTATTCATCCATTTACATAAATTTTGTTTTCCATTGATTTGTAAAAAGTAAAATAATAGCAGAAATTTCTCAAATCCATTCATTTTTATCATCTAAGTTGAGCATTCTTGGATATTTTTATGTTCATCAAATTAAAATTTCCTAATTGCACAGTCTACTGCAAAAATGCTTTTGATGTTGGCACATGTTTTTGTCCTATTTTGACCATTATTTAGAGTTTTTAGTGACTTACTAAGGAAGTCTTCAGGGCATATTGCTAGATCTGCTGAAAGCTAGTGTACTAAATGCTGAAGGCTTTGTGATGGGCAGCAGACAGCTCTGCCTTCTGCTGGGGTGAGCAGCTAAGGGCACCCCCTAGAATCAGTCTTCTTTTTCTGACTATGTGATTTTTGGTACATTACATAAATCCTTTGAGTTTCCTTTTTTTGTCTATAAAATAGCAATAATAGTACTTGCTTGTACTATTAGTGCATATTGCTCTACTTGCTTATACTTCAGTGCATATTCCTGAGTTGCATCAGATCACAGAGCATATTACTTCCACCAATGATCGTGTAGTGATTTTGAGTGGGGAAGCAGGACTGAGATCTGGTTCTGGCCATCTCAGAAGCCTGTAGTGTTGCCCACCTGGATTCTGTGCTTCTGAGAGGTGGCCAGGTGTATAGAACAGATTGTAGGCTAGAGAAATACAGGTGAAAGGAGAAGAAAGAAGAAAACATTTAGATTGAGATAGAAACCAAGAAAGGGGTTGAACATAAGGAAATAACATTTCCTAGTAGACAGCTGTAGTCACTCTCCTGAGGATTACATCCTCCAGTAGGTCCAAATGAATAGAAAGAAGAGAGCTTACATTTATAGAGTATCAACTATGTACAAGTTGCTTTACGTAATAAAGACTAATATTTACAGAGTTTTGTATAAGTATTACATAATTCAACGTATTGAATTCTGAGATATAAAGTCCATGAAATAGATACTGTTATTATCCCTGGTTTAGAGATGAGGACTTAAAACATAGAAAAGTTATACAACTTGTTCAGGCTATCTACCTGGAAAGATGCAGAATTGGGACTTGAAGCTGGGAAGTCTGTGTTTTCTTTTCTGCCATGCTGTCCTCTCAGTTCATTTCCACAGCAACTCATTGTGTGGATACCACTTTCTTACTGAGGAGAAAACAGAAGCTAAGAGAAGTGGAGTAACATGTACTTATCCTCTAGCCTATACCACATTCAGACAGAAGAGGAAACAAGTGTCATTTCAAACATGACGGCGGCCCATTATTTCTTGGTTAAAGGGAAACAAAGGGCAAGTTTGGATATGGCTGCGCTTGCCCTTTATGCTGCCCTTGCTGAATGAATCCATGAAGATGCTCAGGGGAGCTGAGGGAAGTGAGAAAAATATGTTTACAATCCTCTTAGCACACCTACTAGCTGACTGGAAACTGGCTAAAGGTTCCAAACGTTCCACAGATGGAAAGAGCTTATTCTCTGTTGCCATAATCCATGCTATGCCCCTCTGCAACATGCTGGCAAGGGAGGCATCAAAGATCAGAGTCAGGAGCCTCCTCCATTCTGAGGGGTGTCAGTGAGGAGACTTTTTCTGCCAAGTGAGACAGGATTGTTGCCTTGACCTTGACCCTCTTCGTAGGTGGGAACTGGAGTGGCTTGTTTCACTCAGCCCACCGCTGGCCATTCCTCATAAGAGGGAGTGTGTGAGCAAGAGAATGTGGGAACCGGAGCAAATGAAACCCTGGAACCAGCTGGTCCCTCCTCTCTCGCGGTAGCCGGCTTTGTGTGGGCCCTGTAGCAGCGTTCAAGCCCCGCCCTCTCTGCACCTATGTTCTTGTCTCACATCCAAGAGGAATCAGGTCACATGAACGGACTGAAGGATAGCGTATGCAGAAGATTTTATTGAGCAATGGAAATGGCTCTCAGCAGGATGGGGAGTTGGAAAAGAAATGGTGTGGGAAGAAGGTGGTCTTTCCCCGAAGCTGCACTGTCTGAAGTTAGCTGCATCTATCTGTAGTCTCGGACACTAAGTTACTTCTCTGCTCGCCGCTCAGCCACTTGTATCCTTGCCCCTCAGCCACCTGTATTGCTCTGCCGGCTGAAGTCTTTTTTATGGGTCCAGGATAGGGGCATGGCAGACCAAAAAGGCAACATTTGGGTGGAAAAATGGGGTCAGCTGTTTTCACTTAGAGTTGCGGTTCCAGGCTTAAAGGTGGGGTTTAGCTGGGAGCCCAGCCCTTCTGCATCAAATGTTACAGCCAGACTAAAACAAAGGCAGAAGAGGGGCAATAAGACAATCAAAGTAGGGGAAACAGGAAGAGGGAAAGAGAAGTAGCTAAAAGAAAAGAAAGGAAGACAGGAAAAATGAAAGAAGCCCAGGGCTGGAGTTTGTTCTTTCCCACCAGAGGAGAGAACTGGCCTGCTATGGACTTCTCCTTTTTTCCTGCTTCTAGGTAGAAAACATACTCATTCCCCTCAGGGCTCTGAATCCTGCACCAGCTGAAAATTCATTTGAAAAATCAAATTGTGTCTGAGAAACAAGCACTTCCCGAAAGGCCCTGGAGGTCAGAACAATCAGGATTTAAATTAATTGCTTAATGGAAAAAAACATTTCTGAGAACAATGCTGATAATTTGCTAAGCCAGGGTATGTTTGTAACTCTTTGAAATGAATTGAATTGCTGGTTTCAAGAATTAAGGCTTACAGAGAAATTGTGATTGAAATCCCCCAAAGTTAAGTATTAATTAGTTAAAGCAATTGGTAATTAGTGAAGAATTGTGCACTTACAGTCAGTATTACATTCAACACTTAATTATACACTGTCTCAAATTGTTTCCTAGATGTTGTATGCATGTTAGTCTTGTCTCCCAAAACTTGATCATAAAGTCAGTGAGAAAAGTGCCGAATTTCTTTTCTTGGAGTTTTATTGGTGTCTCCCACTGTAGCTAGCATAGCACTGAACACAGACGGGTACTCAAAAGTTGATGGATGCAGACTGAGATAAATCAGTGAGTTTAGAAAACATTGGCCTTTTGAAGGAAAATTCATTTAGTTATCCCAGCATGCCAAGAACAGGGCACATTTCTCAGAAGAGACAAAAAAGTGAATGAATATATTATGGAGTTAAAAATTGCATGTGCTAAATGGAGTAGAGAATTTGAAAGAAGACATCCTATTTGAGTGAAAACAAATTGTAGACAACTTGAGGTCAGGCATTTGCTGTGGAGCAGCTTGATTTGGTTTCTGTTATCTATGTTTTACAAAGATTGAAAATAATCATTAGGCCTGGAAGGGGATTGAGATAAGAGGACTCCAGTGTACATGACTGCCTCATAATTTTCTGGGACTTCTACACTTTTCAAAAGCTTTAGTCGTGACATGCGTATTTAAAAAAGCAATTGAAAAAATGAGATCTTGCTACTATTCATTTGTAAGTGACAAAAATAAAGGACTTACCATTGTGTTTGCTAAGTTGAAATTCATTCCTCCATGCCACAGGCATATAAAAAAATTTACCTCTGCTGTTAGGAATATGCACTCATATTTTTATTTTTTTTTTGTCTTCAGCTTAAAAACATTAAAATCTTGCATAATAATGATGGCTCTCTTTAAAAGAATGCTGAAGAATTGTCCATGTTTTATATGTTTACTTTAATTTTGTGTGAAAGGAGGCAGTGGTGATGGAAGGCTGGGAAAATATAAACAAATCTACTTTGCAATATTTTTTTTTTTTTTTTTGAGACGGAGTCTCGCTTTTTCACCCAGGCTGGAGTGCAGTGGCTCAATCTCGGCTCACTGCAAGCTCTGCCTCCCGGGTTCACGCCATTCTCCTGCCTCAGCCTCTCCGAGTAGCTGGGACTACAGGCGCCCGCCACCATGCCCGGCTAATTTTTTGTATTTTTTAGTAGAGACGGGGTTTCACCATGGTCTCGATCTCCTGACCTCGTGATCCGCCCACCTCGGCCTCCCAAAGTGCTGGGATTACAAGCGTGAGCCACCGCGCCCGGCCTACTTTGCAATAATTATAAGGTAACCAAGCAATGACTGCAGATCATATTACTTTACATTGATTCCAGGCAGTACTCCCACACTAAGGGACAAACCCTCTATGAACTTGCAAGTATCTATCTGTTGGCTTATTTCCCACTACTCTTCATATTACATGCTATATTCCAGTAACTTCAGATTGCTATGCCCCCCAGCACACAACACACTTTCTTAGTGCTGTGATTTGGCTTGGCCTGGAATGTCCTTCCTATTCTTGTTCACTCTTATTCATCCTATATGACTTCTACTGGGCAAACCCTTCAAAATCTCCTTCTCCTTACATCCCTAGATTAGGCTGTGTCCTATTAGTATCTCTATGGCATTCTTATTACTCTAACATGCCTCAATGCCATCTCTTTCTGTATTATGTTAAATATCTAGTTATATGTCTATCTTCTGCATGGGTTGGGGTTCTGTTTTCTTCCCTAACAGCTTTTTGAAAAAAAAAAAAAAATCTTAATTCTCTTCACATAAAGTGCTTTTTTCCCTGGTCTATTCTCTTTCCCTCTTACCCCAATCCTCAACTGACCTAACATCTTTTTTCTTCTGTCTTTCTTCTTCTAACTGCCCCCGCTCCCCTTTTGCTTCTCATCTACTTTGCCTTCATGATGACTAGGATAAATGCAACAGAATGAGCTTAAAAATAAATGTTAGTTTAAAAAGTATAATTAGCTAAAAATGGCTTTATGTTTTCAATTCCTACATCTGCTGTATTTCCTATTATACTTTAAGCTACTTAAGTATACACATTAAAAAATATGAAGTCTTTGATTTTGGTTTACTTGCCTAGTAGCAATAAAATAAGAGACATTGTTTTATGACACAGGGAGGGATATAAAATTATTATTTTTTATTATTGACCTGATCCGTGGGGAGAAAAAAATTATAGGGTTTTGTACTTGCCCTGTCTCTTTCTCTCTCTCTCTCTCTTTTTTTTTTATAAGACATATTCAACATTTCCCTTTATGCCTCCAAATTCCTTTTAAAAATGAGAACCAGAGAACATAAAGTGTTACTTGATAATTGCAGCAAATGTTCTAAACTTTTGTATGATGTTATGGTTATTATAAGGGAATAAAAGCCAGAAGAGATAGGAAGAAACAATGTTAAAATGAAGAGACACATATCTATGACACATACATATACAGACAGAGACCAATATGAAGGCAAATATGGAATAATGGAATAAAGGCAAAAACATGTACTTCACATTCTGTTTGATGTAATTTTTCTTTCCAGTTTGCTGTATTTTTATTTTTTGCTGTGCAATTTACCCAATCTAGTTTAACACTAGTTTTTCTATTTATTAATAGGGAATAATAATACATAGTTTACTGTGTTACTAGTGGGGTTAAATGAAATATCCATTCTAGAAATATGTACTGAGGCCCTGTAATAGATACTGGTTTCTGCTATAGCAGTTTGCTTTTAGTGCTTACTCTATGCTTTCATCAAATTTATCTTATGATAACTGCTTATGCCCATCTGTCATGGACTTGATATTCATCTTATGATACTCTTAATAAAGAAGCAGAGATAGGGAGGTGTTACAGAGAGTAAAGCAGACTCAAGGGCCTGCATGGAGAGGTAGATATTGTTAGGCAACAGGGGTACCTTAATGGCGCCGGTTCCGGGTTCTTCTCCCCTCCTTGACTGGGCACTGTCTGAACCCACCAAAGGAGGGCCAATCAGAAAGAAGCATCTCCCGCCTTCCCTTGGGCCCGCCCCACGTAGGCCCAAGGGATATAAAACCCAGCACACCAGCCGCTCTCTCTCGCTCTTCTCGTCTCTCTCTCCCCTGCGCGACCTGACCTCTACCTCTCCAATAAAGATCTCTTGGCTGCCACCGGTGTCGTCTCTGACTAGCCTGTCGCCCTTCATTTTGGTGCCGTGACTCGGATTGGGATTCCTCACCTTTAGGTGGGACCCGGATCCCCTTCCCAGGCTCAGTCTAGACCTCCGGCCAGCCTTCACCCATTTTCCTGTTCGCCGAGCTCTTCGCCCACCACCGGCCTCATCTCGGTAAGTTTTCCCCTCCCGGGCCTACCTCTCAGGCAAATCGCCCGACCTTAGCCGCTCCTGTGACGGACACATTTTGCCCGACGCCCTTACGTTAGTGGTAGGCCCCTATCGTTCACTTCCGCCTCGGCCTGCAGGGAAGGGAGTTTTCTCCCTCTCCTCCTCGCGTCTCAGGCCTGCAGGGAAGGGAGTTTTCTCCCTCTCCTCCTCGCGTCTCCGGCCTGCAGGGAAGGGAGTTTTCTCCCTCTCCTCCTCGCGTCTCCGGCCTGGGCCCCTCTCCTTTGCTCGTTAAAATCCTGGTACCAGGTGACCCACGGCCTCCCGCCTCTCAGAGGCTCCTCAGTCCTTCCGTTTCGGTGACGACCGATCCGGAGGCTCTGACTCGCGCCACGGCAAGCAGCTAGCAGATATCTTGCATAAAAACGAAGAGGAAACAGACACAGGAAACATGCTTCAAAGGCAATTGCTATTTCTTTTGACTTAAAGTTTTAAAAGTCATGTCGTATTTTCACAAATATTAGCAATATAATGATGGTCTTTCCCTTCACCTGTGTGTGTGGGGGACTACAATATTTGGCTAAGAGCTGGTGATTTTCTATGCTGGCTGAAAAGAGACCAGGAGAATACATAAGTGGAGACTGAATATCATTGGTTTCTTTAGTTGATCCTTTATCTGACCTACCATTTCACACACCTTCTCGACATTAACTGTTGTTATCATGATGGAACTATTAATATAACCATAATAGGTATACACCAATAAAAGATTCAGGAATCATATTGCATTCCATTTATTTCTATCTTTCAATTTCTAGTGATATTTTCACAATCTTTGAACACATTTTTATGGTGGAATGAATATCTGTGCAGAAATCAAAATCACAAAAATACATGGAAGAACATCTGGCTGATTCAATCATGTTAATATTTGAAGTCAAACTTGACTTATTAATATTTATAAGTTGAAAATATGTCCTTGGATTTTGTCTAACAGTCTCTAGTGTGGTATTTAATGATCGGATGATTTTTTAGTTACATAAATATTGTGGCTTGTATCTATTGTTATTTGAAAACAAACAAGTCCTTGAAAACCAGTTTATCACTTGTTATTTTCTTCCCCTTTAGGATAATAATACTCAATTTACACATTTGCTTATATTTACATAGGGCTCAAGTATGTGATTACAGAAAAGGTATAGAAATTGATGCTTTGCTCATCTTAGCTTAGATCCTTTTAAAATTTAGGCCAACATGGTGAAACCCTGTCTGTGCTAAAAATACAAAAATTAGCTGAGCGTGGTGGCACCCACCTGTAATCCCAGCTACTTGGGAGGCTGAGGCAGGAGAATCGCTTGAACCCAGGAGGCAGGGGTTGCAGTGAGCTGAGATCATGCCACTGCACTCCAGCCTGGCGACAGAGTGAGACACTGTCTTTAAAAAAAAAAAATTTAAGGCTCTAATAAATGGAAGGTGCTTGTACCATGATAGCTATACAAGTACCTAATGAGTTTCATAATCACTGTGATTGTGAATAAGAAAGTATGTGTCTCTGTCATGTACTAGTCTCAGATGGGCTTGAGAACTAAATCTTAAAAATATATATTTCAAGTGATGTTTAGTTAATACTTGTAGTTGCCTTTATTAAATTCTTATATTTTCACAGACAGCAACATATCTGCATATACTATCTCATTTAATACTTTCAAAAAAGTTTTAAGCTAGCTAATTTTTGTAACTGATTAAAAGGTGAGGAAACTGAAACTTATTAGTCCTATGTCTACTAAGTGGAGAAGCTAAGATTGAAATCTAGGTTTGTTTGATTCTAAAACCTGAAACTTCTGTCTGTTAGGTTAATTGATGTTCCAAACATTCTAACAAGGTAAAAAAAATTTAGTAATGTCTTTGGCATATATTATATTAAAATTATTTTTATTTTATTAAAATCAGGTATTTTATCAAAATAGTTCTTATTCTATTAAAATATTTTATTATTTTATTTTATTAGAATATTTCTTAATGAATATTTTCCTAAAATATTGTTATTTTATTAAAATATTTCTTAAGAAAAACATTAATACTATAAGAGTTTGCATCTTTTCTATCTGAGAATAAATTATTGTCACTTGCCACTTTGGAGTCTTCTGAGAATGCCCAAAACCTTAGTTCAGAGAGAGTCAATAACAAGACATCTGAGGTAACTCTGTCCTTTAAGAGACAAGCTCTGACCATATCTAGGGCAAAATATTGCATGACATTCAAAATATAAAACAGTTTGTAGAGCTACCTGCAGAACTGCCTTTCTTGACCTCACGTTAGCTTGATTCCATTGCTTGTCCTTCCATTTCTTCACCATAATCATCCCACCAACCTGAGAATCTTGGATACATGAGATAAGCAAGCACATTCTTCATAGTTTTTTGGGGGTGAGTCAGATATTTACATATTGCTACTTTTAATTTAGTGTATAGATTGGGTGGCTCATTCCCTTTGCCCATGGCCTCAGTCTTTGTCTTTGGCTCATGATCTAGTTAATTCTATTTCCCAAAGTATCCCTCATTAGGCGTATCATTTTATCTTTCCTTAGACCTCCCATCATCACTTTCTAACATCTCTTTTGGCCCCCACTCAAAGAAGAAGGATAGTTCAGGGTCATGGCTCCCCAACCACTAATAATCCATGGAAAAGACAGCCTCTTGATCCCGTGAGCAATTGTCCTCATGGTTTCCATTCACAGACATTTCCATGAATAATACTTGTCGTTTTGGGGGCACCTTGGCCTTAATGAGATACTGTGATTTGTTCCCCATTCTTTCCTCTCCTTAGTGTTTTTATACAGCTGTTTTCACTACCCTGACTCCTCACTTGACTGTTTTAAATTTCTTCGAGGCGGATCCCAAAACTTGTTATATCTACCTCTTTCTGATTTGTCAGTCTTTTAAAAGCTGCTTTTTCTCTTCTCATATTTATCATATTTTGACAATTAAGTGAGCATTTTTTGAAAGCTTCTGACCAAAAACTTTTCACCCTGAAGTATTATTTTACCAACATCTGATCTTTTGTAATGTTCTTTTGAATTGTGGTTATTTCTGCCCTATCTGGGGCCCTCCAGATTTGATTCTTAAGACATTTCATCTGTGATTACAAAGAGAGTCAATGTTAAGCTGTATTTCTGCCTTTAATTTTCTAGTGTTCCCAAAACCTATTTCCCTTGTAAACTAACAAGCATAGAGGCAGCCTTGGTAGAGGTCAGGGACTGCTGCCTATAGGTAAGGATAAAACTGTATAGAGTCAAAGTTAAATTTGAAAAACCTCTGAAAGGTTCACAGAGCACAAATGGATGCTTTTAAAATACAATCCTGTGCAGCACTACACACCTATAAATATATAATGTATACAGTGATATTCCTTTTTAGAGGGAACAAGTGGTTGGCTTGTGTTTAAGAGCTATGGTGAGTCAAAAAAGTATGTATGTGGGTGTGTATATATATACATGTAAACGTGTATGTATATATATGTACATATATATTAATCTTTAAATATTTAAATTACATTCAGTGAAGTAAATTGTTCACATACACAGGAATGCTAGAAATGTAAAAGACTAAAATAATAGGAGTTACATATCTCCTATCTCACACTCATTTTAGGATAAGGTATGTGCCTGCTGGATGTATTGGTAGACAAAATTAACTGCACTACTTACACTGTTTTTACTTTTACTTATTTTTAATGTTTTGATTACTTAATTACAGGCATCATAAAACTAGATAAACAAGTAAGATTGAATTCTCCTGAATTAAGTGATTATATGATGTAACACTGCCAGATTCATATTTTTCATATTTTATTTCATCTAAGTATAAAGTCTAGTAATACTGGTTTATGTATCTTTTCAGTAACTTCAGTCAAGTGTTCTGATTTCATTTAACAAGGATAATGAGATGAAAATCCATGGTTTAGATATGTACCTTTGATCTGTAGTTTAGATCAGTGCTTTACTTTTAAACCACTGTGGTTGCAAGATGGGGCAACAACAAACCTCTAAATCTTGTAAATCTAACAAAATATTACAAAGACACACGTGTGAAATGACAGCAAATATCATAAATACCAGTCTTGTTATTTAATTCTGCTTTGCGGAGCTTAAAATAATGATCAGACTTCAACTGTCACCTCTTGTTTCACTTCCAATTTCTTATCTAATATGTATTTTTATGTATGTAAATCTAAGCTACTGTTTTTATTGACTAAGGTATATACTGTCTCTTTTGCCCCAAACTCACACAGTAATGGTGTCAGAAATTTTAGGTAGGAGTATCTTAGGTTTAATCTGTTTAGAAGGGAAACAAGATTGTTTCTTCTGAAGCCGTATTTGCTGAGAAAGCATACACCCTTTTCTTCATTCCTGTCTTTCCTTGGGGAAATCCTAGGGATTAAATGGTGAAGGCCTATAGCTACTGGTTTGCCATTTGTCTAGACTGAAATTCAGGTATGCCTCTCAAATCCTAGATTTCATGTGCATGGAAGTATCTTTTTTCATTCTTTTTTATTTTTTCACAAGATACATTTATTGAGCATCAGACTATTTAATCTGTTTCTGATTAGTTAAGTGACTTCTTTCAGGTTATTTAAGCCCTGAAGTGTAGAACAACTTATACTTTCTCTCTCTAAGTTTCTTCCAGTAGAGTTTCTTTTGGCTTGATTTGAGCTCCTGAGTTTATATCTTGTTTCTATTCACATAGATCACCCAGTTTGGTAAGTCTTTACCCTACTGAACAATAATCTCACTTTAATAGGTTTATATCTTTCATATTCAATTGTTTGGCTTCTAGGGAAAAGGGCAACAGTATAGTGTATAAAAAATGTGAAAAGTAATAGTACCCCATATTGAGTACCTCCACTTTATCCCATTTAATCCTTATAGGAGATCAGTCAGGGTGGTGGGAAAAGTTATAAAAATTATAGGGAAAGATGCAAACCTTCTTGGAATGCCGGGAGGTTTTGCAAAAGCTTCGAAAGAGTATTTGGCTGAAGGCAGTTAAAATTTTCTTAAGAGCAAGGGTTAGATAACAAGGGAATGTAAAGGACCTTATCTAGATAAATTTATTTACTCCTGCCTCCAGAAATCAAACTTTAATCATTTACGTGCAGGACTGCTCTCTACTCGGGGGAGTCAACAATGTTTATTACCCACAAATTGTGTTTACTTCAAGCTTTTGTCATTAAACCTGTACTAAATAAATGCGAGCGGGGCTGACTTATGGGGGCTGCACTCTCTCGGTGGCTGCTGGACTCTCTCGTCAGTGAGGCAGAGCCGTGTGGTCCCCTAGTCACGCTGTCAAGTAAAATACCTATGTTAGCGAACTTCTTCCATCCATCACCCTGCCAGAGCCTGCAGGACAGACTCGGCAATCCTCACTTTGGGAAGATTATTATTGTTCATATCTTACTGATGAAGACACTGAAAACTAGAGGAGTTAAAAATTACAAAATGTATATTGCTGACATTCAACAATATTTAGCTCTTCCATGAAGCTAATGATACATAATATTTTATTGTTTCTTATAAATTTTGTGTCTTTTTTTTATTCTTCCCAACTATATTGTGTGAGGGTAGAGGCCATGTTTCATACTTTTTTCATGTCCTTACATTACTCAGTCAATAATTTTCCCTCGATAAATAATTATTAAATCAAAGTTTTGTATTTAGTTATAAAATTTTCCTCTCCATTTTGATTAGCATTTTTGTCACTTAAATAGAGCAGATCTTTACAGGATGCCACTGCTGATAGTTTCCCTGGGAATCAGCAGCTGAATTCAGGATGATATTCTCTCAGACGAACCTTACTCAGGAAGGATTGGAAGAAGTAATCACTATTCATTCCCTTACTTTACTTTCAGTGAAGTTATTGCTATTCCTTAATTTTGATAATTAATCTCTGAATCCACATGAGAAAAGTATAATTTCTTTTTTAAATTTTAGTGTGATGGGTAAGGGACCACAGATGGGAGAAGTATATTAAGCTGTAGTAATTGGATCACAGAGATAAAAATCTAAGGCAGTAGCTGATCTGATATAAAAGGTATGGCTTCTTAGCTGTATTTGCTTTAGTTCTTATATAAAGGATGTTTCTCTTCTAATGTGTCCTAGGACTTTACAATACTCTAATGAGACTGTCACCAACTGAAAATCACAGCTTTATTATTACCAATGAGAATTTAAGGCTAAGATTATAAATAAATGTGTCTTGCAGATGAATTAGGTAAATGAGTATCAAAATCCAGAGTGTCACAGAATTCTTAAGTGTAGGTTGTAATTAAGGACTCAGCACAATGTCCTAAATGATTCCATAACATCTTCTCATTTGGAGTTGTCTAAACTGAGTCACTTGGTCATCCTCTGTGTATTCGTTCAATCTCACACTGCTATAAAGATATTACACCTAAGGCTGGGTAATTTATAAAGAAAAGAGGTTTAATTGACTCACAGTTCCACATGGCCTGGGAGGCCTCAGGTAACTTACAGTCATGGCAGATGGTGAAGGGGAAGCAAAGACCTTCATGGTGGCAGGAGAGAGAAGTGCAAGCAAGGGAAATGCGAGATGCTTATAAAACCCTCAGATCTCATGAGAACTCACTCACTACAGTGAGAACAGCATGGGGGAAACCACTCCCATGATCCAGTTACCTCCCACCGAGTCCCTCCCTTGACACATGAGGATTATGGGAATTATAATTCAAGATGAGATTCGGGTGGGGACACAGCCAAAGCATATCACTCTACCTGTGTTGGCCTCCGTTTTTAGTTGGTAGCCTGAAAGGTATGGTGTTTTCATAACAATTTGAGAGATTTTAATTTCTTGCTCAAAGAGTGCAATGATTTTCCTGACAAGACTAACTTTGTGGGGAATGAAAAAGAAAGAAAGCCTTATTGAACACATGGCTGTTTCTGAATTCTTTCGTCTTATTAAGAGTTGAGTGTCATTTCTACTCTCCTCCTACTTAATAAGTCAAAAGGGCATGTTATAGCATTTGGTATATATAACAAAAGCGAAGATTTACCTTCTCTAGGTTAAGTTACCTTCTCTAGGCAAGAGAAAAAATTCTGGGTGTTACATTAGAAATTTTGGGGTGAGAAAGTGAGATATTATAATGAATAGCTCCCTTTTGGTACCAAAACCCAATTCAGCACTCTTGGTTCCCAGAACTTAATAAAAATTAACTTTAGAAGCACAAGTAATAGAAAAAAGCGGAGTGGGGACAAGAACAGCTCCAAGAATTAGAACTGGAGACTTTACTGGGGTCAGGGCTCTCTCTCTTCCCATCTTTCCTGTTTGCTTCTTTCTACTTGTTGGTTTCATATACTCTTATATTAAGTCAAGCTTTTTCCAGGATTCAGCAAGCAAAGAGTTAGAGAACAGAGCCATGGGCATAATTTCAGTTTAGTGAGTGAAAATCAGTTTCCTTGTTAGATAGTTTAAGAACCTTCCTATAGAGGAATTCTCTTGGCTTTGTTTGAGCCAAATGGTAATGCCTGGGCCATTCAGCATGCCAGGTCACTGTCACTAGGTTCTATCACTGGTGTGGATTGTCACAGACCCTTTGCTAGGGTCAGTGGGAAGAGAATACTGTGACTAACAACCTCTAAGAGAATTATGTGGTTGGAATTTGTGAGGACCAATTTGCTAAAGGAAATATGACTTGTTTCTAGAAAAAGAGGAAAAAGTGATGGGTAGATGGATAGACAGGAAGCAGAAAAAAATAGTAGTTGTTCAGTACAGATTGACTGTATTACTTTTCTGTGCTGAATGACAAATTACTACTGATTCAGCAACCTAAAATAATACTCATTTCTTATCTCAGTTTTGGCACATCTGAAGTCTGGATATGGCATAGCTGAGTTCTCTGCTCAGCATCTCACACATCTGAAATCAAGGTGTCAACCAGGGCTGCCTGCTAATCTGGAGCTCAGAGTCCTCTCCCAAAATCACTAGTTGTTGACAGAATCACTTCCTTGGGATTGTAAGACTGAGGTCCCTGCTCTTTTGTTTTGTCAGTCAGTGGCCATTTTTATCTACTGGAGGTCCCCCTGCCACATGGCCTCATCCAAAGCAGTTTGTTTCTTCAAAGTTAGCAGGTGAATTTATCTCTTTGAATTTCCTTTTTAGGAAAGACATTGACCCTCTTTAAAAGGGTCACCTGGTTAGGTCAGGCCTGCATAGGATAATCACCCTTTTGATGAACTCAGACTAATCTGGGACCTTAATCTGCAAAATCTCTTTGCCGTATAATTTAGCATAATCACTGGAGTGACATCCATCATAATCATAGATGGCACCTGGATTCAAGTGAAGCGTGTTATAGGAGATGTGTACTCTAGGGGATAGAAATGTTGAGGTATATCTTAAAATTTTGCATACCACATCAATGTTTCCTGGAAATGGATACAGTGCATCAAAAAATAGAGGATCCCAACAAATTATACAAAGGTGTATATAAATTCATTTACTTGGGATAAGCTTTATAATTGTTTGCAAATTCCAATTAATATTATGCTGTGTAAAGTTGCTTCAAAATCTGTGGTTCCAAATGATATATAAAGAGTCATCTCTAAGCTTCTTTCACATTAAGTTTTTTCTTTAATTTTCCCTCACCTGTGCCTTGAAATTTCCAAAAAAGTGGCTTCTACCTGTCACTATTATCTAGTTTCATGTCTCTGAGGTGTCCTAGAGAAAACTATTTTTAAAGTCCATTAAAGCCAACTGCAGTACGTGAACCAGGGTCTTGGCCACCAACCAATTTCAGAATCATCGCTACTTCTTAGATTCTTGCGTTAAAGGTCCATGATTGTTTTCAGGAAAATGCAAAAAACGTGGTTTTGGTTGACAAAGGGAGTTGTGGTCGTTGGAGAATTGAAGTGTTTCAACCTATGCTGTTTGTAATTTAGGCTGTGCATGGAGTGTAACTCTTTTTGCATTGCTGTAGATTTCTATATATTTTAATTATTTGAAATATACGTATTAAGTATTTGCTTTGTTCCTAAAATAGCATCAATTGCTCTACAATTTGGAGATATCAGACGTTCGAACAGAGGGAAAATGCAGTTAGTGGCCTAAAGCTGCCTCTTAGGAAATCTAAGTCTAGATCTGGATCCATAAAATCTTTAATCAGTCAGGTAAATGCTTTCTTCTTTTCTGTTTTCTTCTCTTTGCTCTCCCCCTGAATATATATACTAAAGTGACTAACTGAATGCTCTTATAATTGTGGCCTTGGGTAGTTTAAAAAATATGTATTTTAATAAATGCTTTATATCAAAATACTCGCATCTATAGCTGCTTATTAAACTAAAAATAGCCCATTGTAGATAACAATTATGATGAAGTTAATAATGAAGACTTTCATTTGTTTAAAGAATTTCAAATGTTTTTGAGGCTATCAATAACAGTATAGGTTTAAACTGATTCTAACATATTTTCTACTACTGTGCTATAGTCAGTATTTTCACAGTATATTTTTTGTTCAGAAAGATACCCACACACACATACATAGAAAGGGGACAAGGAAAGAGAGAGAGAGATAATTTTACCTCTACCACTTCCCTGTATACATGTATCATTTAGATTGAATGGAAAGAAAAAATTTAATTCTAAAAAATACATATTTGTTTGCCCCAAGATTGTTTTGATATTTTGAGGCAAGTGTTTATATTCCTGGGAATTCTATTCTTAAATTAATACATTAATAAGCTCTGCAAGCACTCAAGAATTCCTGGAAGAACTATCTACCCTCTCTTCATTTATGATGCAGAACTATTGGGAATATTTCTGACTCATTTAGGTAGAAACTGGAAAATGCTTCTACTTCACCAAATGTGAGACATATTCTAATCCATTCATATGGCATGTTCTTCGAGTATATTAAGGGATCCACACCTACTCGATGCACCAGGCTTTGTGAGTACACATAATCTGTGTTTCCAGAGAGCAAGTGAATACTTAATGAGTATGAGAATGGGGAGATCAATTATCTGTCCCATTTCTCTACTTCCTGATTTGGTGTTTAAAAGAATATATATCTATCAGCATTTCAACCCATTTTAAGTTAGTGTCAGAATCATAATAGAAAGGACATTTTGTCTGAAGGCTCAATTTTGGAACAAAGTGTACTTGGAGCTTAGGTCATTGAGATATGGCTATGAGTCGGTTGTAAAACTCTCAATCATTTTCCATTACCTAGAAATTGATTGTTCAGCCAGAAGAATTTAAAATCCCCCTTATCTCCTCCACAAGTTCCCTGACACAATCTCTGTAAGCACTTGGAACTTTACTTCCTAGCCTTTTCTCTTGGTATTTCTTCATCTAGGTTGTGTGTGTGTGTGTGTGTGTGTGTGTGTGTGTATGTGTGTGTTTCTCTCCCTTCCACTGTGGAAAACCTTCCTATTATTCAAAACCCAGTTTAAGTATCATTTCCTCCAGCCCCTAAATCCTTAAGTTCTAATTCTAAGTAATTCTGTCTTTAATTATTAAATGCCTAGTACTGTTGATATTTTATGGATACACGTATTGTTTTCATAATGGGATTATGAGTTCTATGAAATTAGAGACTTTCTATTATGTTGCCTTTTTGTTTTAACCTCCCATTACCTATAGTATAAAAGTACATGCTCAACAAAATCTTTTACAATCAAAATCAATAAACTTCTTTACTCATCTCAATAACTGTTTAAATTTATATAGTACTTTCTTTTTTATTCCACACAATGGCTTTACTTCTTCCTAATACATTACTTGAAGGTATATTTTACATGTGAATTGTGGGGAAACATGCTGGGGGAAGACTGTGTGAGTTTATTGTGAATAAAGCAAGAATCATAAGATGGAGAGCTGCAGCCGAACTTCAGGTAGATCTGAACCCTAATGGGGATTCAGAAAGCTGTTAAAATGTTATACCGTCTATTTTTAAAAACGGTGTTAGTTACCCTTTATTGCTGAGGAGTTAAATCAGCCAAATATAAGCAAATTATGTGATAAAGTCCAGCTGAGAAGATTACTCTCAAGTTGAGTCAATTTTGATTAAAGGCTAGGAAGACTATTAATGAAAAATTATCATGTTCACCTGCATTGACACAACTCTATTATTTAATTTAAATTCAAATAATGCTCAATGACTTTTGCTTTCTAGTCAGAACAACTGCAGCATTCCTGTCGCTCAGAATACCTTAATGGCCTTAGTAGCTGAGGCCCTCACAGCACTGGCAAGAGCAACATGGCATTGGAATGGGAGGGCTGGAGTAAGTTTCTTCCACGAAGGGTAACATTATATGCAAGGTATTTAATTAGTTGTGACCTTGAACAGGTCACTTCCTTTTCTGAGTCTCAGTTTACACATTTAGGTGGTAGTCACACATTTTTGGGCATAAAACACCTTTTCTTCATATTATATCCATAACTACCCAGTGAAGCAGTTCTCATTTCACAGATGGGAAAAATGATAATTAAATTAAATTAATTTGGTGACTGGTGAAGGTAGCACAGCTAGTAAGTGGTGGGGTGAAGAGCCCAATTCTGAGCTCCTGCCTTCAAATACTCTCCCTTTTCTTCCAACACAAACTACTTCTCTATCTAGCAGATAACACGGTGGATTACACATTATCTTTCTGAAAACCTCAAAATGTAAATCCAAATATCTCAGCTATCCAGTTTAAAATGACTTAGCTTAGTACAGTCATTAATTTGTCAATGTAGGATTTGTCCTGCTATTCTATACACCAGAGGTGAAGAAGATGTGTGTGTGTGTGCGTGTGTGTGTGTGTTTGTGTGTGTGTGTGTGTTTGTGTGTGTTTAACGGCAACACAGGCAAATTGATAATATCAACACCCCTGAAGGGTGAGAATTTAGAATTTCTCGTTCTTCCTATTTATTTCACTTTTTAGGTTCACTGTCAAGTCAGTACAAACACATACCTGAAAACACAACTTACTGGTTGTGACATTATCACATGTGATTTGATAACAAAACAAAGGCAGAGCTGATGGTTTCTATTAGCTGCCAGCCCTGTGACATAAGCTGCAGATGTGGATGAATCTGGGCATTTGAGCTGGATCAGCTACAAAAATGCATTCTTTGCAGTGCCCATGAACTTCAAAGGGTACGTCAAGCAACCTGTCAACAATCCAAAACTTAAGGTGTTAGTCACATACTAAATCTTTTAATGGAAATGATTGCAAACAAATACACTTAAAAGTCTCCATAGACAAGGAAACAATTTAGTGAAATTTGGCTTTTTTTAGCAGAGAAGCTTCTTGACATATAACATACATACATCATGGCAATGTATATCAATGTCAAAAACCACTCTATTTTAGTAAGCACGTATAGCTTGTGTCTCAGGAATTTTAGAATACTCTCAGCAAATATGTTATATACCTCTTGACAAAAATGCTTTCCAAATGCACTTGTTAGAATTCTGAAAAGTACAAAGAACATTCAGTAATTATCATAAAGAGATCACTTGCATAAACACCACTCAGGTCAAGAAAAAAAACATGAGCAGGGCAGAGAAGCCTCCTTTATGTACCCTCAGATTGTGACCCTCTCTCCCTCTCTTCTTTTGAAAGATAACCATTATCCTGAATTCTAACAGCAGTTTAGTTTTGCCTGTGTTGGAGTCATACAGCATGCATTATTACATTATTTTGTGTCCAGTTTCTTTTGTTCAACATTGCTTGTGAAATTCATCCTTGTTGCTGAATGTGGTTGCACTTTATTTATTTTTATTTCTTTAATGGCATTTTTTTTTTCTGTAGGAACATACCACAATTTGTGTATCTACATTACCATTGGTCAATATTGGGGATGTTTAGACTTTTGTAAGCTGTTACATAAAATGCTTTTGGACTACTACTTCCAACCAATATGGAGTAACAGGATGGTATAAATTATTCCATCTGAGATAATAACAACAACAAAACTGGACAAGATATATAACAACTGTTTTCAAAACACAAGATATTAGACAATGAAGGGCAGTGATACCTATGAGATGAGAAATAAATGAGGTGGCCAAACAATTGATTATTGAGTGAGTTTGCAGGCCATGGTGCGGGAACGGAGATCCCAGGTGGACTTCCTTGGTTTGCAAGAAAAAAGACCAGAGAGGGGACCGCTACATAGGGAGAATTTTATGAATCTTCAGAGGCTCTGTGGGTATTCAGGAGAACACATCAGCATGTGCATGTGAGGTACTATCTGAGGTAGATGGAAAAACTACCTGAGAATATTAGAGAAAATACCCTGCCCTCACACAGGGCTGGGAACAGCACCTGATCCCTCCAGTCCAACTGGAAAATCTGATTTTTCACAGGGCATTGGGTGGAGTACTTTGCAAAGTCTTGCTTCAGTGGTATACTCAGCCCTAGATTAAACATTGCTCTGGTCTCAGCTAATGAATCTTAAAAGTAGGACCAGCCACATAATTTGAGGGACCCAATGCCAAATGGAAATGCCAGACCCCTTATTCAAAATTATTAAGACTTCCACGTTGGCAAGAGTAGAGTACCAAATCAAGCCTACAGCCTCTCTAACCTTTGGTCCTGTGTGACTGACCAGGTCATATACCTGTGAAGTAGTCCTGCTTAAGAGCAAGACTAGAAAGGATCAAACTGTTTCCAAGTGACTTAACTTTGCCCCTCAAACCTACTGATGTCTGTTTTTTTTTCTTCTTTCATATTGTTTTGATTCTTCATATTCATGATCTTTTTTTATGGACTGCTAGTTATTATTTATTTATTTATTTATTTTTGAGATGGAGTCTTGCTCTGTTGCCCAGGCTGGGGTGCAGTGGTGCGATGTCAGCTCACTGCAAGCTCTGCCTCCCGGGTTCACGCCATTCTCCTGCCTCAGTCTCCTGAGTAGCTGTGACTATAGGCGCCCGCCACCTCGCCTGGCTAATTTTTTGTATTTTTAGTAGAGACAGCGTTTCACCGTGTTAGCCAGGATGGTCTTGATCTCCTGACCTTGTGATCCACCCGCCTCAGCCTCCCAAAGTGCTGGGATTACAGGCATGAGCCGCCGTGCCTGGCCAACTGCTAGTTATTTTATGTGAAAAAATTAAAAAATATTTTCCAGCTTAGCATGATGGTATCTTTCTCTAGAGAGGATATGTGGTTTTGTCAGAGGTGTGTGAACTGGAGCAACTCCATCTTAAATAGGAGCTAGGTAAAATAAGGTTGAATCCTACTGGGCTGCATTCCCAGATGGTTAAGGCATTCTAAATCACAGGATGAGATAGGAGGTCAGTACAAAATACGGGTCATAAAGACCTTGCTGATAAAACAGGCTGCGGTAAAGAGGCCGGCCAAAACCCACCAAAAGCAAAATGCCGACGAGAGTGACCTCTGGTTGTCCTCACTGCTACACTCCCACCAGCACCATGACAGTTTAAAAATGCTATGGCAATGTCAGGAAGTTACCTTATATGGTCTAAAAAGGGGAGGCATGAATAATCCACCCCTTGTTTAGCATATCATCAAGAAATAACCATAAAAATGGGCAACCAGCAGCCTTCAGTTCTGCTCTTTGGGTCTATGGAGTAGCCATTCTTTTATTCCTTTACTTTCTTAATAAACTTGCTTTCACTTTGCACTGTAGACTTACTGTAAATTGGGGTCTGGATCGGGACCCCTTTCCTGTAACAGTTTTTATTTTTTTGTCTGGTAAATTGGGGCAATCGAAAGCTAAGATTTTCTTAATTTAGTTTTGTGCATTGAGTTAATTCAAAGTTAGGCTTCAGTACATAAATCACCTGCTTCCTGTTCAACATCTCTGTTAGTGTATGGTCCTTCAGTGTCCTTACCTAAAGCTTGCAGTTTTGAAGAGGCCTCAACTTTCGAGGACCCTGGAGTCCAATTTTTTTTTTTTAATTTTTATTTTTGTTCCTTTGGCTTGTTGGAAGTTCTGATCAACTTGTACTTTTAGCTACCTCTTCCTGAGTTAGCAATTGCCCCTAGGGAAAACTTAGCTCCTCACAACTACCCAAGGATAATTCTTTTGGTTAGATTTAAGCAATAGCTTCACTTTTAGGAGAAATGGCAAAATAAATATTATGGTTTTCTATGGGTTAGATACATTTACAAATCTTAATATTTTTAACAATCCTGTAGCTAGTTAGTAGTGTAACTTCCTAATGGGTTCGTCCTGCCCACTGTACAGACAAAATCAATTCACTGAGAACACAACATTGCAATAAAGAGTTTAATCAGTCTCTCAAATCAAACACTCCTATCAATCTCTGAAAATTTGGAGGCTAGGGTTTTTTTCAGGATAGTTTGTTGAGCCAGGGAGTCTGCTTCTATAGGGGCCACAGGACCAGTTGGTGGGTCCAGATGGAGCCACTGGTCATCAGAAATGCAAAAACCTGAAAAGACATTTCAAGAGACCAGTCTTAGGTTCTACAATACCTATGTTATCTGCAGGAGTAATTGGAGAAGTTGCAAACCTTGTGACCTCCAGAATAATGGCTGGTAATCATTTATGTCTACACCTTGGCAGAATTTAGCCTTCTTATCCTCTTAACCTGGTAGTCTTTCATTAGCTTTACAAAGGTGGTTTAGTTTGGGAGAAGGGCTGTTATCATTTAAGCTATAAACTAAATGTCTCTCAATGTTAGCTTGGCCTTAGCCCAGGAATGATTAAGGGCAGCTTGGAGGTTAAAGGCAAGATGGGGGTTAGTTTGATCAGATCCCTTTTATTGTCATAATTTTCTCACTGTTAAAATTTTTGCAAAGGCAGTTTCAGTAATATTCTTATTTTACAAAGCTGGAATTCTTTTCTCAGATTGCTTAAATAAGGTGCCCCATATCCCATAATTAGTAAGTGGCAGAGTCACAATAGAATCTGGTCTTGCTGACTTCAAGCCTATTTTCTTTAAACAAACTTAATTCTCTTATTTAATGTAACAGGGAGTGTAGATTGTACAAGTAATATTTGTAATGTTATAGATGCCTCTAGAACTAAATTTAAAAACCATACTTAAATAAGTAAAATAACTACGAATATAAAATGTGAAGGGAGTCTGCTTTGGTTAGCTCGAGCTGCTATAACAGAATACCATAGATTGGGTGGCTTAAACAACAAACATTTATTTCTTACACTTCAGAGGCTAGGAAATCCAAGATCAGAGTGCTAGCAGATCTAATGTTTAGTGAGGACCCTCTTCCTGATCTGCAGATGGTTATCTTCTCTTTGTATTCTCACATGGGAGAGAGCACAGAGAGCTAGCGTTCTGGCCTCTTCTCTTAAGGGCACTAATCCCATTCATTAGAGTCCCACCCTCATGACCTAGTTACCTCCCAAAAGCCCTACCTGCTAATACCATCACCTCGGGAGTTAGATTTCAACATACGAATTTTAGGGGAGCCCAAACATTCAGTTAATAGTCGGGTCTTCTATAATTACACTCTACTTAAGGACTGATCTTAAAATTTATTTTAGAAATGAGATGAGAAGTCTTCTTCTGATCAAAGATTTTTCTCTATCGAAGGGTTTGTGGTCTCATGGGCTTCAAGGAATGAAGCCATGAACCGCAGCGGCGGGTGTTACAGCTCGATTAGAGAAACGCGCGAACCCAAAGAGTGCTGCAGTAAGATTTATTAAAGCGAAAGTGAAAGTAAAGCTTCCATGCAGTGGAAGGGGACCCAGAAGGGTTGCTGTTTCTGGCTTGGGTGTCTTATGCTTATATCCCCTTATGACTACTCCCCTTTTCCTTTTTCCGTCCTATAAGATTAGCTTATTTTCTATCTGCTTGTGGGTTGGAGGGCCTGATTGGTTAAAACCATCAGGCTGCAGCTACAGCTTAAACTCCCTATATGATTGGTTGAAGTTTCAATCCCTTAGCTTGCAGCTATGCCTCATTTTGGCTGAGGGGACTTTCCACTTGGTGAAGTCCCTATTGACCCAGGAAGTCCAGCCAACTTAGCCACTTAGTCCCTCAGTAGGTTGGTTGGATAATGGAGATTTTTGCCCACATATGGAGATAGTTTGAAGACTCACTGGAAGAATTAGGTATTTATAAATACTTTCCCAATGATATGTTGCAATTTTGGAGTATCCATTTGTCTTAGTCGGCTACGGCTGCTATAACAAAATTTCATAGACTGAGTGGCTTAAACAGCAGACATTTATTTATCACAGTTCTAGAAGCATGGGAAGTCTGAAATTTGGGTAAGAGCACGGTTGGGCCTGATGAAGGCCCTCTTTCTGGCTTGTAGATGACTGCTTTCTTGCTGTATCCTCACATGGCAGAGTCAGGGGGGCCGGGGAGGCAGGGAGAGCTCTCTTGTGTCTCTTCTTATAAGGGCACTGAACACATTCATGAAGGCTCCACACTGATGACCTCATCTAAACCCCATCACATTGAGGACTAGGGCTTCAACATGTGAATATGAGAAGGCACGATTCAGTCCATAGCATTTATTATAGAGTCGGATGTGTGTGTGCACATGTGTGTGTATGTCTGGAGATTAGAAATAGATATCTTGAAAGAATTACAGTCCATCTTTTCATACTTATGCTCTGGGTTGGGTTCATCTGCTGGCTAGAAATAGTAATAACCTGGTGAGGCATTACACCTTTATACTCTATTTGAACAGCTCTAATGGCCTTACTAAATCTCTGAGAGTTGTGGTTTTATCGAAAACTGTGACATGAAATCCAATAGGATCTTTTCATAAAAATTTGGCAGTGCAATATTTATCATTTGTAAATGTAAACATGTATAGCTAAGCCTTTTCCCTCTTACTCTAAAGCCTATATTAGCATGTTGTCATATCCAAAAAAATACAAGTCCAATTTTAAAAGCACTGAAGGTGTTTTGGTTTACAAATGGATTTACACCACCCATTACACAGAAAACATCCATAAGACTTTCCCTTAAGAATCTCCTTCTCTCCAAATTCCACTCCATTTAACAGCTATCTAAAGCTCAGTTTTTCTTATCTCTCCCAGTCCCCCTCCAGCTGCTCAGTCTTTGGTATGGAAAGCTGAGGTCACAATTTGATAACCTGCAGTCTGCATATAGCCCTCGGGCATCTGGAGTTTTGGCTTCACATAGTGTTGAAAAATTTGAATTGCTTGCCAACCTTTGAAAGTCAGGATATTTCATGTTAAAATCCAGATATCTCAGCATTTCTTGACAAACCAGAAGATCTGGTAACCCTAGACTTTCTTCTCATAAGGTACTTTTTACTCTGGTTCAAAGCACTTCACAGTTCCCACTAAGCCCCTCCTTAGGCATTAAAATTGGCAGCCTTTGTAGCAAAGCTGCCAGGCTGTATTTTGCTTCTCCTACCTGTGTTCACATCAGTGACCTCACTCAAGCATAACTGATATACTCATGGCCCTCTATTCCTTGTAAGGCTGGAAGCAGGGGAGTCTTAATGGAAGAGTGTAAGTACTGATAAATTAAATGTTTCTATCACAGGAGAACCAACAAAAAGTGGAAGTGTCTGCCCCTTAACAATCTACATGATAGTGGAGGTGTTAGGTGCTCAGGCCTCTGCTCTCACTCAATGCAGGTCCATCTATTAGTATTACTTAGGCTATTAGGGAAAGAGTTTCTTGGAAGAGAGAGGGGCACGGTTGATGCTTGGCTGTTTTCTACCTAAATCTGTCAAATACCCTTCCTCACAATGTAACAGTCTATCTCACTCCTGTTTTACTTCTTCATGCCCTTACGTGTAGGTGGCATCAAGACCTCAGTTTCCTAGAGGGTCTCTATATGTGAGAATTTTCATATTTTCTCACCACATATAATATAATGATTTTCTCTAAAGTTCAGCGTATAATTTTTTCTCCACAGGCTAGCGTCTGAGGCATTTTGCCAAAGGCAGTTTTGAGTGATGACATTTCCTTAAACAACTTAAGCTGAAACCCAACAATTGATGGTAAGGGAAAGAGAAGTAAACAGCCGTAGCTACTTACCTGGGGGGTCCTCCATAAGAGAAGCAGGGGAGATGTGGATGTTACATGTTAGCAAAGAGGGGATAAGAAGATAGATAGCATAATACAAAATATGCATGCATATAATTTCAAGCATTGCAGTCTCAGAGATAATAGCAAAATCAAAATTTTTTAAGGTTTAAAATCTTGTGTATGTTTATTTATCAAGCTTCTGGAAGTTAATCACTTTTAGATTCAGGCTCTGTTTCATTTTACAAAATTTGATCTCCTAGGCAACTATCTTATTATGTTCACAGTTCCCCACATGCCTAATTTTAAGATATTTACAAATACAAAATCATCACTTTAGGATAGGTATTTAGATTTTGCAATTTAAATTTATATCAGATTTATTATAATGTATCTAAGTGCTTCTCCCTGAATCATTAATGTTCTTGCTCTATGATCTAAGACATCTTTGATTTTTAAAATTTTAAAAAATTATAGTAAAGCCTATAACATAAAATTTACCATTTTAGATATTTTAAAGTGTATAATTCACTAGTGTTAAGTACACTCACAATGTTATGCAACCAATCTTCAGAATTATTTTTAGGACAATTCTTTACTCCATCAAGGATTTGACCTCTTTAAACCATATCATTTTAAATATTAATTATTTTTAAATGTAATAATAATAATGCTCTTCATAAAAGGGTTGATGAATTCTTTAATGCCTGCCTCATGATTTAATGTGCTTTTTGAAATATGAAGAAATATTTTGTTGTAAGTTACTGTTTAAAAGAAAAAACAAAAAAAAACTTTAGACAGATTAAATTTAGCAGAGTTTATTTAGCAAGGATCCATTCATGAACTGGGCAGCTTTAGGACCAGAAGAGATTCAGAGAGCTCTGCCTCAGCAATTTTGGCAGTGGACTTTCATAGGGTGATTATAGAAGCACAGGGAAGAAATTACTGATTGGCAACAGCTCAGCATTTGGTTTATTTGGGCATTATCTGATGGAAAGTCCCTAGTTAGAGGTTAGCTGGAGGTTTCTGATTAGTTAAGTCTAGTTTTGTTTTACTGGTTACCTTGGACTTCAGTTTGTTTACACAGAAAATCAAAGTGGTAGAGCTCTCTCAACCTAATGGCTTCTCTATTAACTTTGTTCACTGTATGTAGAAACCTAATATTAGTGAACTATCCTTTTAGCATGATTGATTCCAAATGTAAAAAGTGATAAGAGAACAAAAATCACTAGATACTTTAAAAACCAATATTTTAGAGTAATCTTTCCATTGTTATCTGTCCACTCTCCTTAAGACCAAACCATCATTCTCTTTGCATGTGTGACTCCCACAGAATATTGAGAAAACCTGAAATGTTTGGAAAACGAGGCATTTTCTAACAATTGGGTCTTTTTTTTATTTTCTTTTCTAGTTACCTTAAATTTCTTATATTTTTTCATTCTTTTAATCTATTTCATTCCAAATGTATTTTCCTAGTCATTTATTTTGCTTTCCTTTCTTTCTGATTTTCATATTTAGTGATAGTGTTTTTTCCTTTCGTTTCGTTTCGTTTCTTTTCATTCCATTCTCTTCCTTTGCTTCTTCTTCCTCCTCATTCATTCTTCCACTCATTTATTTATATTATTTACTTATTCATTTTACTTATTTCATGCATGTATAAAAATCAGCTGCCATGTATGCTGTCCCATGTATGCTGTCCACTAATTTTCATAAAATATCCACTAATTTTCATAAAATGTGACAGGATGCAACCTTGTAGATAGAAAAGGAATTGACCTTTTATCACTCTATAACCAAAGTGTTCCCACCTGCATGGTGTCCACCCAAGAGGCAGCAGGATCCCGTGTCTTCCTACCTCTTTTCCTTTCAAGAGTCACCTTTCTCAGGTGTACAGTGGTCCACAAAGCGACCAGCTCCTCTGTCTCTCCAGGCTCCTGTGGCTGTTTTCTGTTTTCTTTCATACATTGCTCCAAGGATGAACCCAGGTTCTACTGAGCACAATCAATATAAATACTGGGCAGCTTAGACTTTTAGAGAAGATTGAGGATATTGGGGTAATTACTGCAAAGCCAGAAAAAAACTTCACCTAAAGTTTTGATATACATTTTTTCTGGAAATGTATCAGCCTTTCTCCTTCAGCAGGAATATTTTTTATCATAAGCAATGTTTCTCCTAAAGCCTTGGGTTTCCCTGTTGATATTCAGGCTTTATTACATATGGTTCTATGTCAAGACTGACTTTCTTTCTTTCTTTCTTTCTTTCTTTCTTTCTTTCTTTCTTTCTTTCTTTCTTCTTTCTTTCTTTCCTTTTTCTTTCTTTCTCTTTCTTTCTTCCTTCCTTCTTTCCTCCCTTCCCTTCCTTCCTTCCTTCTTTCCTTCTTTCCTTCTTTCTTTCTCCTTCCTTCCTTCCTTCCTTCCTTCCTTCTTTTGTTTCTCTCTTTCTTTCCTTTTTGACAGAATCTCACTCTGTTGCCTAGGCTGGAGTGCAGTGGCACAATCTTGGCTCACTGCAACCTCTGTCTCCCAGGTTCAAGAGATTCTCCTACCTCAGCCTCCAAAGTAGCTGGGATTACAGGTGCCCGCCACCACACCCGGCTAATTTTTATATTTTTAGTAGAGACAGGGTTTCACCATGTTGGCCAGGCTGGTCTTGAACTCCTGATCTCAAGTGATCCACCTGCCTTGGCCTCCCAAAGTGCTGGGATTACAAGTGTGAGCCACTGCACCTGGCCTGTATGTCAATATTTCTTTAAAGTCCCAAATTTCCCTAAGCCCATTTGAATTCAGGGCATGTATTAGTCAACATAAGAACACTTTCCTACTTTGAACCATAGGGAAACTATGTTCAGAATTTTCTGAGTAAATTTAAACTATGTAATAGTTTAACTCAGCATGCATGACAGAAAAGTTCTGCATCATTTATATAACTTGAATACATCAATGACATTTTCTGCTCTTCAAGAATGAAGCTATTAGTTTTAATTAATTTAGAATCAGAATAAAGTTGATTTTTAAAACTTCACCAAGTGACAATGAATGTAGCTCTCTCAAAATATAACCTGGTTCTGTTTTTAGTATTCTAATATAGCTCAATTTTACTTTAAAAATATGTATAGTAACACAGATATCAAACATTATTATTTAAAACTCCAAAATGTACTATAATTCCATCACTCTAACAAAGCATTTTTATTTTTTCTTATTCCATATTCACAAACAATTTGATGTAGTTGCCTTTAAAGGAAACCTATGATTGTATTCAACTTTTAAAATGATTTGATTGTAAATAATTGCACAGATGATGTAGCACATATAGTTAATTTAACAGGCATATAATATTTTGTTGAAAAGTATCATTGTTCATTTAGCCATTCCTTTATTGGACGTGTAGGTCATTTCCAATATTTTGCTATTTTAAATAATGCTGAGATAAATATCCTTATCCTGTCATTGAACAAATATTTATTGAGTACCTATTATGCCAGATATGATTCTAGGCAATAAAATATAGCAGTCAACAGAATAGATAGAAATTCTTGTTCTCATGGATCTTATAGCTGCTGGGAAAGGAACAAGCAGTGAATCAATTAAATAAGCAAATTATGTTGTATGATAAGTGCATTGGAGAAAAAGCAAGACAGGGGTTGGGGAATGTAGAGAGTGTGTGATGCCATTTTAATAGTATGGTCTGGAAGACCTTGATAAGAAGGTGACATTTGAGCAAAGGCTTCGAGGAGTGAAGGATACATTCTGGGATATCTAGCCTGTGGCAAGAACATGCTTGGCGTGATTGTAGTCCTAGGAAGACAGAAATTCTGCAGGAGTAGAATAGTAGGACATGAGATCAGATGGTAACTGGGTCCAGATCCTATAAGGCATTGAAAAACTGTCTGTAAGGGCTCCGGGTTTCTTTCATGCTAGAAGAGATAGGGGGTTATTGGAGAGTTTTGATCAGAGGAATGATGTAGACTGACTTCTTAACAACATTACTCTGATTGTTGTGTGGACCCTTGTGGGGTAAGAATGAAAACAGTGAGGAACCTGTTGCAATAATTCAGGTAGGAGATGGCAGTGGCTTGGACCATAAATGCGGATTTGCTATTTATGGAAAGTGGTCACATATATTTTAAAAGTAGAGCTACCAGGATGTTTGAAATGCCACCATCAATGTAAATATGTACTTTCTAAACATTTGGTGATTACGTGTATATATATTTTTCTTTATTGTTTTCTTTCTATATGTATTTTTTTTTCAAAATATGATTTAAAAAACTATACGATGTTGTAAAACTTATCAGCTAACCAAAACTACATAAAACACTATTGCAATTTTCATACTCCTTGAGCAAAATATTCACATCTTTGATATTATAATATTTTATTTAAAAGGATATTCCTAGGAGAGGAGAGCCAGAGCCCCTGAGAGCCTTACACTAGTTATGGCAGAGGTTCTCTAGTTCCTTATTGCCATTATGTCTGAGGCTGATGCTATGGAGGGCTTAATCTCTGTGTTCAGAAGCTCATTATCTGCAATAACCCCCTTTGGGTAATCAACCTTGCCCTGCTGCTGAATCCTTTATCTTTCCATATCACTTGAAATTTCACACAATCTTAAAGCTATTATTCATTTACAGTATTCACACATGCCAAATTTCTTTCAGGAGTCAACATGCCCAGTTTGTGTATTGGTTTCGTTGGGCTACCATAACAAAGTACCACAAACCAGGTGACTTAATAGAAATTTATTCCTTCACAGTTTGGGAGGTTAAATGTCTGAAATCAAGGTGTCATTTACTTTCATGCTTTCCCTGAAGGCTCAGTAAAAGAATCTGTTTTATGTCTTTCTCTTAGCTTCTGGTGTTACTGGCAATCTTTGGAGCCCCTTGGCTTGTAGACCCATCACTCTAATCTCTTACTCCATCATTACATGACATTCTCTCTGTGTGTCTTCACATCATACTAATTCTTGGTGTGTCTGTCTCTGATTCTCTTCTTATAAGAACATCAGTCATACTGGATTAAGACCTATTCTAATTTGTATGACCTCATGTTAACCTGATTATATCTGAAAAGACCCTATTTCTAAATAAGGTAACATTTCCAGATACTGGGAGTTCAGCCTAGTTTTGGGGGGCAACGCCATTGAGCCTGTAAGAGTTGGTTTGAGAAAAGAAGTGGTTTCCAAAAGAATCAGTCTGAAAAAAAATGTTTTCAGCATTAATGTTGTGGGTAGAATCTAGCCATAATTTGGGGTGAGATTAGTGATATCTGGAGAAGATAAAAATTCTCACTTTACCACCTACCCATTTGTCAAGACTCAGCTTAGTTCTGCCTTTCAATTGAAGTCTATCTAGTGACTCTGAGGATCTCTCATACAATAATATTATTTATAACACATGTCATAGTCTTTAATATTCTTCTTACTGTCTCCTAATTGGTTCAAGTGTTTTCATTCTGCTTTCTCCAATAGAACTGCAGTCTTCTGAGGGCAGGCATCTTGGTATTATATTTTTCTGGAATTCTCCTAAACTTTCTATCAAAGTGTTAGAAACATGCAGGATTCTCATAAGCATTTATTGGTTTAAATTGAAATATTTAGGAACCAAGCTTGTTTGGATGGCCAGTAAGTTTGGCAGTGAGTTATTTTTTGGCCAGTTATCTAATCATCTTTCAGGTCACAATAGGTGTTCCTTCTTTTGGAAACTAGTCATCAAGACTAAGGGAAGTGTCCCTCTTGTGAGCTCCTATACCATTCTTACATTCCTAGCTTGTGCTTATCAAAGTATTGATCATACTGTATCTTAATTTCCTGCTGACTTGTCTGTCACCCTTACCACCACCACGGCAGAGACTGTGCCTTATCACTATTGAATTCTTGGTGTCAAGAATAGTGGCTGGCCTGTAGTTGGCACTTAATACGTAATTGTGAAATTAGTTTAATGAATGACTAAACACCAGGCTGAATAATTTTCTCTCCCCTAGCTTAGTTTTCCCTATATGTAAAATAAGAGTGGAGAGATTGTGATGCTTAAATAGAGCCTGCCTACAGTTCATCTGAGGTTAGGTAAACTTGGACATGGTTAGACAGCTGTACCAATATATGTGACCTTCTTCCTATGGGGCTTAGAGAACTGTAATTAGGCTATTGGTTTCTGCTGTGGTTCTGGCCAGGTTGGCAGAGGGCTCTACCCTGGAGCAATTTCTATGCCAGTTCTGAGGAGGAATCCAGCTGACATTGTTAAAGTTCAAGTGCACAAAATGCCAGGCCTGACGAGACAAAAAGATATGCTGCTGGTAACAAATAAACAGGAGCCAAGAGGCACAATAGTCAACTTCCATCAATTTATTTCCATCTGTTCATATCCACTTAACTACCCTGAGTTTATTTAGAGACAATTATCCATGGCAACAAACTACATCATTCCCTCTGAGGAGTTTGTAATTTTTCATAAAAAGACTCAATGAAAATTTAAAACCAAGTGATATCACAGTATAATTCCCAAACTAGCTATTGTTAATTACAAAATAAAATTAAACCTGCTGAAGGGGAAGCAACATAATGCACTGCACTCTTTGTAGTGGTGTTAAGAGGAAGAGGTGTAATTTTCTTCAGAAAGAAACACTCAGGTAGAAGATTATGGATGAAACAAACAAATCATACTTGGCTACTCTTTGGAAATCCCAAATTTCTTTGCCTTGTCTGAGCAAAGCCAGTATTCATTACTATCAATCATATGAACAAATAAAAATATTGACTTTCCTCCCCATTGGTGCTTTAGAAAAAATTTCCATGGACTTTTAAAGTGTGAATTTAGTTGTTTCCTTCTATTTAAAATATTTCACCAACTAATTAGCAGGGTTAAGAATGTAGTTCACCTATAAATAAATTCAAGTTTTGAAAATAATCCAGTTTGAAGGTTGAAATTTCCCATTATGCTGGACTTTAAATGTGGATATTTAGCATTATTTAAACTCTATGTACCTGCCAAATTAACCATCTTCCCTCCCGCTTGGTTTCTTGTTTTGTTTTTTTTTGAGACAGAGTCTCACTCTGTCACCCAGGCTGGAGTGCCCTGGCGGGATCTCGGCTCACTGCAAGCTCCGCCTCCCGGGTTTATGCCATTCTCCTGCCTCAGCCTCCCGAGTAGCTGGGACTACAGGCGCCGCCACCGCGCCCAGCTAATTTTTTGTATCTTTAGTAGAGACGGAATTTCACCGTGGTCTCAATCTCCTGACCTGGTGATCCGCCCGCCTCAGCCTCCCAAAGTGCTGGGATTACAGGCATGAGCCACTGCACCCAGCCGGTTTCTTGTTTTACCTTAACTATTTCTGTAGACAATATCACCAGTCTTCTGGATCTTGACTAAAAACTTTGAAGTCATTGTTATTGCCATCTTTTCTTTTGAATATTAATGGTAATTAGCATTATTTGTATTATTAATCAAGAAGACATAACTCTTTAAAAATGTGTTCTTCACCACGTTTCTAGCACTCATTCCACTCTTTTCACTATAATGGTGACCACTGTCATTTGTGCTCTTCTCATCTCATGCATTATGATAGCCTCCTAATCTCTTTCACTCACTTTGCCACATTACTGATTAATCTTCCTAAAAATATTGGTTTAATACTCTAAGTGGTTTGCTAACAATGTTTCTCTAATCCGTTTTTCTACTTCTTTTCATTGTAAATTATTTTTAAATTTTATTTTCTAATTGTTTCCGTAACTCAGAATATTTATATCTTATAGGGATAGTCTAGATTAAAAAATCAACTATATCATTATATCTTCTCTGGGGATACTTAATTTTTTAATCAATTTTGATTTCTCATTTGCCCTATCAACTCCAGAGAGTATTGACCTAATGCCATTAAAATATTGATTGATTAATTGTTGCTAAACAGAATATTAATCAGGGCCAACCATTGTGGCTCCCACCTGTAATCCCAGCACTTCGGGAGTCTGAGGCAGGGGGATTGCTTGAGCCCAGGAATTTGAGACCAGCCTGGACAACATAGTGAGACACTGTCTCTACAAAAGAATTTAAAAATTAGCCGGGCATGGTTGTGTGTGCTTGTAGTCCCAGCTATTTGGGAGGTTGAGGTGGGAGGATTGCTTGATCAAGCCCAGGAGGTCGAGGCTGTAGTGAGCTGTGATTGTGCCACTGCACTCCAGCTTGGGCAACAGAGTGAGACCCTGTCTCTCAAAACAAAAGAAAACCAAACCAAACCAAACCAAAAAACATAAACATAAACAAACAAAAAACTACATTAACCAAATTTTGGAGTTTTGAGGAAAGGAGTCTCCTGTAAAACAGACAATATAAATTCCATTTTTTTTTTTTTTTTTGAGACGGAGTTTCACTCCTGTTGCCCAGGCTGGAGTGCAATGGAGATATCTCGGGTCACTGCAACCTCCGCCTCCCGAGTTCAAGCAATTCTCCTGCCTCAGCCTCCTGAGTAGTTGGGGTTACAGGCATACACCACCATGCCCGGCTAATTTTGTATTCTTAGTGGAGACGAGGTTTCTCCATGTTGGCCAGGATGGTCTTGAACTCCCGACCTCAGATCCGCCCACCTCGGCCTCCCAAAGTGCAGGGATTACTAGCGTGAGCCACCGCACCTGGCTGCAATATAAATATTTAAGTGTTGAGAAGGCAATCACTTCAAATGAGTGAAAAATGAAGGGGTGGACCTATATATAGTTTATATACCTAGTCAATTGAAACTGAACACTGTTGATTTGACACATATATTACTGTCACAACAGTGAAGAGGCATAAATGGTTTTAAGTCATGAAATGATTGTAGTTAGCATGTATTTTCCACATTTGAATTACATTTTATGCTATTTTCCCTGATACCATATACAGTCAATTCACCAAGTAATGCACATTAAATACCTATTGCATCCCAGGTAATGTGTTGGATATAACGTAAGTTAATTTTTTATCTGTGTTCACAGCATTTACACAGACAAATGCACAGCACATATCTAAATGTATAGTATACTTACATCAGAACAAACCTGGTATATAAGGCAAAGTCCGAATACTGAGATCACTGTAAACATTTAAAACAAGAAAATTAACTCTTGGAATTGATTAAACAGGTGCTAAAATCTCTGGGAAACCAAATAGATAGTGAGGCAATCAAGCAATCAGGATCAGCAAGAAGACCCTATCACCTGGCTAGATAGAGAGGAGGTTCCACAGGAACTGGACCACAGTCCATTTGTCCAACAGGAGCTGTTGTCATGGAGGAAACATAGCCACTGCTGAAGACACTACAGGAAATAGAGAGGGGGAGAAGTACCTCAGCTTACTTCCTCATCCTATCCTCCACTCCCCTGCCACTGCCTTCTTATTGGCCAAATCTATCCAGAGACCCAGAGGCAGAAGATCCTAGGAAATATTATTTCTTGTGGAACAAAAACAGAGCAGGGGAAGGCGGGGAATGCACTAAGCTGGAGACTGATAGGAAGCCCTTTGTCAAGTGATGCTATATGACTGAGACAGGAAGACTTCTAGATTCATTTGCCCACTCTGGACACTGAAATCCTAATACATTTATCACTGGCATCCATTTAATTCAGTTTCTTCTTTTCAATTTCTTTAAAGTTATTTTAGTTTGAGTTTTCAAAAAGACCATATAAAGATGAGAATTAACACCCATTTTATAGAATTAACTGTATGCCATTTATTAAACTGTAGGATAAGCAGGTATATATACACAACCACTTTCATATCCTAAACTATAATTATTTATATAATTCTATTACTATCTTAAGGACTCCTACATATGATAAACCACCCCTATAAGTATTTATGAAACCCTTAGGTGTGTGTGGCTATGAGAAAAATGTGTAGCCTTTCTATACAGAACCTTAACCCTTAAGAAAATAAACTGTGCCTTATTTGTGTGCGTGTGTGTATGTGTGTGTGTGTGTGAGAGAGAGAGAGAGAGAGAGAGAGAGAGATGGGGGGAGAGAGAGAGAGAGAGAGAGAAAGAGAGAGAAACCAGGAATTAAAACGTGTTTGTTGAATGAATGAACCATCTAGAAAGCAAAGGAGTAAAAATCAAGATTGGGAAGGGGCTGGAATGAAGAGTGAGCTTTTATTTGGGAAGAGTATGTACCAGTTCCAAAACACTATAGCTGATGGTATCTTCCTTTCCACCAGCTAGCGGGAATAGGACATTAGCAGTCACAGCCTATTTTACTCAAACCATCATCTCCCCAAAAGGAGAGAAGAAATTAGACACTGGATCAATGTTTACTGTTGCCCTAAGCACTGTACGCTGTACTATATTCTTTATCATCTTTGATGCTTCTTGACAAACTTCTGAAACAGAATGATTAAGCCCAATTGGCAGATAAGAAAATTGATACTAGGAAAAGTAAAGAAATGTACTGAAGGTTACATAGCAAGTAACTGGCTGGGTCAGCTTTACAATTCAGGCATGTAGAGCTGAAAAGAAAATGTATAGTCCTCCTGATTTCAGCTCAGGTTGCTTGAAATAAATAAAGCCAGTTAGAGATGTCTGCTTCATATAGCAGATTTATAGCTCTGTTGTCTACATGGTTGCCCTAAACTGTTCTCAAATGTTTAAAATGTTTAATAGGAGGGAAATTTATATTTCGAAATTAAAAAGTCTTATAAGGCAAATTGGACTGTGATTGGATAAGCATTAGTGAAAATAGTTTTAAATCAATGTACCAATGACTGCTTCCAGTTTTAAATAATAGGGTTATTGTTCAGAGGGGCTAAATGCATCATAAATTAGGACAGGTTTGACCACCAAATAAAGAAAAGTGTAGAGAAAAGTGTATTAGAAACAGTGGTGCTGTGAGCTGTAGTCAGATTTCAAAAATTTTGAAATTTTTTCTTAGTCATTTCTTCTAGTCTTCAGCTGTTGATAGGAAAAGTGTATTAGTCCATTCTCATGCTGCTATGAAGAAAGAAATACATGAGACTGGGTAATTTATCAAGGATAGAAGTTTAATTGACTCACAGTTCCACATGGCTGGGGAGGCCTCAGGAAACTTACACTCATGGTGAAAGGCACCTCTTCACAGGGCAGCAGGAGAGAGAATGAGTGCAAGCAGGGGAAATGCCAAACACTTATAAAACCATTGGATCTCATGAGACTCACTTATTATCACGAGAACAGCATGGGGGAAACCACCCCCATGATTCAGTTACCTCCACCTGGTCCTGCCCTTGACACATGGAGATTATTACAATTCAAGGTGAAGTGTGGTTGGCAAACCATATCAAAAAGCAAAGCTGGGACTCTGCTATTTTGTGGAGGGGTGGCTCCACAATTCTCCCATCAGATCACTTCATCTTTGTTGCTTAATTAGATTTCCAGTAGAAATTTGTTTGTGAAAGGATCCTGCTGCTAAACAAAAATGTTTAAATAACACAAATCTAGAACATTATTGAAGGTTGTAGAAAAATAACTGAAATGGGAGTTGGGGGACTCAGGTTCTTATCCTAGCTCTGTTTCCTAGAGTGTGAGAAAATTATTTAACTTCCTGTATCTTTCACTTCTTTATGTCAGTTGAATCAGAATCTAAGCATCTTATTAATTAAAGTCCTCCCAGCTTCTGCGTTCTGTGCTATATGCATGGGGAGATGCATTTTGCAGCATAAATGGATGACTTTTTATTGTTATCTCTTAAGGAATTTTTAGTTTTTTTGGCACCAGTAATATTAGAGGATGATTGAGCATGGTGTTCTAGCTAACGTTTAGTAGCATTTTGGGGTGTGGCTGTGAAATGGTATAAGCACAAGTTAGTTCTAATTGCTTCATATACCAGTGAGTTAGCCTGAAGGTGTCTGACAAACTCTGACAGTACTTCTCTTTTCTACAGCTTATAGAGAGGACCATGGGCCTTATTAAAATTATCTGGAACCAAGACACCACTGTCAGGCTCCTTTTATAGAAAACCACATAATTTATTTATCTTTTGACCCATCTTGAAGTCTGGGACCTGGGATAATTACTCCTACATATCCATAGTGGAGGAGAGATTTTCAGGGCTGGGACCAAGGGAGCCATGGACCCTGTCGCCAGTTGGTGCTGTGATCCATCAAACCCACCAAACAGATGCCCATGTCTACATTCATACACTAAACTTTACAAAGGCGTATCTGGCTATACCCTTGAAGACACTATTTTACTCTAAGAATTTTATTCAGTGTGAGGTCTTTTGGAAGTGACTTGCATAATTCTTAGTGGAATTTTTTTTCAGGAGCTACACTTATGATAGAAAATTAAACAACTCTTGCAGATATGAAAATCTAATTATTTTCCACCTGTTTCCTTTTTTTATTGACAAAGGTATCCAGGAAGCCTGTAATAAGAAGCAAGTCTAGAATGTAAGCTTCTGGAATGTAGGGGATTTATTTGCCAGTCTGGGATACAGAACACAGAAAAAAAAGCTTTAAAATGAAGAATGGGCTCTGGCTTCAAAGGATCGTGTTAGCAGTTGTTTGTGATCCAGAAGAAGCTCTGAGTTTGGGGAAAGAAACACAAGATAGAATCTAGTTTATTGATTGGTTTCTAAACCCTTCACAACAGAGTAGTAGTAAGGAAGAGACATAAATATTTGCTTATTTGTAGTTTACTACTACTCCAGTTATTCAACAAATATTTATTGAGCTGGTATTGTGTGCCAGGCATTGTTCTAGGATCTGAGGACATTGTGTGAACATGACCTTTGGACAATGTTTTGACATTTATGAATATTATTTTCTTGTGGGGAAAAGGGAAACAAATAAATACTTCATAACAAGCTACAGATGTCAGGTGCTGATAATGCTCCAAAACAGAAAAAAAAAAGAGCAGGGTAAGATGGTAGAGCAAAAAATTTGAAGGCTAACATTATGCAGAGTGGCATTAGGAGTTCTGAGTGAAGAGATGACATCTAAGCAGAAGTCTGACAAGATGGGAAAGCAATAATATGGATATTGGGGAAAGAATCATTATAATTTTTTACTACTCTTATGTTAAAATTGCGTGATCTGATCGTTCTATTTTATTCACCTAAAATATCCCCTTCCTTCTCAAATTTTAGCATTTAAGGGCTCAGTTCATAACATACCTTGGTTCTAGACAGTCTTCAGTAAAATCCTCTTTTTGAATGTACTTTCCTTTCATGAGCCTAAAGATATCCTTCTAGATTTTTACTGTGTAATTAATTTTTTCTTTTTCCTGGGGAAAAACAGAATTAATAAATGTGACAATAAAGTGTACTGCATAAGGCTTTCTACAGCTTTTCTCAGAAACAAAATATTGTAATAAGTAATCTTAGCAAAATATGGGGGAGAAGATTCTTTGTACAGAAACTTTTCTTAGATTTGTTAATGCGTATCCTTAAGATTAGATGAAGTCTAACCCACTGGAACTTCCTCAAGTGAGGTTACAAATTTAGCACTGGATGTAATCACTTCCCATCATTCCTCAGCAAGTGTAGGTAGTATCTTTGAACCCATGCCGAAGTGGCAGGCAAACCGTTATCTCCTTCCCCAAGTATAAGAGAAAGAGTGTTTTGAGCTCCTTGGACTTTATAAAAGCACTTTTATTGAGGTATAATTAACACAAAATGAACTGCATATACTTAAGATGTGCAATTTGATAACATGTGACATATATGTATGTATTTTTATATATATATATATATCCATGAACTCCCCACCACCACAATCAAGATAGTGAACATATTTATCACCTGAAAAAGTGTCCTTATGCCTCTTTTTAATCAGTACCATCTATTCTTCCTATCCCCTACCTTGAGGCATCAGTGGATCTCCCATCTCTCACCAGAGATTCATCTGCACTTTTTAGAATTTTATAGAAACTGCTTCTCTCACTCAGCATAATTATTGTTGAGATTCATCTATGTTATTACATGTATAAATAGTCCATTCTTTTTATTGCTGATTGGTTCCTTGTATCAATTTACAAGTTTATTTATTCACTCAAGATGGATATTTGGGTTGTCTCTAGTTTCTGTAAATTACAAATACATTTTTGTAAATTACAACTACAATAACAAATATGCAAATGCTATAACGTCAGTGTATATGTCTTTGTGTGGGCAGACGTGCTTTCACTTCTCTTGGATGAATACCTAGGAATGAGATGGCTGAACATATGCTAAGGGTATATCTGACTTCTTAAGATACTCTCAAACTGTTTTCCAAAGTAGTTGAACTACTTTACATTCCTACCAGCAATGTATGATACTTTCATTTCTTCCACAAACTTATTAACACTTGGACTCGTCAGATTTTTAATTTTAGCCATTCCACTAGGTGTACAGTAGTATCTCATTATTTTTTAAATTTGCATTTACTTAAGGACAAATGATGAACATTTTTTGTGTGTGCATATTTGCCACTCATATATCATCTTTGGCAAAGTGTCTCTTCAAACCTTTGGTTTATTTTTTACTGAGTTTTATATTATTGAGTTTGGAGCTTTCTTTGTTATTCTAGAAACAAGTCCTTTACCAAATATATGATTTGTAATATTTTCTCCAAATTTTTGACTTATGTTTCCATTCTGTTAACAGTGCCTTTCAGAAAATAGAAGTTTTACATTCTGATAAAGCCCAAGTTATCTATCGTTCTTCTATGGATGATGCATTTGGTGTTATTTCTAAGAAATCTAAGCCTAGTATAAGCTTACAAAGATTTTCTTCTATGTTTTCTTTTTGTTTTAGGTTTATGACAATTTTGAGTTTAAAAAATATATAGTGTGATGGATATAGTATTAAAGATTTTTGGTTGTTTTGCTTATTTGTTTTTACTTTGGCATATGCAAATCCAGTTGTCCAAGCAACATTTGTTAAAAGGCTATTCTATCTCTGCTGAATTGACCTTGCCCCTTGTTAAATTTTATAGTATGTGGGTCTATTTTTGGACTATATTCTATTCCATGTATTTGTCTATTCCAATTATTTGCCCATTTTGAATCACCTTATTTGTTTTTTCTGTTACTGAGTTTTAAGAGTTCTGTGTATTATTAATCCCTCATCAGAAATATAATTTGAAAACATTTTTTCCTATTCCGTGGGTGACCTTTTTGCTCCCTTGATAGTGTTTTTGATGCACAAGCATATATATAAGAGTTTATTTCTGAACTTTCCATTCTATTCCATTTGTCTAAATGTTTGACTTTATGCTACTACTGTATTCCTTTGATTACTCTAGTTTTTTGGTATCTTTTAAAATCAGGAAGTATGAGTCTTCTAGGTTGTTCTTCTTTTTAAAGACTGTTTTGGCCATTCAGGAGTCCTTTGACATTTTATACAAATTTTAGGATGGGGTTTTCTATTTCTGCAAATACGGTCATTGGGATATTGATAGGGATTAAATTGAATCTATGAATCATTTTGAGTAATATTGACATTTTCACATTTTTAAGTTGTCAAATCCATAAACATGGCATGTATTTCCAACCATATATGTCTTCTTTAATTTCTTTCAGCAATGTTTTGTAATTTTATTATTGATGTCTTTTATTCCTTACATTAATTTATAAATATTTTATTCCTTTTATATTATTGTAAATAGAATTGTTTTATAATTTCCATTTTTATTGTTCATTTTTAATGCATAGAAACACAACTGAATTTTGTGTGTTGACTTTGTATTTTGCTACTTTTCTGAATTCATTTATCAGTTTTAAGCATTTTTTTGTGGAATCATTTGAGTTTTCTACATAAAACATAACATCTGTGAAAAGAGATAATTTTACTTCTTTCTTTTTTACTTGGATGCCTTTGTAAATTTAATTTTTTGCCTTTCTGATCTGGCTAGAGTTTCCAGTACTGTGTAGAATAGAAGTAGTAAAAGTAGATATCCTTGCCTTATTCTTGACCTTAGATGAAAAGCTTTCAATCTTATACCATTGAGTATATTGTTCACTGACTTTTTCACATATGGCTTTTCTTATGTTGAGGTAGTTTCCTTTCATTCCTAGTTCATTGAGTACTTTTATAATGAAAGAATGTTAAATTTTTTAAGTGTTTTTTTCTGCATCAAATGAGATAATCATGTGCTTTTTCCCCTTCCCCATTTTGTTAATGTGGTGTATGACACTGATTTATTTTTGTTATGTTGAATCATTCTTGCATTCCATTCTTGCACTTGGTCGTGATGCAATCTTTTAAATATACTGTTACATTCAATATGCTATTATTTGTTAAGGATTTTTGCATCAGTGGCCTTCAGGGGCATTGGTTTGTAGTTTTCTTACAGTGTCTTTGTCTGTAGTTGGTCAGGGTAATATTGACCTCATAGAATGAGTTAGGAAGTGTTACTTTATCTTCAATTTTTTTGAGAGAAGTTTGAGATGGATCAATGTTAGTTCTTTAAATGTTTGGTAGAATTCACCAGTGAAGCCGTTAGCTCCATGGCTTTTCTTTTTTTGGAGTTTTTAAATGACTGATTCTATTTCCTTACTAGCTATAGGTCTATTCAGATTTTCTGTGTTTTCACGAGTTAGTCTTGGTAGATTTCTGTATTTCTAGAAATTTTTCCATTTTATCTACATTATCCAATACATTGGTGTATAATTGTTCATAGTATTCACTTATAATCTTTTTATTTAGGTAGAATTGGTAATAATGTTTCCACTTTCATTTCTAATTTTAGTAATTTGTGTCTTCTATCTTTTTAAGTTTTTATTCTTAAATAATAGAGGTGGGGTCTCACTATGTTGCCCAGGCTGGTCTTGAACTCCTGAGTTGAAGTGATCCTCCTGCCGCAGCCTCCCAAAGTGCTAGGATTACAGGCATCAGCCCCCATGTCTGGCCAAGTCTTCTCTCTCTCTTTTTTTACTTTGTCCATCTAGTTAAAGATTCTTCAATTTTGTTGATCTTTCTAAAAGATCAACTTTTAGTTTTATTGATTTTCTTGAATGGTTTTCTATTTGTATTTTGTTAATCTCTGCTCTAATTTTTACTACTTCTTTTTTTTCTGCTAGCTCTGGGTTTACTTTGTCCTTCCTTTTTTTTCTAATTCTTTAAGTTATAAATTTAATATGTTGATTAGAGACTTTTTTTTTAAATGTAAGCCTTTATAGCTATAAATTTCTTTCTTATCCCTGCTTTCGCTGTGTCTCATGAGTTTTGGTATGTTATGTTTTCATTTTTATTCATTTTTAAGCATTTCCTATTTATTCTTGTGATTTATTCCTTGATCCATTGCTTGTTTCCATGTTGTTTAATTTTTACCCCATCGTGGTTGGAGAAGATACTTCATAGGACGTCTATATTTTAAAATATATTGATACTTTATTTGTGGCCTATCATATGGTCTATCCTGAAAAAAATCTGATGTATACTTGAGGAGAATATGTATGTTATTTTTGTTAGGTAGTGTTCTGTATGTGCTGTTAAATCTGGTTGGTTTAATGTATTAAGTCCTGTATTTCTTTCCTTACCTTCTGTCCGGTTGTTCTACCCATTGCTGAGAGTGTAGTGTTGAAGTCCTTAACTCAAAATGGATTAAAAATGTAAATGTAAGACTTGAAATTGTAAAACTACTAGAAGAAAACATAGGGGAAAAGCTCTGTGGCATTGATATGGGCAGTGATTTTTGTGGATGTGACCTCAAAAGTACTTACAACAAAAGCAAAAATAGATAATTGGGATTATAGAACTTAAAACCTTCTGCATAGCAAATAAAATGATTGAAAGAATAAAAAGTTGACTCACAGATTGGGAGAAAATATTTGCAAACCATACATTTGATAAGGGGTTAATATCCAAACTGTGTAAGGAAGTCAAACAACTAAGCAGCAAGAAAAGATAGAACTTGATTAAAAAATGTCTAAGTACCTAAAGAGACATTTCTGAAAAGAGCACACACAAATGGTCAATATGCAGTTGAAGAAAATGCTCAACATCACTAAACATTAGGGAAAAACAAATTGAAACCACATTGAGATATCAACTCACATCTATTAGAATAGCTATTACCAAAAAGACAAAAGATGAGTGTTGAAGAGGATACAGAATAAAAAGAATCCTTGTACACTTTTTGATATTAATGTAAATTGGTATAGCCGCAATGGCAAATTATATAGCGTTTCCTTAAAAAACTAAAAATACAACTGCTGTGTTCCCCAGAAATCTCGCTTCTGTGTATATAGCCAAAAGATTTGAAATAAGTATGTCAAAGAGATATCTGCTCTCCCATGTTCATTGAAACATTATTCATAATAGCTAAGATATGGAATCAACCTGGGTTCCTCAAAGAATGAATGGATTAAAAGAATATCTATATATATTCAAAGGAATTTATTCAGCCTTAAAAAAAGAAGAAAATTCTTTCATTTGCAACAATATGAATAAACCTGAAGGACATTATGTTAAGTAAATAAGCCCGGCACAGAAAGACAATGCCACATGATCTCACAGATATGTAGAATCTAATATAGTCAATCTTGTAACAGTACAGAGTTAAACGATTGTTACATTTGGCTGGTGGTGATGAGGAGAATGGGGAGATGTTGGTCAAAGTGTATAAAGTTTCTGTTACATAGAAGAATAATTTTTTGGGATCTATTGCACACATCATGCATAGTGTATTATGTATTTCAAAATTGCTAAGGGAGTACATTTCAAACATTCTCACCCTAAAAAATGGTGGGTGAGATGAATATGTTAATTGGCTTGACTTAATCATTGTGTATTATATACAGATAACATCACATCTTATACTATAAATATATACAATTATAACTACTTAATAAAAAATAAAAACATAATGTTCTTTGTTATCTCTTGTAGCTTTTTTAGGATTTAAAGTGTATTTTGTCTGGTATTAGCATAGCTATCACCTGCTGTCTTTTGGTTGCATTTGCATGGGACATCTTTTTCATTATTTCACTTTCAATCTATTTGTGCCTTTGTGTTTAAAGTGAGTCTTCATAAATAACATTATGTTAAAACATGTTTTTTAAGAAATTTATTCTTCACAATCTGTCTTTTGATTGGAGAGTTTAATCTATTTACATGTAAAATAATTACTGATAAGGCGGGACTTATTCCTGTCATTGTGCTATTTTTCAGATGCTTTATAGTTTTTGTCCCTCATTCACTGCATCAATCTCTTCTTTTGTGTTTAGTTTATTTTTTGAAGTAAAATGGTTTAATTTCTTGCACATATTCTTCTGTGTATGTTCCATTGCTATTCCGTAAAGAGTACATTAAACATCCTAAAGTTACAACACAAATTTCAACTTATGCCAGCTTAACTTTAATAAAATATAAAATCTCTACTACTTTACTGATCTGTCCCCACCCCTTTCTGTTATTGATGCTGGAAAATTATAATTTTATACATTGCGTGCCCTGAAACATAAAGTAATAATTTTCACATACATTAGAGTCCTCAATTTTGTGAAAAACAAAATGTAGGTATAAACCAAGGTTATAATACTAGATTTTAGACTAATAATTGTATATATTTATATATATTATATGTAGTAGTTTCTTAAATCATGTAGAAAACAAAAAAGTAGAATTGCTAACAGTTTTTAGAATAATACTAGCTTTTATAATTGTATTTACCTTTATTGAGATCTTTGTTTCTTCATATGGCTTTGAGCTACTGTCTAGTGCTCTTTCATTTCACCCTGCAGAATGCCCTTGAGCATTTCTTGCAGTGCAGGCCTATTGGTAATGAACCCCCTTAGTTTTTATCTGAGAATGTCTTAATTTCTGTCTCATTCTTGAAGGACAGTTTTGCTGGAGATAGGATCCTTGCTTGGCAGATTTTATTTTTTCTTTTACCACTTTAAATACATCAGCCTACTGCCTTCTGGTATGCAAAGTTTCTGATGAGAAATCTGCTGATAATTTTATTGTTGATCCCTTTTATATGTTGAGTTGCTTCTCTCTTGCTGCTTTCATGATTTCCTCTTTATGTTTGAGTTTTGAAAGTATTATAATGTGTTCCAGTCAGTCTCTTTGAGTTCATATTACTTGAAATTTGTTGAGCTTCTTAGATTTCTGTATTAATGCCATTTATCAAATTTGGAAAGTTTTCAGCCATAACTAACTTAAATATTTTATCTTCTCCTTTCTTTTTCTCTTCTCCTTTTGGGACTCAGCAATGTATATGTGGGTCCTCTTGATGGTTGTCCTACAGGTACCTTAGGCTCTGTCCACTTTTCTTTACTCTTTTATCTTTTGCTTCCTCAGACACTATAATTTCCACGGTCTTATCTGTGAATTTGCAAATTTTTTTTTCTGCCTACTCAAATCTGTCTTTGAATCCTTGTGTGTATTTTTCATTTTGGTTATTCTATATTTCAGCTCTGGACTTTACTTTTGGTTTCTTATTTAGGTTTCCTGTCTCTGTACTGATAGTTCTATTTTGTTCATATATCAACATCTTCCTTTAATTTTTGAAGCATTTTTAAGACAGTTGTTTTAGAATTTTTGCATAATAGGTCTTTTCCAATGACAGTTTCTGTTTATTTTTTTTTCTTTTATATGTGACATGCTTTCCTATTTCTTTGTATGCCTGTGACTTTGTTGTTGTTGTTGTTGAGAACTGGACATTTAAATTTAATAATGTGGTAATTCTGGTAATTAGGTTCTCCCAGTTCTCCAGAGTTTGCCCTTATTTTGTTATTGCAGTTGTTTATTTATTGTTTTTATTTGATTTTATTTATCTCTTATTGTTGTAGGCTTTTTTTTTTTTTCGTGCCAAGGATCAGCCTGAGGTATAAACTTAAGGTCTTTTCAGGTGTTTTCTGAGCCTGCCTCTTTCTCTGGGCATGTATGGTCACTTTCTAATTTTCCCCATATAAGCAGTTGCTTCTTAGTGACATAGTCTGTAATGTTTGGTACCAAAAAGCGGGGGGAAATAAAAAAATAAAGAGGGGCTGGGCGCGGTGGCTCATGCCTGTAATCGCAGCACTTTGGGAGGCTGAGGTGGGCAGATCACGAGGTCACGAGTTTGAGACCAGCCTGGCCAACATGGTGAAACTACAAAACTACTAAAACTACAAAAATTAGGCTGGGCGCATTGGCTCACGCCTATAATCTCAGCACTTTGGGAGGCCGAGGCAGGCATATCACGAGGTCAGGAGATCGAGACCGTCCTGACTAACACAGTGAAACCCCATCTCTACTAAAAATACAAAAAAATTAGCCAGGCGTGGTGGCTGGTGCCTGTAGTCCCAGCTACTCAGGAGGCTAAGGCAGAAGAATGGTGTAAACCCAGGAGGCGGAGTTTGCAGTGAGCCAAAATTGCGCTACTGCACTCCAGGCTGGGCCATAGAGTGAGACTCTGTCTCAAAAAAAAAAAAAAAAAAAAAATTAGCCAGATGTGGTGGCGGGCACCTGTAATCCCAGCTACTCAGGCAGCTGAGGAAGGAGAATCGCTTGAACCTGGGAGGTGGATGTTTCAGTGAGCCGAGATTGTGCCATTGCACTGCAGCCTGGGCGACAAGAGTGAAAGTCCATCTCAAAAAAACATATAAAAATAAAAATAAAGAGGGAGAAAAGGCACTGGCCCTTCATATTCTCTAGAAGTCACTTCGACCAGAGAGGGAGGGATTTGGAACAATTGAGGGAGGTGTAACAATGGCCACCTTCCTCTTTGTCTGCAACTCTGTGAGCATAAGGAGCAATCAGTATTTAGAACAGATACTCAATATTTGAAGAACAAGGTTCTTTTTGCCCACCCTGGCACCCACAAACTGTGTGCAAGCTGCTCCCGAATTTTTGGACAGCTGCTTGTAATGGAGGCGGAGGTAGGGCATGGATAGCTGCTATTGTGGTAAGAGTTAAAACTGACTGGAACTAGATGTAACTTACCATGTAAGCCTTCCTCTGGAGGTTGCAATCTTTCAGTAGACTCCAGAGTTTCAAAATAGTCACATCAGTGCAATTGTTGTCTAGGTTGGGAGAGGGATTCCTGGTGCTTCTTCCGCTGCCATCTTCCGATAATTGTTTATTTGTCTATTTTTATGACAATACCATACTGCCTTTATTGCTGTAATATGACAAGAAGTCTTGAAACAAGAAATTATTAGTGCTTTTAAAGTTATTTTAAATATTCTCTGCCTTTTACATTTCCATATGAATTTTAGAATTAGCTTGTGACCTTCTTTGAACATGTTCATGGAATGTAGGTTGGAATTGTCTTAAAACTATAGATTAATTTATCAATAATTAGCATTATAAAAATAGCAAAATTTTCTAACATTAAAATGGTGCATATTTTTACTTCCTTAAAAGGTCTTTAGTTTCTCTCATGTATTGTAGTTTTTAGTATACACGTCTTGTACATATCTTGTTAGATTTATTCCCATGTATTTTACAGTTTCAATGCTATTATAAATGATATTTTTAAGATGGAAACTTCCCATTACATTTTGCTAATACATAGAAAAATAACTGATTTTTGTATAATGGTCTTTCATTATGCAAACTTGATTAACTCACTTATTGGTTTTAGTAGTGTTCTTGTACATTGCATAAAATTTTTTACATAGACAATCAGGATGTCTGTGAACAAAGACAGAATTTTTTTTCCAATCTGGGTGCCATTTATTGATTGATTTTGGCATTTATTTATTTATTTGCCTTATTGTATTGGCTAGGACATTCAGGACAGTGTTAAATAGGACTTTCTTATTCCTGATTTTAGGGGGAAAACATTCAGTATCTCAGGATTACGTCTGATACGAACTATGTTTTTTGTAGATTCCTTATATCAAGTTAGGAAGGATTTCAATCAGAAATAGATGTTGGATTTTATCAGTGTTTCTTCTGCATTACATAAGATGATTATATGGTTTTCCTTTGCTTAGACTATAAATATGGTGAATTATATTAATGGATTTTTAAATATTAAACCAAGCTTGCTTTCCTAGGAAAAAACCCCACTGGGACATACTGCATTTTTCTTTTAATGCATTATTGAATTTGTTTTACTAAATTAATAAAAATAACTTAAATATCTATAATCATGAAAGATGTTGGTCTTTGGTATTCTTTTTGTGATGTTGTTCTCTGATTTGATACCAAAGTACTGCTGGTCCCATAGGAGTTGGCAAGCATTCCTTTCTCTTTAATCTTCTGGAAGAGTATTTGTAGAATTTATATTATTTCTTTCATAAATATTTTGTAGAATTTATTAATGAGGTCATTTGGGCCTAAAGGTTATTTTATAGGAAACATTTTTGCTATGAAATAAATTTATTTAATGCATATAAGGCTATATGGTTTATTTGAACTTGTGTATTTTAAAAAATTTGTCCACTTCTTCTAAGTTGCTGAATTTATGACTATAAAGTAGTTCATAGTATTTCTTGATTTTCCTTTTAACCTGTGCAAAATCTGTTGTGATTTTCCCCATTTCATTCCTGACACTGATAATATGTGTCTTTTTTTTTTCTTTTTGATGAGTTTAACTAGGGGTTTATCAATTTTTTTGATCTACTCAAAGAGCCAGTTTTTGGTGTTATTGAATTTCTCCATCATTGTTTCTTTTTCATTGATTTGTCCTCTGATATTTTTCTGCTTTTTAAAATTTTCTTTTATATTTCCTTAAGGTAGAAGCTGAGAGTTTATTTCTGGTATCTTTCTTCTTTTCTAACATAGGCACTCTGTGTTATAATTTTCTTTCTAAGCACTGATTTAACTACATTCCACAATTTTAACATGTTTCATTTTCATTCATTTCAAAATACTTCCTAATTTTCCTTTTTTTTCTTCCTTGAATTCTGAGGGTTACTTGAAAGTATGTTATTTGGTTTCAAATATTTGGATTTTCTCCCAGTTTCCATTTTTGCTGAGCCTCAAACCTAGAATTTTGTAAAACTACTTGATAGAAGGTGTTGTAGACTCATCTCTTTTCTGGTGTCCTGGAGCTTCTTTCTCAGTGTTTATAGCTTAAATTTAGAAGGGGAAGGATGAGCTGATTTCTACTTGTGGCCATTGTGGTGGAAATTCTTTTCTCCCACCAAGAACAGTTATTAATGTAATTAAATAATTAAAATTACTGATTATTAAGCTAAACAATTTCTAAATCATTAATAAGTTTATAATTATTACATAAAACAGATATTTAAAGGCATAAGAAAATAATTAAGAACTTAAAGATTCATGAAAGAATTAAGTTTTCATGGCAGAAAGACTTAAGGGTCCAAGATTACAGAGAAAATTTATAGCAGACATCATGGATGTTGCACCAATTTCATCAGCACACTCATCTCTAAGTTTTGAATATATCTTCGACTTTTTGCCTGCAAGCTTTGTCTTATGGAAAAATACATTTGTTTCATGTATGGGCACACTGGAAACTCTGAATATTCAACTCTCCCAAAGCAACTCTCATCTAGTAATGCTTAAGGTGTTAATATATAATTGACCTAATTTCTTTTCAGTTTGGTTGGCATGTCTCTAAGACTTAATCTATATTTTCCATAGTTCCTGGTCATACTCTATCTATCTTCCAGGATAAAATTAAATTCTCCCATAAGAAAGATTAAAATTCCAAAAGTCTACTCGTTTTTATTCCATTCTTTTTCCTCTTATTCTTCTAGATTTTTTCAAATAGCCATGCATTTCAGGAAGGAAGACCAAATAACTGAAAGCCAAGAGAAGCAAAAATAGACAACAGAAACCTAAGTTTAAATGATCAATTTACTAGTATTATTATGCATTGGTAGAAAAAAGTAGCTTAACTGCTTACTTTATTTTAAAAAAAAGATGAAGAAGAAGAGAAGATTACAGAATGGAAATGTAGGACCAGAAAACGTTTTTAAATTAAAGAAAAATCAAAAAATGGAAAAACAGAAGAGAGGCTAAGAGACTACAAGACATATGAAAAGGCCCAAAATATGTAAGTGGAATTCTTGATGGAGAAAAGAAAGAGAGAGAATGGGAAGGAGCAAGTTTTGAAGATAGAATGGTCAAGAATTTCCCAAAACTGATTAAAGACATGAACCCAGAGATTTAAGAAGTTTAGTGACTTCCAGGAATTATTAATACAAAGAAAAGCACACCTAGACATATTATAATAAAATTACTGAAAGCTAAAAACAAGAGATCTTAAATGCATGCAGTTATAGAAGTAGTGAATGCTCATTTTCATGCACGTCCATGTGAAGAGACCACCAAACGGGCTTTGTGTGAGCAACATGGCTGTTTATTTCACCTGGGTGCAGGCGGGCTGAGTCCAAAAAGAGAGTCAGCGAAGGGAGATAAGGGTGGGGCCATTTTACAGGATTTGGGTAGGTAAAGGAAAATTACAGTCAAAGGGGGTTTGTTCTCTGGCGGGCAGGAGTGGGGGTCGCAAGGTGCTCAGTGGGGGCGCTTTTTGAGCCAGGATGAGCCAGGAAAAGGACTTTCACAAATTAATGTCATCACTTAAGGCAAGGACCGGCCATTTACACTTCTTTTGTGGTGGAATGTCATCAGTTAAGGTGGGGCAGGGCATATTCACTTCTTTTGCGATTCTTCAGTTACTTCAGGCCATCTGGGCATATACGTGCAAGTCACAGGGGATGCAATGGCTTGGCTTGGGCTCAGGGGCCTGACACATTAACTTCAATGAAGCAAAAATATATCAACAATGTATATTGTTTGGAAAAATAAAGGGAGCCAGAAGACAAATAATCACATGTTTAGAGAACTACAAAAATAACTGGCAACTTGGAAAATTACACTCAATGATAATATTCCTCAAAATGAAAGTGATGAAGATATTTCAAATTAACAAAAACTTATTGCTATGTGACACATATGAAAGCACACACTAAAGACAGCTCTTTAGGCAGGAGAAAAATAATCCCAGACTGAAATACAATGACAAAAGAAAGAATGAAGAGCAACAAGAAAGTTATTTATATGAGTGTTGCCAAAATAAAAACAAACTGTAAAATATTTAAAGAGGTTTATTCTAAGCTTCATATTTGAATAGTTTGGGCCCATGACACAGTCTTAGGAGATCCCAGGAATGTGTGCCCAAGGTGGTTTGGTTACAGCATGGTTTTATACATTTTAGGGAGACAGAAGTCATAGGCAAAGACATAAATTATGTAAAGTATACATGTAAAGTATAAATTGGTTGGGCCCGGAAAGGTGACACATCTCAAAATCAGGACTTCCAGGTCACAGATAGCTTCAGGGATTTTCTGGCTGGCCATTGGTTAAAAGAGTTAAGCTTTGCCTGAAGAGTTTAAGTCAGCATAAAGAAATGCATGAGTTAATGTAGAAGGGTTTGGAAGCCAAAGTTCTTGTTATGTAGATGAAGCCTCTAAGTAACAGGCTTCAGAGAGAATAGATGGTAAATGTTTCTTATGGCCCCTTAAAAGGTGTCAGGCTTTTAGTTAAATCTCTCTTGCTTCAGGAAAAGACCTGGAAAGGGAAGGGCATTCTCTATAGAATGCAAATTTCCTCCACAGGAGAAGGCTTTGGATGACCATTTCAAAATATGTCAAAGAAATATATTTTGGGGTAAAATGCTTTGATTTTCTTTAGAACCTACTATCTGTCATGTGATGTTATACCAGAGTCAGGTTGGACTTTAGTATCTCATTTCTACAAAGAGTCTGTTTTGAGGGTCTTATGATTGCTATTTTAATGTTAATGCTGGTCAGTTGTGCCTAAATTCTAAAGGAAAAATTATATAAAAAGGCATATTTGACCTCCCTTCCCATCATGGTCTGAAGTAGTTTTTTAGGTTTTATTTGAAATTCCATTGACAAAGATGAGAAGTGTATTCAGTCAGTTGTGGGGCTTAGAATTTTATTTTTGGTTTACATGAGTAATTGTGAGTTAATACTGACTACTTAATGTGATATTAATAATAATGGCTTATGGTGGTGTGTGTGTGTGTGTGTGTGTGTGTGTGTGTGTGTGTGTTTGTATCTGTGGTTGTTCTAGCATTAAAAGGGCAGAGTTGAGTATTTGTGACAGACCATATGGCCCTCAAAGATTAAAATATTTACTATCTGAGGCCAGGCGCGATGGCTCACGCTTGTAATCCCAGCACTTTGGGAGGCCAAGGCGGGCGGATCACGAGGTCAGGAGATCGAGACCATGGTGAAACCCTGTCTCTACTAAAAATACAAAGAAATTAGCCAGGCGTGGTGGTGGGCGCCTGTAGTCCCAGCAGCTCGGAGAGGCTGAGGCAGGAGAATGGTGTGAACCCGGGAGGCGGAGCTTGCAGTGAGCCAAGATTGCGCCACTGCACTCCAGCCTTGGTGACAGATCGAGACTCCACCTCAAAAAAAAAAAAAAAAAATTTACTATCTGGTAAATCACAGAAAATATTTGCTGATCCCTGTGGATATTCTTACTATTTACAAAGCTGATTAGTTGTGATGATTTAAAGCAAGTGCTATCAACTCATGATTTGAAAGCCAGCCATGCAATTTTGTCCATAGGTAGGGCCAGGTAAATTAACATATCAGTGTTTGAGGTCTAGGACTAGGTCCTGGAATTAGTGAAGTCTAATGGATGAGCTTTTAATAGAAACTAGGAGATTCTACTTAGTTGAAGGCTAACTGGCTTTGATAAATTAATTTTCTATCTAGAACTGCTTTGTCTGTAAAAAGAAATATAATAACAATATCTGCCTGTTTTAAAGCTTGCATAATATAAAAAAGATGATAAATATAAACAATCTTAGTTATAATAAAATTATTAGCATTGACTTTGCATTGAAATAGAAATAGATGTACGTGGCAAAATATGAATACCAATGATTAATCTCTACATGACTTCTAAATTGGTTCTTGTTTGATTTATTTCATCCATTTTAGTTGATCTTTTCTGCAATTGATCAGAATAATCATATAACTAATTTGACTTTTAACAAAGTCTCTTATATTGTCTTTAAGCCTCCATCAAATTATGCTCCTTCTTCTTTCATCTTCTTTTTTTTTTTAACTCTGATTTTGGCTGCTTTTTATTGAACACCTACTGTGTACCATGTATGGTATGAAGTACATATTATTATCATCCTCATTTTTTTTAGAAGAAAACACTGATATAAAATATTTTCAGTATTTTGTCCAAGTTTTCAAAATTCTTAGGTGGAAAACTGAAGTTTAAACTCAGGTCTTTCTGAATTTACAATGTACAGTATTGCTCTTCATTTTCTACCTCTCTTCTAGAATTTATTGCACTTTGTGTTTGAGACTCATGCCTTATCCCTCTACATGTTTTGCATGCCTACCCAGATCAATGCTTTGCATAGGAGAAAGCCCATAATAAAAATAGTAAAAATTAGTTTGTATTAACAGATTTAAATGAATGAATACAATGGTTTTCTTGGGTTAAAAATTGGAAAGTTCCATGGTCAAATAGGTTTAGAAAATTTTAGTTTGAACAGATTTTCCTAAAGCAGAAACTTTTCAGAGGTTTTAAGAAGAAAGGTATAGCATTCACCGAAGATGTTTGAGTACAGAATTTTGAGTAAATATCTTCTTGGACTTTGGAAAAGTTAAAAATAATTTATTTTAAAAAGATTCAAAAATTGTTGATAAGTTATAGTGTTAAGCAGAAAATATTAAATTTTATTCAACAAGCAAACATTTCCATCAATTTAGGTATTGTCAGGAGAGCAGATCGTAATTTGCCATTAAGTAATGATCTATAAAATCAATATTTCTACTAACTATGACCTTTAGACTTTTGGAACAAATTCCCCATTAATGCCTATGAACTACATTTTATACTGACATCAAAATAAATATATCACTAATGACATGCTGGAAGAAAAACCGAAATACCTAGACCAAGTTAACTTGTTACAATATGGGGAGGGAGGGGCACAAATCAGCAGCAACCACTGGTTTAGAAAAAATAATACTTTGAGAGAATTGTATTTTCCCCTATTCTCAAACTCTGGCCTAACCATATCTGGAATATAAAAACTCCAGTAATACAAACTTACGCCAATTACATTTCTGTTTAACTGGATGATGTGTATTAGAGTGTATTCAATTATTTTGAATACACTAAACTGTTAGTGCAGTAACAATAGATACATTCATTTTAAAGGGAAATAATCAGAATATTTTTGTTTGATTTTTCTGACAAATCAAATGGTGATTTTGGTATTTCATAAGAATAACTTCAGACCTTTGCTAAATTTTGAACTAAAAATGGCATGGGGCAAATAAGGAGTGGTGATATAGAAACTAAACTCTGTACAGCAGCAATAGTGTCCAGAAGGCCTGCATTAGAAGGTTCAAATTCCATTTACACATTCATTCAATCATTCCTTCATTTAACCAAACCTTCCTTGTCTACAAGGAAGACAACTACAGTGTCTGCATAGAATGCTGGACCTCAAGGTACCTCACCCGTCAGTTGGCCTGTGATTTAAAATAAGGATATATATGCTGTGGTGATCTCTAAGAAACTCAGTGATTTAGAGGGTGAGAGAACTCCCCAATATAACACTGATGCATGGTGGTATGTTTTATGGTAGAGGTAGGACAAAGTAAAAGGTAGAGGCTCAGGAAAGTTTTCCGCTTAAAGCTTAAAGAATGAGTTAGAGTAAATGAGGCAGGAAACAGGAACAAAGAGGAATAACAAAGATTTAAGAAGAAATTGCTAGGAGGAAAAGATGTGTAAAGGAGAAGAGGTTACAGAAATGGGTACACTTGAGGAACTCCATAGAAGGGGAAAAACAAGAGATGAAAAGCAATAAATAATTGAAAATTTGTTATTTAAATTTTTTTTTTTTTTTTTTTTTACATACAACACATAAAGAAAAGTAAACACATTATAAGTGGGTAACATTATCAGCCTGGGTAACCATGGGAGTTGGGGGCATAGCTTAGTTTTGCATGTTTTTGAGCTTTATTTAAAAGTTTTGGCCAGGCGCGGCAGCTCACGCCTGTAATCCCAGCACTCTGGGAGGCCGAGGTGGGCGGATCACCTGAGGTCAGGAGCTTGAGACCAGCCTGACCAACATGGAGAAACCCCGTCTCTACTAAAAATACAAAAAAATTTAACCAGGTGTGGTGGCGCATGCCTGTAATCCCAGCTACTCAGGAGGCTGAGGCAGGAAAATTGCTTGAACTTGGGAGGTAGAGGTTGCAGTGAGCCGAGATCTCACCATTGCACTCTACCCTGGGCAACAAGAGCAAAAAAACTCCGTCTCAGAAAAACAAAACAAAAAAAAGGTTTGTATGGATAAACATTTTGCTTATATATAGTTAATTTGTTTGTTCTCATTGCTATGTAATATACAGTTGTGTGAATATGCCACAATGTTTTCATCAAGTCTATAGCTGGAAATTTACTTAGTTTCTAGTTTTTAGCTATTATGGGTACAGCTATCATACACATTCTAGTATATAACCTTTGGTTGAACACGTGCAGTTCTGTTGGGCATACCTCTAGGAATGGATTTGCTGGATCATAGTCTATGTTTGACTGTAGAACTGCAGGAAAGTAACTGATATGGTTTGGATGTGTGTCCCCTCCATTCATGTTGAAAGATAATCCTGAAATTTAGAGTTGGGCCTGGTGGGAGTTACTGCATCATGAAAGAAGATCCCTCATAAATAGCTTAGCACCATCCACTTGTTGATGAGTGAATTCTTGCTCTGGTAGTTCACATGAGATCTGGTTGTTTAAAAGAGTGTGGCACCTCCCCACCACATTGCCATGTGACACACTGGCTCCTGCTTTACCTTCTGCCATGATTGTAAGCTCTCTGAGGCCCTCACCAGAAGCCAAACAGATGCCAGTGCCATGTTTCCTGCTCAGCCTGTAAAACCATGAACCTCTTTTATTTTTAAATTACCCATCCTCAAGTATATTTTTATAGCAATACAAAGGCAAGCTAACACAGAAAATTGGTACTGAGGAATAGGGTGTTGGTATAAAGATACCTGAAAATATGGAAGTGGCTTTGGAAGCAGGTAATGAGCAGGGGTTGGAAGAGTTTGGAGGGCTCAGAAGAAGACAGGAAGTCAAAGGAAGACTTGTTAAGTGGTTGTGACCAAAACACTGACAGAGATATGGACAGTGAAGTCCAGGCTGATGAGGTTTCAGACGGAAATAAGAAAGTTATTAGGAACTGGAGCAAAGGTCATTCTGGTTATGCTGTAGCAACAACAACAACAAAAAAAAATTGGCTGCATTGTGTCCATGCTTTAGGGAATTATGGAAATTTGAATTTAAGAGTGATAATTTAGGGTATCTGGCAGAAGAAACTTCTAAGCAGTAAAGCATTCAGGATGTGGCCTAGCTGGTTCTAATATCCTATAGACTATTTTCACATGCAGAGAAAATAAATGACTTAAAGCTGGAACTTATATTTAAAATAAAAGCAGAACATAAAAGTTTGAAAAATTTGCAGTCTGTCTCTGTGGTAAAGAATCCAAGCAGGTTGTGGAACAACCAGTTGCTAAAACAATTAGAGTGATTAAAAGGGAGCCAAGTGTTAATATTTAAGACAATGGGAAAAAGACCTTAAAGCTATTTCAGAAATCTTTCAAGCAGCCCTTCCCATCACAAGCCCAGAGGCCTAAGAGAAAAGACTGGTTTCACAGGCCAGGAACAGGGCAACACATGCCTGCTCAGACTCGGAACACTGCCCTTTACATCCCCAGCCTCTCCAGCTCCAGCTGTGGCCCATAGGGCCCCAGAGACAGGTTTGGGATATCTCTTTGAAGATTGCAAGCTTCCATAAACCTTGGTGGCTTTCACGTAGTGTCAAGTTTGCTGGCACACAGAATACAAGAATAAAGGAGGCTTGGCAGTTTCCACCTAGATTCCAGAGAATGTCTGGAGAAGCCTGGGTGCCCAAGCAGAAGCCTGCTGCAGGGGCAGAACCCCACAGAGAAACTCTACTAAGGCAATGTATTAGTCTGTTTTCACGCTGCTATGAAAACATACCCAAGACTGGGTAATTTATAAAGGAAAGAGGTCTAATTGACTCACAGTTCTGCAGGGCTTGGGAGGCCTCAGGAAACCTAAAATCATGGGGGAAGAGGAAGCAAACACACCTTTCTTGATATGGCAGCAGGAAGGAGTTCAGAGCAAAGTGGGGGAAAAGCCCCTTATAAAACCATCAGATCTTGTGAGAACTCGCTCACTATTACGAGAACAGCATGGAGGTGACTGCCTCCATGATTCAATTACCTTCCACTGCGTCCCTCCCATGACATGTGGGGATTATGGGGACTATAATTCAAGGTGAGATTTGGGTGGGGATTCAGACAGACCATACCATTCCACCCCTAGCCCCTGCTAAATCTCATGTCCTCACATTACAAAACACCGTATGCCTTCCCAACAGTACCCCAAAGTTTTAACTTATTCCGGCATTAGCACAAATGTCCAAGTCCAATCATCTCATCTAAGACAAGGCAAGTCCCTTCCACCTATAAGCCTGTAAAGTCAAAAGTAAATCAATTACTTCCTAGATATAATGGGGATACAGGCATTGGGTAAATCTACCTGTTGCAAAGAGGAGAAATTGGCCAAAACAAAGGGGCTACAGGCCCTATACAAGTCCAAAATCCAATAGGGCAGTTATTAAATCTTAAAGTTCCAAATAATCTCCTTTGACTTCATGTCTCGCATCCAGGTCAAGCTGATGCAAGATGTGGGCTCCCACAGCCTTGCACAGCTCTGATCCTGTGACTTTGCAGGGTACAGCCCCTACTCCCAGCTGCTTTCACAGGCTGGCATTGAGTATCTGTGGCTTTTCCAGGTACACAGTGCAAGCTTTTGGTTGATCTATCATTCTGTGGTCTGGAGGATGGTGGCCCTCTTCTCACAGCTCCACCAGGTAGTGCCCCATTGGGTACTCTGTGTGGGGGTGCCAGCCCTACAATTCCCTTTTGCATTGCCCTAGCAGAGCTTCTCCGTGAGGGCTTTGCCCCTGAAATAAATTTCTGCCTGAACATCCAGGCATTTCTGTACATCCTGTGAAATCTAGGTGGAGGTTCCCAAACCTCAATTCTTGACTTCTGTGCACCTGCAGGTCCAACATCATGTGTAAGCCACCAAGGCTTGGGGCTTGCACCCTCTGAAGCAATGGCCTGAGCTTTACCTTGGCCCCTTTTAGCCATGGCTGGAGCTGAAGCAGCTGGGATGCAGGGCACCATGTGCTAAGGCTCCATAGAGACCTGGAGGCCCAGCCCAGGAAACCATTTATCCCTCGTTGGTCTCCAGGACTGTGATGGGAGGGGCTGCCTTCAAGGTCTCTTACATATCCTGGAGACATTTTCCCCATTGTCTTGAGGATTAACATTTGGCTCCATGTTACTTATGTAAATTTCTGCAGCTGGCTTGAATTTTTCCCTAGAATTTTTTTTTTTTTCACACTGCATCGTCAGGCTGCAAATTTCTCAAACTTTTTTTGCTCTGCTTCCTCTTGAATGCTTTGCCACTTAGAAATTTCTTCTGCCAGATACCCTAAATCATCTCTCTCAAGTTCAAAGTTCCACAGATCTCTAGGGCTGGGGCAAAATATTACCAGTCTCTTTGCATAGCAAAACTGACCTTTAATCCAGTTCCCAAGAAGTTCCTCATCTCCATCTGGTACCACCTTAGCCTGAACTTTATTGTCCATATCACTGTCCGCATTTTGGTCAAAACCATTTAACAACTCTCTAGGAAGTTCTAAACTTTCCCATTTTTTCCTATCTTCTTCTGAGCCCTCCAAACTGTTCCAGCTTCTGCCTGTTACCCAGCTCCAAAATTTCTTCCATATTTTAAGGTATCCTCATAGTAATGCCCCAGTCCCAGTACCAATTTACTGTATTAGTCCATTTTTATTCTTCGTAATCATTCTGCTACAAAGAAATACTTGAGACTGGGTAATTGACTCACAGTTCTGCAGGAAATATGTTTAATTGACTCACAGTTCTGCAGGGCTGGGGAGGCCTCAGGAAACTTACAATCATGGTGGAGGGGGAAGCAAACATGTCCTCCTTTACATGGCAGCAGCAAGGACAAGTGCAGAGCGAAGGGCCAGGGGATAGGCCCCTTATAAAAGTATCAGATCTTGTGAGAACTCACTCACTATCATGAGAACAGCATGGAGGAAACCACCCCATGATTCAGTTACCTCCCACTGGTCCCTCCCACAAAACATGGGGATTGTGGGAATTACAATTCAAGATGAGATTTGGGTGGCGACACAGCCAAACCATATCAGGCAGTGTGGAAGCAAAATGTGGGGTTGGTGCCTCTATATAGTCTCCACTGAGACACTGCCTAGTGGAACTGTGAAAACAGGGCCACCATTCTCCAGACCCCAGAATGTTAGATCCACTGGTAGCTTGCAGTCTGCACTGAGAAAAGCCACAGGCACTCAGCTCTAACCCATAAGAATAGCTAAAGGGCTGCACCCTGAAAAGTCATCATAGTGGAGCTGCCCAAGGTCTCGAGAACCCACCTCTTACACTAGATATGGGACATGGAGTCAAGGATTATTTTGGAGGTTTAAAATGTAGTTCCTGCCCTGCTGAGTCAGACTTGTTTGGGGCCTTTAGCTTCTTTCTCTTGACTGATTTCTCCTTTTGGAGTAGGAATGTTTACCCAATGTCTTTACCACCATTTTATCTTGGAAGTTAAATACATTCTTTTAAAAAATATATTATTTTCAGGCTCATAGGTGGAAGGAACTTGACTTATGTCTCAAATAAGACTTTGGACTTTGGACTTGGGATTGGAATCAGTTAAGACTTTGGGAGGCTATTGAGAAGGGGTGATTGTAGTTTTCAGTGTGAGAAGGACATGGGTTTTGGGCTACCAGGGACAGAATGATATGGTTTGGTTGTGTGTCCCATCCAAATCTCATGTTAAAATCTATTTCCCAATGTTGGAGCTGGGGCCTGGTAGGAGTTATTGGATCATGGATGTGAACCCTTCATGAATAACTTAGTGCCATCCCCTTGGTAATGAGTGTGTTCTCACTCTGAAAGTTCACATGGGATCTGTTTTTATAAAAGAGTGTGGCGCCTCCCCTATTCTCTCTCTTGCTTTCCCTTTCCCCATGTGATACACCAGCTCCTGCATGTCCTTCTGTCACAGATTGTAAGCTCTCTGAGGCTCTCATCAGAAGGTGAGCAGATGCCCATGCCATGCTTCCTGTATAGCCTCCAGAACCAGCCATTAAGCCTCTTTTCTTTATAAATTATCCAGCTTCCAGTATTTCTTTATAGTAACGCAAAAACAATGAACATAGAAACCAATTATATTAGCTTTTTAAAATGATACTTTTCACAATGAAAAGAATGGGTTAAAGAATAGTGAGAGTAATCTTAGTGAGAATTGATAAGGGTTTGAACCAATCCATGTCAGTGAGACAGGAACTACAACATGAATTTGAGAGCTATTTAGGAGGAAAATACTTGGACTTGATGGCTTAATTAGACATGAAGTGAGGTCAGGATGACTTCCAGGTGTTTAGCTAAGTGGTTATTGGTGCCATTCATAGAGATAGAGGCTTTGGAATCTCATTAAATGAGCATAAATATGCTTCAAGGATGGTGTTATTTATCTTGGAGATGAGGAAATAGAGACTGACAAAAATAATGGCTAATAAGTGGCTTATTTCCTCCAAGATGTTTTACCAATTCCTTACATAGCGAGAATAATTTTCAGATTCATTTATCAATTGTCATGCATTATAGTAATTGTATTCATTGTTACTCACAGAGGGCTATCATTTATAAGTTATATGGACTTAGGCTAGTTATGTAAGGTCTGAGAGACAGTCTCTTCACATGTAACACAAAGATAGTAATATTCATCTTTCATAATTCAATAAGATAAGATATATAAAGCATCTATTAGTACCTGAAACATAGTAATTTCAAATGATAGACATTTATGTAACATTTAATTATTATATATTAATGCTTCTAACACTTATCTTCTCAAATAAAGAAGTCATCTTTCTGTTGTCCCCTCCTCAACAATGTACCCTAAAAACTGAGCATTTGAGTATTAAGTAAAAACTGACATCATATTTAGCAGCTTTAAACAAGACTCAACCATTTCTACAAATGTAGCCTCTTATATAAAATAAGAATACATGCACTGATGTCCAATTAAATTCTGTGTTTTGCCATTTCTATTCAATTTTAATGATTTCATCAGTTAATTTTGTATTATCCCATTTGTGTGCTATCATCAGTTTGTATCCTCTATCTAATTTTATTGTTATTTTCAAATTATATAAGATCCTGTGTACTTAATACGTTAATACATATTAATACTAACAAATTATTTTTATTTACCATTTTTCAATATGCTGCCATATTGTGATAAAGAGACAGCTTTTTACTTAACCAAACTTATGTTCATAATAGGCACTTTCATATTACAAATAACTTTTCATAGTTTTTCTCAGTTTTGTTTAAAATAGATGAATTACTTTGTGTTTTTTTTCCAATGGAAATGGGACTAACACAGTTCTATGATGTATAATTTGCAAAGAACAGTGGTGTAAAACTGAAATGTAGATTGATCTCATGTCTTGGGAAGAATGCTAATAGAACTAATGAATGTTGCTTCATGAACTAATGAATTAAGGTTACAGAGTTGCTCTATACCTAGAGGAAGAAGGATTATTTAGGTTACAAAGTTCACAACGAAAAAAAAAAACAACTGAGTGCCTACTTTCTCTGAATCAGGGCAGATTAGATGTACTGAATGAGAATGAATCTTCCACTAATTCATGAAGTTTTGCTTCTTCACCCCTAACCAGTAGCAAAATTTGGCATGGTTATTGTTGAGATTCTGCCCCGGGGCATTGATTCAGGAAGTCTGCAGGTTTTCTGAAAGGTTTACAAAGTTTCCACCAAGTTTACCGAACTTCACTGAATCTATGCACCCTGTCTAGCTTTTCCCAAACAGTTCTTGGTTCCTCATCTTCATGGCCTAAGGATACACCAGCTTCTGCTGCCCACATTAACTTTATAACAATCTATTTCCACAGAAAGTCTAGCCAGAGGGATTAACAAGGAGAGACAATATTTATTCAATTTCTTTCAAGTCTGCTGCCTAATTTCTTGCCAACTGGATGGTTTTGGATGTTTGGCATGTGGGTTAATGTGAAGGGACAAAGCAGGAATCCCAATCCAGTCATGTATTTATAATTCCTGAGAAAAGGGTTTCCTGACCCTAGTTGCAGAGAACTCCCTAAAGAGTTTTAAAATATTATTGCTGGAAAGACCCCACCAGCCAATTAAGTCAGAATCTGTGAGGGTGTATTCTGGGCACTGAGAATTCTTCAGTTCTCAAGATGATTCTAATTTGCAGCCAAGGTTGAGAATAATGGCTTTAGTTATTTAAGATGATTTTAGAGACCCTGCAAGGCCCCTTAGAGATCATCTGATCCAATATGTGTAACAGATTAAAGTAGCTTTGGTTAACATGGAGAAGGGGGTTTCTGATTTTTGTCCTTGTACATGAATCAAGGGGAGGACTATTCTGATTATTGAGTGAAAGTGATTTAATTCCACATGTGTTATTACCAAAGTGAGACTATAAATCACAAAATGTAGTGATCTGTCTAAAGTTACACAGCCTGTAAAAGACCAGTCATGCCTCCTGACTTCAGTTCCAGTGTTTCATTTTTACATATTGCTTTGGCCATGTTAAAATTAATCAAGTGGTACTTGTCACTTAAAATAGCTTCTAACATTATAACTATGAGGAATTTGAAAGCATCAAGTTCAAACCGTTTGTAAACCAGCACTATTTTCATTGCGTGTTTTTCACACATAATATTTGATATTTCTTTTCTACCTTTATTACAAGATCTGGGACTCTAGATTTTAACTAAGTTGAATGGCATGTTGTAACATCTAATCTAATGGAGATTTCCACCACCTTGTTTTTACAGGCTTAATGTAGAAATTTCCTTTTTTTTTTTTTTTTGAGACGGTGTCTCGCTCTGTCGCCCAGGCTGGAGTGCAGTGACGCAATCTCGGCTCACTGCAAGCTCCTCCTCCCGGGTTCACGCCATTCTCCTGCCTCAGCCTCTCCGAGTAGCTGGGACTATAGGCGCCCGCCACCACGCCCGGCTAATTTTTTGTATTTTTAGTAGAGACGGGGTTTCACCGTGTTAGCCAAGATGGTCTCGATCTCCTGACCTCGTGATCCACCTGCCTCGGCCTCCCAAAGTGCTGGGATTACAAGCGTGAGCCACCGCGCCCGGCCTGAAATTTCTTAAAAGATCATATGTACCCATGAATGTTCTTTTTCCAGCAAGATGGAAGAAGCCAAAGACTCTCTCTGGTCATTGCAGAAGGAAAAATGAGAGCCCAAGCCTGAGGAAGATAAAATGAGATGATGGGGCTGAATATGAATTAAGGCAGCTGCCAGTGGTTCTGTAATGAGCAAACTGATTATTTTTTTATGTAGCCTCTATTCACATTTTTATGTTTGATTTTGTCCTTTGATTGTAATGACAGGTTGTGGTTACACATTATTAAAGATGAATACTAAAGAAGCGACTAAATAAAAAGGCAAGAAATTGAGGATGATTGGTGTCATTCCAGCAGGGAAGCAGATGAGGAAAGGCAGAAGATAAAGTCTTTTTTATGTCTCTGCTACTGTGTGCTCCTCACCTACACATGTTGGAATAAACTTAGAATATTTCCTTTATTCAATGCTATTGTTGTGCTATTTTTCCAATGATCAGAATCTGTGGATGGTGAAGGGAGTGTTCAACTCTGCAATCCTTCCAACAAGTAAAGCCAGTAATTTCGCTTATTAGCATATATATCCTAGGGAAATTTTCCCCATTGCAAGAAGAAACAGTATGAGTATGTTTGCTATAGTTTAAATGTCCTCTCCCAAACTCAAGCTATTGGAATATTCATTTGTAGATAATACATATTATCTTGGCGTGTTGTAGCACTTGTTACTTCATTTCTGAAGTTCTTCTCAAACCCTTTATCTCTTTCCAGAAACACAGCCACCACTGAATCTCTTAGGAGAAGAAGCTAATCAGTTTTTATGACTTGGAAATACTGTATGTATCAGGGCTGATTTTGGGGAAACCTTTAGAAATATTCAGGAATGGGTGATTTGAGCCTAAACTTTAGACATGGATACATTATTTAAGGCTTTTTAACTGATTTGCTCTCAAATTTGGGGCATGTTCTTGTCTTTGGGATGCCTATATTTTGCATATACTAAGGAGAAACATTTGCCAGTGGACATCAAGAACCACATATCAGAATGTTTGTATCAGTGGTGTTTGTAATAGCAAGAATGGAGAACAATTCAACAGTCCTTTGAAAGAATGATTAAACTGAGATAAATGTAAACACTGGCATACTATACAGCAGTGACAATGAATAAACTAAAGCTAATCACATTCATCTTGGTAAAAAAAAGTCCTGTAATGCAAAGTGCTGATGAGTTAGCATGACCTCATAGCATCACTAGTGGAAATATAAATTTATGTGACCACGTTGGGAAATAATTTATGATTATCAGGTTTGTTGAAAATACAATACATATTTGTGGAGTGTTTGCTCTGTATTAGTTATTTTCCTAAATGTGCAAATGCAAAATCACTTTATCCTAATAATTGTGAGGTAAATCCTACCATTTTCATTGTTTATATATGAGGAAACTGACAAAGAGAGGTTGGGTAACTCGGCCAAAATCAGAAAACCTATTCATGGTACAAACAGCATTGAACCCAAGCAGTCTGGCTTCAGAGTTTGTCCCTTTGTAAGGGACCATTATATTATGCTGTCCCTTCCAACAAGTAAAGCCAGTAATTTCACTGATTGACATATATCATAGAGAAATTTTCCCCATGGCAAAAAGAAACAGTATGAATATGTTTGCTATAGGTTAAATGTCCTCTCTCAAACTCAGGTTGAAATTTAATTATCATCGTGATAGTATTAAGAGGTGGAATCATTAAGAGGTGATTAGATCATGGGGGCTTTGCCTTCATGAATGGGTTAGTGTTGTTATCATTGAAGTGGGTTTATAATCATGACAGTGGGTTACTATAAAATTGAGTTCAGGGCTGGGTGCGGTGGCTCACGCCTGTAATCCCAGCACATTGGGAGGCCAAGGTGGGTTTATTGCCTGAGGTCGGGAGTTCGAGACCAGCCTGACCAACATAGAAAAACCTGTCTTTACTAAAATTACAAAATTAGCTGGGCGTGGTGGTGCATGTCTGTAATCCTAGCTACTTGGGAGGCTAAGGCAGGAGAATCACTTGAACCTGCGAATTGTAGTGAGCTGAGATCGCGCCATTGCACTCCAGACTGGGCAACAAGAGCGAAACTCCATCTCATCGAGTTCATCCCTCTGTCTCTCGCTCTTGCCCTCACTTGCCCTTTTACCTTCTGCCATGGGATAATGAGGTATGATGGCCTTTGCCAGATACCTACACCTTGATATTGAAATTTCCAGCCTCCAGGACAGTGAGAAATAAATTTATTTTCTTGCTACAATATCCAGTCTGTAATATTCTATTATAGCAGCTCAAAATGCATTAAGACAATCTTCATAGCAATTATGCTGTTAGTGAAAAAATAAAAAAGAAATGACTTAAAAATCCATTATATCATAATGGATAAATAATCAAGATATAGTCATATAGAATAATATTATACAACAGTGAAAATGAACTGACTCTACCATGCAAATTCACACCAAAATAATCTTTTAAGTGATAAAAGCAAGGGACAGAGGTCATGTATCATATATAAATATATATGTCTAAATACATGTAAAACTAATAATATATACTTACATGTGAGTTAAGACTATAAAATTTACTCATCACAATACCACAAAAAAGGACAATAGCCATTACAAAAGTTGTACTTCAATTTTTTAAAATGCAAAATGAAATACACTGAGTGACGTGATTTTTTTTCCTTATTGAATTGAGGAAAATCTTGCATGTTTGCAAAGTACAACTTTTCATGAGACAGTTTAAAAGTATATATAAAGTCTTTTTCATAGATTTTTAAAAGACAATTTTTTGTAAAAATTTTGTGCAAGAAAATAATCAGAGATGGGCCAAAACTTCTGTGAAATTACAGTCTTACTTATCACAATAAAAACTTGAAAATAAAGTTTTCCTCTTATAACAAAATATAACAATCTGAGTGGCTTAAAAATACAAATTAATTTTCTCACAGTTCTGTAGGCTAGAAGTCTAAGATGAAGGCGTCAGCAGGCCTGCTTTCTACTGAGGCCTTTTTCCTCATCTTTCAGATGGCTGCTGTCTTGCAGTGTTCTCACATGGTTAGCCCTGTGTGTTGTCTCTATCCTAATCTCTTCTTATAAGAATATCAGTCATATTGGATTCAAGACTCACCCTAGCAATCTCATTTTAACTTAATTATTTCTTTAAAAGCTCCATCCCCAAACACTGACACATTCTATGGTATTAGGGGTTAGGGCTTCAACCTAAAAATTTTGGGGAGTGTCCCCCTCAGTTCATAACATTAAGCAAATATTAAATAATCCAAAATAAACTGATATAAAATAATCTAATATAATACAGTTAATAAAAAATAGAAGCTTCTTCAATGACATTAAACAATGCACATAATATGTTCTGAAAGAATAAATTTAGAAAACATAAATATGTATTTCAACTTTGTTAAACAAAACCTATATAGGAAAAAAAGATTAATATTAGTCATGTCTAAGTGACAGATTTGACTGCCCATTCAAATGGTAGTATTTTAATCTTTTTTTCTTATGTATATACCAGGTTATCTAGGATGAATATTATTTTTATAATAAGAGTTTTTAATTTACTACATGGAGAAGATAACACATCAAGAACAAGCATTAATATATTAAGAGCAACATGGTTAAGTTTATTCATGCATTAATTCAGCTAGGATTTACTGATTGCTTACTCTATGCCTGGCATTGGGAATGGATGGGAGGATTAGGAGGAAAAGTTCTCATTTCTTTTTATGTAAATGTTTATGCATTTACATATCTGTGACTTAAGTTTGTTAATTTGTGACTAAGAATGCAACTCAAACTTTGTGATTTTAAAATAATGTTCCCAGGGCAAATTCTATCATACACCTAAAATACAGGAGATAGCCATATAGGAGGACACAAAAAAGAGAAAATGAGGCACATGACAATTTTCTTTAAATATCTGAAAGGATAGAAATGTAGAAGAGTGAGTGACTAGAAGGCTAATTTTTTAAAATAAAATTAAGAATAAATGGATAGATATTTCAAGAATTTGATTACAAATATGGAAAAAAAATTTTAACAAAATAATATTGTAAAAGTATCAAAGTACCTGGGAGGTAGTGGCCTTACTGTAATGAAAGTACTAAAGCTTAGTCTACATCATCACTGTCTAATAGAACGTTCTGTGATGGTGGAAGTAATTTATTTCTGTGCTGTGCAATATGGACTCTGATAACCACATGTAGCTTATGAGCACTTGAAATGTGGCTAGTACAACTGAAGAAGTGAAGTTTAATTTTACCCAATTTTTATTAATTTAAATTTAAATGATGGTTTTCATATTGTACAATGCAGGTCTAGCAGACCTCTTGGGAAGAGTGGAACAGATTTGAGTGGTCAATGAATAACACTGCTGGAGTATATGACTTTTTAAAGTCTCTTCTAGCTTAAGATTGTATGATTCTGCCGGGCGCGGTGGCTCACGCTTGTAATCCCAGCACTTTGGGAGGCCGAGGCGGGCGGATCACGAGGTCAGGAGATCGAGACCATGGTGAAACCCCGTCTCTACTAAAAAATTACAAAAAATTAGCCGGGTGTGGTGGCGGGCGCCTGTAGTCCCAGCTACTCGGAGAGGCTGAGGCAGGAGAATGGCGTGAACCCGGGAGGCGGAGCTTGCAGTGAGCCGAGACTGCGCCACTGCACTCCAGCCTGGGCGACAGAGTGAGACTCCGTCTCAAAAAAAAAAAAAAAAAGAGATTGTATGATTCTTTAAATTTGAGGTTATGAGATCATATTTCCTCTATGAGGAATAAGGGACAGGCATCTAGGAGGGAAAGACTGATGAATATGCTTTGGATTGTCTCAGGTACTTTAAAGACATGTTTGCCAAATTTGAAGGAGTGGTAGAGAACAGATATTCAACAAAATATGAATAATCCGAGACTATGGAATATTCACATTGTTCTATTTCAGCTAAAGGTAACAGAGAACAAACATGTTTGAAATACAATATCAGTATAACTACAGTTATAGATCACTTAGAAAAATCCTAAATTTATAAATTAGAACAATGAGACCTAGAAAGTTTGAGAAACAGGACTCTTGTCTGCTAGGCTCACATATAAACTTTTAGGCATCTCCTGAATTTAAGAGTAGCATCTAAACAATGCCAAGTTAAAAAATAAGGTAGTGTGGGCACTGTAACACTGGTCTGCTCAGTCCAGTCTGCATTCCACCTTGCCTTCTGTAAATGATGAACACACCAAGGGTATTAACACAATAGACATGTCCAGGAATGCCAAAGACCTAAAGTTCATTAGATGCATGTACATATTAAAGACAAAGCTTGAAACCCCAATTGAGTTTAAAGAAATTGTACTTAATATGTGACTTGTGAAAGAATGAGCAACATTTGATGGTTTCTAGAAAACACTCATAAGGCTGAGTAAACAGTGACCGATACCTTATGACAAATATGTTGTCTATAATAAGCAAGACTTTGAAGAAAGGACTGCAACTTCAAAACCAATTTCCTGGTTTACAACAAGCATTAATGTCAGGAAAGTCAATTAAGAGGTGACCTCCAATAGCAAGCCTTTGTCATTCAGGTTTAGGCAACATTCTTTGTCAGCCTCAATGTACGTAACACTAACTGTTGACCTTTTGCATTGCATTGAAAGGTCATTAGGATAAGTTAAGCCTCCTAAGTGTTCACTACTTTTGAAGCCGTGGCCCACAACATTCCATTAAAGGCGTTATCAAAGGGTGGCCAGAAGAAAAAGGAAAATGTCACTATGAACTTTTTAATCTATAAACTACATTAAGCAGTTCAAATCGTCATATGTTAATTCAGTTGTATAATTAGAAATACGTTCCTTTCAACTTAATCCAAATGCCACATCTCATTGTGATACTAACAGTATGTTGTCTTCACCAATGTATGGCTGTGTTTATTTCTATACTTAAATGTTTAGAAGCAAAATTTCCTGTTTCTCTAAGCTCTAAGTTTCCTTTTTTAGTAACTCTCCCATATCAAAGACATCTCACAGAACCTCTCAAACTGAACTGCTGTGGCAAAAAAAAGTAGTAGGATTCATAAAGTGGTTTGAAAAAACACTGGCATGTATGTGAGAAAAATTCATTTTAATCCTGGGGTGTGTTTTGGAACCATGTACAGGAACCGTTGAAGAATAGATATTTTATGTATGTAAAGTTGTTTCTAAGTAGACTTTGTTATAGCAGCCAAGATTGTCTAAGTCAGTCTCTGTCAGAAAGGTGAAAGACCTATACAAAGAGAATTATAAAACACTGCTTAAAGAAATAATAGGTGACACAAACAAGTGGAAAAACGTTCTGTGCTCAAAGATTGAAGAATCAGTATTGTTAAAATGACCATACTGCCCGAAGCAATCTACAAATTCAACCATATTCCTATCAAGCTATCAATAGCATTTTTCACAGAACTAGAAAACACTATTCTAAATTAATATGGAGCCAAAAAAGAGCCCACATAGCCAAAGCAGTCCTAAGCAAAAAGAACAAAGCCAGAAGCCTCACATGACACAACTTCAAACTATACTATAAGGCTGCAGTAAACAAAACACATGGTTTTGGCACAAAAACAGACACGTAGACCAATGGAACAGAGTAGAGAACTCAGAAATGAAGCTGCACACCTACATCCATCTGATCGTTGTCCCAGCTGCTCAGGAGGCTGAGATGGGAAGATCACTTGAACCTGGGAGGTCGAGGTTGAGGTGAGCCAAGATCGTGTCAGTGCACTACAGCCTGGACACCAGACCAAAACCAAATAACCCCATTAAAAAATCAGCAAAAGACATGAACAGATACTTCTCAAAAGAAGCCAACAAACTTGAAAAAATGTTCAGTGAGTACTAATCATGAGAGAAATGTGAATCAAAACCCAATGGGATATCACATCAATAAAAATGACCATTATTAGAAAGTTAAAACAACAGATGCTGGCACAACTGTGGAGAAAAGGGAACACTTATACACTGTTGGTAGGAATGTTAATTAGTTCAGTCACTGTATAAAGCAGTTTGGAGATTTCTCAAGGAAATTAAAACAGAACTACCATTCAATCCAGTAATCCTATTTAATGTGTATATATCCAAATGAAAATAAATTATTCTACCAAAAAGACACATACACTAATATCTTCATTGCAAGACTATTCACAATAGCAAAGACATGGAATCAGCCCAGGTACCTATCAATGATGAATTAGATAGAGATTAGATTACATAAGGAAAATGCAGTACATATACACTATGGAATACTATGCAGCCATACAAAAGAATGAAATCATGTTCTTTGCGTGTATGCAGCTATAGGCCATTATCCTAAGAAAATGAATGCAGGAACAGAAAACCAAACAACACGTTCTTGCAAGTGAGAGCTAAACATTGAGTACTTATGGATGAAAAGATGGCAACAGCAGACACTGGGGACTGCTGGAGGAGTGGAGGGGAGAGGGGTTGAAAAACTATTGAGTACTATGCTCAATTTTTGAGTGACAAGTTCAATTATATCCCAAACCTCAGCATCACACTAAGTACTCATGTAAAAACCCGCACATGTACCCCCGACTCTAAAATAAACGTTGACATTATTGAAAAATAAAAAAATAAGACTGGGATCATGCCTGTAATCTCAGCACTTTGGGAGGCTGAGTGGGTGGATCTCTTGGATCCATGAATTTAAGACAAGCCTGGGCAACATGGTGAAATCCCATCTCTATAAAAAAATTCAAACAAAACAAAAAAGCAACACATGGTGGCACACGCCCTGCAGTTCCAGCTACTCGGAAAGCTGAGGTGGGAGGATCACTTGATCCCAGGAGGTAAAAGCTGCAGTGAGCTGAGATTGCACCACTCCACTCCAGCCTGGGTAGACAGGGAGAGACACTGTCTCACACACACAAAAATAATAAATAATTTTTTTAAAAAAGTGTTTTGCTACACACATCTAGCACTATAAACAACATTTTGAACAAGAAGATTATTTAAAATCCTGGATAGGCAATAGCATCAAGAACAGTATTTGATTTTACAGGTGTGACATTCTTAAACTCCGTATTCCTAGGTTTACAAGATGCAGCTTCACAAGAATTATCTAAACCAAAGACGGTGGCTTGGCTTTTTTATAGAAACATAATTTTCCTGAAAGCTACTATGTTATGAATTATATAGAGTAATAAGTATAGGCCTTTGATAACATGTTATCTTATTTTGGGCCCTAATTTGTACAGTAGTGAATATAGTTCCAAAAAGTGTTCTCTCAGTGTGAAGATACATACCATATTCAACTGCATTACTGAGAAGGTATCCTTTTAAAATTTATTTTAAAACATTCCTACTGTTTACTAAAATAATGTAGTGAAGTGGTAGGAATATCCTATATAAGTTTGAAGACAAAATGTATTCCTTCTATATTTCTGAAATTTGCTAGATGTTAGGATTAGGTGGTTATAGAAGTTACAGAGATGGATTACTACAGAAATCGAGTGTTTTCTTTTTTGTCACTAAACGGATGCTGCTGCAGGCGGTTAGCTTGTTTCTTAGCTCACCAAAATGCTGGTGATTTTTGTACATATTCTATGGGCTGATTCACAGTTCTGACCCTGCTTTTTGAAAAGATGTAATTTCCAGCAGGTTTTTTGAGAAGGTCATACACATATTGTCTTGATGTCATGTGGAAAGCACTGGCTCATCACAAGAGCCCTGTGGCTTTTAATGAGTTTTGCCATCAGAGAGGTATTTGAATATTGTTCAGTAGCCTTGTGTCTCATTATTATATTTTGCTTCAAATTTGAATTAAAGGAGAGATGCAAGCAAAATCCTGGCAAAGCAATTGATATTTACTTTGTGTATAAACGCTTGCAGCAGATCAAACTCGAAAAAGATCTCCTGTTTTCTAATAATATCTAATTGGGCCCCTACAAATATCAAGCATAGGTCTCTTTAACTAGGCAATCCCAGCATAAATGGAGTGGTTACCAACACTAAAGTGGTCTATTTAACTTGGAATGAGAGAGGAATTGCAGTCAGCAGGAGGGAGGGTATTTTCTGAGTCATATGCTCTTGCATAGAAGGAGAGACAGGAGGTGGTGTTAAAATTAATTTGCTACTCAGGCATTTTAGAAAATACACTTGCCTAGCCTCCAGGATTTAGAGATGTCCGAAGCTGCTGGCAAGTAGGCTACCTGAGAAAGAATGTAAAACATGGTAGAAGAAAAATGAACAATATTTCTGTATCCAGTTCACTGTGACTTCTGTTTTTACTTTTTCTGGTACCCTTAAAATGATCGTGAAATAAAGGGGTGAGAAGATGCTCAATTACTGGAATGCTTGTAATGAAGACAACTATGGCTCAAGCATCTTCTTAGTCACACAATAATGAATACCTCCCTAATTTGATGTGCTTCAAGTAGCTCAGACTGTTGACAGTAGCGAATCTGGTGAAAGAGGAAATGACCTCTGCAGAGCCTATGGAGGGTACATAACAGACCCTCAGTAGAGGAATTCTCACTTTTACCTCCAGCAAGTTCTGCTGCTGCCACCGAAAAAAATTTGAGGTTTTTCTCTTCTTCAGATAAGGTTATTATTACTACCACTAAAATGAAAGCAATAACTAGTACTACTGCTACTAAGAACAGTAGCTGCCATTTATTGAATAGGATCTATTAGGATCTGTCCTGAAATCCTTGTATGCTCTATTATTAGTCCCCATTATAACTCAGATATATTGCTCATCTCATATTGCAGGTAAGGAAACTGATTTAGAAAGGTTAAACACACACAGAAAGTAAATGGCGAACACAGGATCTGAACCTGTCGCTGTAGCCCCCAAATGCAAATTTAGTCATCATTTAGTTAATTAATATGCAAGAGGTGCTTACCAGTGTGAAGAGTTTCATTCTGTAAATCATGTACAGCAAGCTACATGTACAGAGCTCTTTCTCCTGTTCTCTCTGATCTGGTCTCGTTTGCTCCTTGACAGGCCATCCCAGTCAGCCCTGCTTGGGGATCACTAGTCATGGATTTATGTGACCACCTCAGTCTCACACTGGTGTTCTTCATTTTGCTCAATTCATTTTAGTCCCAATTTTTCAGTTTTCTTTTTATAGTTAAGAGCTTTGCTTCACCACTTCCTTCATACACTAATCACATACCCACTCTTACTTTAATCTCCTTTAGTGTCAATTTATTCTTTAAACATGTATTGAATTCTTACTATATGTTGAGGAAACTAATACTAGTATTAATTGGTCTATGATCATAGGAAACTTGAAGGTTAATGAAACTTAGATACAGTTAAACAACTAAATGCAGTTCAAGGTGATGCATAGGATTATAGTGATAGGCAGAGAACAATACATTATAAAACTAGGGTGGAAACATCAGAGGTATCTTCCTAAAGGAAATAGTAACTAAACTGAGTGTTGAACACCAAAAATAAGTTAGTCAAGTGAAGAAACACTTCAAAAAGTAGAAATAGAATGTTTAAAGACAATGTTAAAAGAAAATTTCAATTAATTCCAAATGACTGGAACTTAAGACTGGGAAAGGTAAAGGCTTATGGGATTAGATTGAGGAAGTATTCAGAGGTAAAATCGGGAAGGACCTTGAAGTTCACCACAAGAAGACTGCATTTTATCCAATGAACAGCCCTGGGCAATTTTACATACTAATCGAGAAAGGGAGTGAGACAGGCTTGAACTAAGGCATACTGTAGTTCTGTTTACTGCAGAAAGGAAGTTCAAGAACAGCATCACAACTTGTCTGGGCAGTATTTCCTCACAGCTAATTTAGGCTTCTCTGTACCCCAAACTGGCCAAGAAAGTTAAAATGCTACATTTCTCTAGTACTTAGACTTCTTCATACTGAAAATTTCCTTTGAAAAAAATAAGGATATTTTAATATGAAGCAGAAGTTTAGTAGTTACTTTTTGCGTGTCTGTGTGCGTGTGTGCATGCTAATTTCTGTGAGACTTGGTCATAATCGTTCTTGAAAGCAGAGAGTGATGAGTCTGACCTCAGGGAAAAGCTAAGCTGTCTTTCCTGGCATCTTGATATTAGAATAGATTTTAAGATTCTGCCAAGTATACTGAAAGGAGAATCCATCAACACTACATTTATTAAAGACCTACTATGCGCCCGCAATTTTCTCTATGCTATTAAGTGTAAAAGCAAAATTTAGTGTCTCTGTCTTCAAGTTGCTAAAATATAATTGGAGAGAGTAAAAAAAAAATCCCCAATATTATTAGATAAGATTTTGTGGCAATACAATTTTTTAAAAACCTGGTAATGCAGGCTATGAAAGCAATGAGAGTTTAGAGAAGAAAGATGTCCAAGCAGGATATGCTTGACTAGTGGGTGCGATAGAAGGGGCCTTCCTTTAGCTGGAGGTCCTGGCTGAGTAGCAAGTATGGTTAGTTTACAAAAAGGGGATAAGATTGGATATTGAGAGTGGAAGGGGCCAGGGTTGAGGTACAGAGTATTAAAAATCCTTAATGCTAAGCAAGAAATGTAGGTCTTATTAGGTAAGTTGTGAACAGAATATAACGAAGCCTTTTTTTTTTTTTCTTTTTTAACTACTTTTGCAGTGGTGTATGAATTTGCAGCCACATGCCTACCTGGATTTGTGACTTTTGTGAAAACTCACTTCCTAGCCTGGCTTCCCCTATGAAAGCAGGGCCTGTGACACAGGCTTACATGGAGGTAGTTTATTTTGAGAAATCATCCCGAGTCAGGAGAGAGTGAGGCTGGGATGAGGGAAACGAGGATGGAGGACAAGGCAATGCAAGGTTGAATAAATACTAAGCTGTCCTTGCAGGGGCATCTGGGGCTGATTAGGCTGGGGCTTTCTGTGGAGTCATCTCACAAAACCTACCCAAGGAACAAAAGATTGGCACACTTATTCACAATTGCTCCACGGGGTATTAACTTCCTCATTGTTTGCATTGCATTTGCATGACTGCTTGATGCTGAGTCAGAGATGCCCAAGAACAGAAGAAGAGAAATTCTAGGTTGAGCTGAGAGTAGGTGCTGTATTTGTACATTATCAAAGGTTGTGCATAGAAAGGGCTGGAGTTTAAGATGAACTGAAAAGTCCTGACCAGGGGCAAGAACTATCAGATGTACTCATCATCTCATTTTTAAGTAAAAATTTTAAATGATTACAAAATTTATACAAATTTATTATTACCAAAAGTATTATTTTAACAATTAGCCAACAAAACATTGCCTAGAAATCATTTGGACACATCTTTAATGAATAACTTAAACTGACTTATTAATATTCTCTTTCTAAAAGCCTAATATGGTGCCTGACATGAAGTGGGTGTTTAATAATGACATATGGAAAAATTGAGTGCATTATATCATGTAAACAAGTGCTTTCAAAATGGATTGAAAGGTCTATTCTTCAGTACAACTGGGGTAGCAATGATGTCAGGGAGTGAACAAGAGGGCTTATTTAAGAACTAATTTATTTTATAAATATTTACAGATGGCACCAGGGAAAACAATAGCTTACCTTGAAATCAAATTATTTCAAGACCCATTTCAAATTGTAATTGATTAGTTTTTGAAATCATGTTTTTTTTTAAATTAAACCCCTTATCAGAGAGCTTTACAGTTTGTAGTAACCAATAATGACATAATATGCAAATGTAAATGCAAAAAAATTAAAAAGCCCCAGAAGAGTGTTACAAATAATTAACAAAAGGATGACTTTGTAGTTTTAAAATATGCTAATAATGCTTACATGTCACATATATAGTGTATAGTATCATTTGTCAATATTCTGGTAAAGTGGGCTATTTCAAGACATGGAATCATATCTTTTCCATCCTCTTTTAAATGCTTTTTGTTCAATGAATACATCACTAAACAAAAATTTACAAAACATCTATGTGTCCACTCAAGAGTTTGAAGTAAGTGCCTGCTTCCATCTATCTACTTCCATCTCTGCTTGTTTCTTTCCTTGCTTGAATGATAGTATTTACATGCTAAGAAGTTCTTGGATGTCAAATTTTAGTATTAAAACATACATTTTTGAAGGAAAATGTCCTCATCGTGCTCTGGAGAATTCCCTTCCAGTTTTAGCATGGTACTCACGGATTCACCTCCTGGTGGTGATGCTTGTCAGCTACAAAGGCAGGTGTGGTTTGGGCAGGGAGTAGGCTCTGAGCCCTTCTTCCTGGACTTTAATGAATTATGAAGATCCAGTTGCCTTAGATTTTCTTTCAACTACATAGCCTTAAATCTGGGCAGTCACTTCAGAGGTGTTTTTGTTGGTTTTAATTCTGTAGTATCGTGTGGACTTGCAAGCTCCCAAGATTTCCAGTGCCCATAAATATAAGCCATAGAAAATTTTTCATCCATGGAGCTTAATTTTAATTTCAAGTCATCTTAATCCTCACAACAATAAGTGGTTTAATTTTAATGAAGTAATTCATGACAGACAAGACATCACCACAAGGAACCAGCTGAAAAGTGATTCCTTTTTCCCTCAGACTGTGTTTTTGTCAGGATTCTGGAGAAATTAGGAAAATGGAATCAGAGCTGGCCAATCATTGCTTATGTAGCATTGTAAAACTCTTAGGCATCTTATCTAACATATTTATCTTAAACTTTGTATCCCAGTGCTTAATGAAAGTACATCTTTTCCAGAGCACTCTTATATTTTGATATCAGAAATCTCATGTTTAAGAAACTTGCTGCTTGGAATATTAAAATTCAGTACCCAATTGTGAAGTGTGATATAGCAAATCATCTTTAAGTATAGATCTTTGTCTACCTTTATATAAAATAAGGCACAAAAATTGAATGGTGAAAAGTCAAATTATATATACTAAAGAGGACAATTATAAAATGTTAAAAAATCAAAAGGTTACCTTCTTCTTTAGTAAAATTTTCTCCATCTAAGGAGAGGTCATCACCACTTATCTATTTGCTCAAGTGATTTGTATTGGTATCATCCTTTTTTTCATTCTTTTCCTTTACCACTAGTCCAGCAAATCTTGTAGATCTGTTTCCAAAATATAGCTCTTCACTTATTTATTTGCAGGGCTACCATCCTATTCCAAACATCTCTCATGTACACTGTGATAATATTCTCCTCCTACCCTTTCTTCCTGTGTCCATTTTGTCCCCCTTTATATACATAATTTACCCAGCTTCCAGAATAATCTTAAAACATAACTGAGAAAAAATCACTACATTTATATTATAGTCTAAATAAAATCCAAATGCTTTCACAGATCAAGTACTCTTTTTTTTCAGAGACCTGGGAACTTGAAACAAATTGTCCATCTTGAACTTTCTCTCCTCTTTTGATCATGGCTTAACTCTCTCTATTCTTTTCCTTTTCCTATCTTTCCTCTATAAATATTTCTGAAGTTTTTATATCGATTAGATGCTGTGCTAAGTAGTGCAGTCACTACAATGGGTGTAGGGGCCAAAGGGGACACAAAACTTTTTTTTTTTCCCCTTCTGAGGTTTATTGAAAAATCAGCTCACAAAAAGAGATTAACTGAAAAAAAAAAAAGCATAAATATGTGAGAATGTGTACATGGAGGAGAGCCACAGAATAATTCCCTCAACCTTCCCATGGGGTTCAGAAGCTTATTTATCATCTTGAGGTTATAGAAAGAATAGGGGCTTGGACTGTGACCAAATAGGTTCTGCTGGCAGACAGGTTATGGGAGTTGGGGAAAGATGAGGCCTGGCAAGCAAAGACAGCCTTGTCCTGTAGATGAAACCTCACAGGTAGCAGCCCTCAGAGAGAATACATGGTAAATATTCTTTTTATTTTATTTTATTTTTTTAATTATACACTATGTTCTGGGCTACATGTGCAGAACTTGCAGTTTTGTTACACAGGCATACATGCGCCATGGTGGTTTTTGCACCCATCAACCCGTCGCCTACATTACGTATTTCTCCTAAAGCTATCCCTCCCCTAGTCCCCCACCCCCCACAGGCCCTGGTGTGTGATGTTCCCCTCCCTGTGTGCATGTATTCTGATTGTTCAACTCCCACTTATGAGTGAGAACATGCGGTGTTTGGTTTTCTGATCTTGTGTTAGTTTGCTGAGAATGATGGTTTCCAGCGTCATCCATGTCCCTGCAAAGGACATGAACTCATCCTTTTTTATGGCTGCATAGTATTCCATGGCATATATGTGCCACATTTTCTTAATCCAGTCTATCACTGATGGACATTTGGGTTGGTTCCAAGTCTTTGCTATTGTGAATATTTCTTTCAGACTTTTAAAGGTGTCAGACTCTCTGTTAATTTTCCCTAGATTCAGGCAAGGGAAGGTCTCAGAGAAATCCTGGCTGCCTCAATGCCGATTTGTGCTAGAGATGCAAATCTCACTCACAAAAGACAGCCTTCCAGGTTACTTTGTTTGCAGGCCCTCTGAACCGCAATCGCAAAATATGCCAAAGAAGTATATTTTGGTGTGAAATATTTTGATTTTCTTTATTGGAATTTCTTTTACCTATGAGAGCACAATAAAAATGTTATCCATCATTGAAGCCTTATCTTCTACATCAACTGTGAATGAAAACTCTCTTGACCCTCTGAGCAAGGTGTAATCTCTCATATTCTTTTAAAAATACTGCCTACATATAATAAAATTCATACATTTTTAAGGCTATGCTTATATTTTTTCTTAATTAATTACTTTGGACCTTTGTCAAAAATCAGTTTACTACATATGTGTGGTTTATTCCTGGTTTCTCCAATCTGTCACATTAATCAATTAATCCACTCTTATACCAAGACCATATTGCTTGATTATTTTTAGAATAAGTTTTTAAATTAGTTGATGTAAGTGCTCAACATTTGCTCTTATTTTCTAAAATTATTTTGAATAATCTTGGTCTTTTGCATTTTCATATGAAGTTTAAAATAAGCTTATAAGTTTCTTCACAAAGTCCAGTAGTGTTCTGATTGTGATTGCATTGTACCTACAATTTAATTTGAAGAAGATTGTCATGTTACCATTACAGAATCTTCCATTCATAAATATAGTACATATCTTTGTATATTAAGGTCTTCTTTAACTTCATTTTTTTTTTGAAATTTTACACTTTCAACTTATGTTCTTGCACATTTTGGTCAAATTTAGCCCTAATTATTTTATATTTTCAACTGCTATTGTAAATAATGTTGCTTTTTAAAAATTTTGTTTTCTAATCATTTTTACCATTATATAAAAATATAACTAATTTTGTATATTGATCTCGCATCCCAAAACAGTGTAACATTCACTTATTTATATTAGTAAAGTTTTTATGCATTTCTTAGCTTATTTCTACATATACAATCATGTCATGTGAAAATAAGAAAAGTTTTATAATTCCTTTATAATCCCTATATATGGTTTTTATTTCTTTTCCTTCCTTTAATGTGTTAGTTGAACATTCAGTAAAATATTAAATAGAAGTGTTGAGAATTAATCTTCTTTGTTTTAACCTTGAGTAGGAATCACTTATCTTTTCAGCTTTGAGGATAATGTTGTTGATATTTCAGATTTTCTTAATCAGGTTGAGAAAGTTTTCTTTTATTCTCAGTTTTCTGAGAATTGTTATCAATGAAAAGGTTTAAATATTTTTCAAATAATTTTCTTGCATGCATTGAAGGGGTCATATCGTTTTATCCTTTATTTTATTAAAATGTTGAATTAAGTTGATTGATTTTTCACATATAAACCAACCTTAAATTCCAAGGATAAACTTCCATATAGTCACAATGTATTATTCTTTTTATATTTCATTGGATTTTATTTGCTAATATATTATTAGTTTTTGTGTCTATGTTCATGAGGACTATTAGTCTGTCATTCTCATTTCCTGTTATATCTCAACAAAATAAGCTGAGAATTTTTCAGACCTCTATTTTCTGAAAGTGTAGAATTGGAATTCTTTCTTAAATGTTTGAAAAAAGAATAATCAATGGAGCCTTATGAGCTGGAAGAAATATTTTAAAATAATGAGGAGGAAGTGGATTAATTATGAATTCAATTTCTTTAATTTGTGTACATCAATATACATTTTCTATTTTTTCCTACATTAGTTTTGATAGTTTATTTCTTTCAAGAAATGTGTTAATCTCATATAGATTGTCAAATGTATTGCCATAAAGTTGTTCATAATATTTCATTACTATCCTTTTGAACTCTTAAGTCTCTGTAATGATGTTACTTCTTTCATTTGTTATTAATAATTTGTGCCTTAACTCTGCTTCTCTCCTTCCTTCCTTCCTTTCATCCTTCCTTCTTTCCTTTTTTCTTTTGTTCCTCATTCCCTCTGGCTAAACATTTCTTCATTATATTGACTGTTTTTCAAAAAGAAGTTTTAATCTCATTGCTTTTTTTTTTGTTGTTGTTGTATTTCATTGATGATTGCTCTAATTTTTTGCCTGCTTTGGACTTAATTTGCTCTTTTTTTTTTTTTTTTTAGTTTCTTAGAGTAGAAAATTAGATCATAGATTTCAGACATCCTTATATTCTAATATAAACTTTTAGTGCTATACATTTTCCTTTAATCATTGTTCTAGTAAAACCCCAGAAATTTTGATACTTTATATATATTTTTTTATTTTTTTTGAGACGGAGTCTCGCTCTGTCGCCCAGGCTGGAGTGCAGTGGCGCAATCTCGGCTCACTGCAAGCTCCGCCTCCCGGGTTCACGCCATTCTCCTGCCTCAGCCTCTCCGAGTAGCTGGGACTACAGGCGCCCGCCACCATGCCCGGCTAATTTTTTTGTATTTTTAGTAGAGACGGGGTTTCACCGTGGTCTTGATCTCCTGACCTCGTGGTCCGCCCGCCTCGGCCTCCCGAAGTGCTGGGATTACAAGCGTGAGCCACCACGCCTGGCCCGATACTTTATATTTTTATTATCACCAATTTTATAATTTCTTCTTAGCCAGATACTTATTGAGAAATATATTGTGTAATTTCCAAACACCAGAGATTTTCCTGGCAGTATTGTTATGAAATGTTGATTTAATTCCATAGGGATTAGAGAACATACTGTATGATTTCAAACTTTTTACATTTATTAAGGCATTTTTAATTCCTTAAAATATAATTTACTCTGAAAAATGAACAATATACATTTTAAAAATATGTATTCTACTATTTTGAGGTGTAGTGTTTTATAAATATCAATCAGGTAAAGATATTTGATAGTGCTGTTCAGATCCATGTCTGCTAATTTTTGTCTAGATATTTAATAAATTACTTAGAGAAATGTGTATAAGTCTTCACATAAAATCATAGAAGTGTATGAGTATCTGTACATCTGCTATTATTGTTTTCTGATGAACTGATACTTTTACAGTTATGAATTTTTTTTGTTTTAATATCTTTTCTCTCATAGTTATATAGTCATTCTAGCCTCTATGCTCAGTGTTCACATTTATTCATTTATTTCTAACTAATCTTTATATATTAAAGCACATGTCTTGTAATTGGTCTGTAAATGTTTGGCTTAAAATTTTTTTTGGCAAACTCTGTTTTTTATCAGAATATTTAATTAAGTAACTTTTAATGAACAATTGATATGTTTACATTTGAGCCTACTATTTAGCTTTTTATTTTTTGCTTATCTTTTTTTGTTTTCTGTTCCTCTGTTGTTCCTTTTCTGCTTTTAAAAAATAATTTGGGCTGGGCGCAGTGGCTCACACCTGTAATCCCAGCACTTTGGGAGGCCAAGGCAGGCGGATCATGAGGTCAAGAGTTCGAGACCAGCCTGACCAACATAGTGAAACCCCGTCTCTACTAAAAATACAAAAATTAGCTGGGCGTAGTGGTGCGCGCCTGTAATCCCAGTTACTTGGGAGGCTGTGGCAGGAAAATCTCTTGAGCCTGGGAAGTGGAGGTTGCAGTGAGTGGAGATCACACCACCACATTCCAGCCTGGACAACAGGGCGAGACTCCATCTCAAAAAAAAAATAAAAATAAAAATAAATAAATAAAATAATTTGGATGATTCTTTGAATTTTATTTAAAATTTTTGATAAACAGTTTTGTGGCACTTTTGCATTTTTAAGTGGTTGTTTTTTATACAACATACATCATTAACTTTTCACAGTGCACTTACAGTTAATACCATACTACTTAAAATCAATTATAGAAATCTTGAAAACATGTAGATCCATTTTAGCTTCCTTTTGGTTATAAGAGGTAGTTGTTATATATAATATATAAGTACATCTTAAAGTACTGCAAGAAAATGTTTTAAGTTTGTTTTAAACATTGACATGGTATATGAAGAACCAAAGGAAAAAAGTAAAATAAAAAAAACCTTGCAGTTTTCCAGGTATTTACTATTTTCTGTGTTCTTTAATGTTTTCTTGGAATCTGAGTTTCTATCTGGTATCGCTTCTCTTCAGTTTGCACAATTTGCTTTAGTGTATCTTATAGTGCAGGTTTGCTGGTGTTGAGTTTCTGAAAATATCTTTATTTTGCCCTCATTCTTAAATAATATTTTTACTGGTTATAGAATTCTGGGTTAGCAGGTTTTCCTCCCTTCTTTTATTTTCTTTTTTTTTTTTTAAACATTCATCACAAAGGTATTGTTTCAGTCTTTTGTAGTCACCTCTGTTTATGGTGAGAAGTCATCTATTAATGGGTTTGTTGTCACCCTGTACATAATATGTGATATTCTATTAGCTGCTTTCAAGTTTTGTTCTTTATATTTGTCCTTCAACAGTTTCACTCTGATGTACCTCAGCATAGACTTTTTTGTTTGGTTGTTTTTTTTCTATTTGGGGTACCTTTAGCACCTTATATCTCCAAATTCCTGTCTTTCAACACTTTTAGAAAAATTTTCACTATTATTTTTTTAAATACTAGTTTTCTGATTTGTTTCCTTTCTATTATTTTGGTATTATAATAACATGTATGTTTGACAGTTTTGTATAATCTAACAAGTCCCTGTGGCTTTATTATTTTCTCTATATTCTTCACCTTTGATGATTTTCATCATCTGTCTGAAAGTCCCCTTAATCTTTCTTTTGTCTTGTCCTTTTAGCTCCTAAGTTAATCCAGTAAATTTGTATTTCAGAATTTTATTCTGGAATTTCCATTTTGTTTATTTTCATTGTTTTTATTTTTTGGCTGATGTTTTCTACCACTTTGCTTATATTTTTATTTATAAAAACATCATGTTTTGTTTTATTTCACTGAGAATAGATTTAACAGGTAGCTTAAAATTCATGCCAGTTAGTTTCAATATTTTCTTTTCTCTTGAGGAAGTGTTCCATTTTCTTAGTTCTTATTTTACATCATCTTGGATCGCATATTAGACCCTCTGAATGTTAAGTCATGGAGGATCTGTATGTGTTATTTTCTCCAATGAGTGTTTCCTTTGTTGTATAAAGTAACTTTTTTTCAGACGGGATCGAGTTGCAAACTGCTTCTTGGACAGCTCTCTGGTCTCAATTTAGGCCTGTGGTCTTTAAGTGAGTTGTTTTTAGTCTGTTCTGTAAATGCATGATTCAGGAATTAGTCAGAGACGAGAGAAAACTTTAGGGATTCCCTCTATGACTCTTTCCCTTCAGCTATTCCCCGACTCTCTGCAGCATTTATAGTTTCTCTGCTTCCGTATTCTGGTTCCCCAGGCCAGAAAGACTGTGGGCTTTTGGTACATGTGTCTTTGTTACCACTGTGTGAGAGGTGTGGACTGAAATTAGTTCAAGGTTAAAAGTTGTGGAGACTGTTACTTCCCTGTCCAGCTTCTGCCTTTCTTCCTCAGGTTAGTCTGTGCAGAATCTGCTTCTGCTCAATCTCCAGCACCTTCAGGGAGTTGCTGTTTGCAGTATGTCCAGATTTTACAGTAGTTTTCTTCAGCATGTTTATCCAGTAAGGTCTTAGATTTTTGTACCTACAAGAGGAAGAGGCTTCCTCTTGATGAATTGCCATAGTTTTTGAATCTGATTTGAAGTATCCCTTGAATATATAATATTTAATGGCCTGCTAAATATTAAGTATTTTTGAAGCAAAGGCAATGTCATGTTCATCTCTGTGGCTGTAGCACACAGTGATTATTCAATATGCTTCTGTAGGATTTAGCTGAAATTAAACCACACTGACATAAAAGTATGCAATACCCACTTAGAGGGGAGACAAACAGAGAAAGCTTCAAAGATGCTAATTGAGGCATAAAACTTACGCTGTACTCATTTAATAGCATAAAGCTATATACAAGTCACATAAGTACAAAACCATCTCAGATGACCAACTTGTAAATTTTAAATCCCTTAGTGGCTGCCCTTTTTGTTTAACATGAGCTCATCATGATTAAACTATACTAGTGGAGAATGAAGCATAGTGTATAATTTTTTTCAGGAATTCCAGAGCCTTTACACATAAGAGTAGATCGGAGAGGATAAAGGTAGCAGAGAAAAGGTAAAGAAGGAAAGACAGTACATCCAAGAACACCACAAATTTTGACAGAAAAATGCCCTCTTCATTAACATATTCCATCTTAATCACTGTGGATGCAAAGGAAACATAAAATTTGAGGTCATTATGAAAGGCAGTAGCTTTCTATATCAAGAGAATCAATACACTGTAGCAGAGTTTAAATATTCTGCACTCTGGATTGTAGGACTTCATCTTAAATAAAAATGTTATGTATGCTGAGACAGTTAAAAACATTTTATTGCTCTTAGTATTGTGATATCCAGACATACATTCTGACTTTCCATTTTCTCTTCACTGATTAACTTTGTAGAAAAGTCACAGGCCTTGAATATTTTATAAATTAAATTATTGATCTATCAATAAAATTTTAATATTTATTTTGTGATCAATGTAATGTTTCTACATTTTTAAGATGTTAGAAGGTTTTTCCAAAGTCAATTGGGGTTTAACTTTCAGTTTGAAATAAATTAAGGTGAAGTTTTAGTACCAGATTTTAAAAAAGAAAGAAAGGAAAAAAAACCTGTAAAGTGCTTTTGCCCACAGCAGTAGTAATCAAAAGGCTAAAATTATCCAGATATTCAATCCTGATATGTGAGAATAAAAGTGCTTTCTGAGTACAGAAAAACTAAGTATGAAAATATTCCCTAAACTTTGGAGAAGATTAAGGAGTAAAGACCAGAGAGTTTGCTCTTAATCTGATGCCCAGAAATAATGGACAATTCTTTCTAAGTAGAAAGTTTTATTGACTATTTTATAAAATTGCCACATAGGCTAACTCTCAACTAAACTTCATTTATAATACTAACTTATGCCCAACACAGCTATTTCCTCTTCTCACACTACCTATGTAACTAAGTAAACATATGGTGCTGTCAATTTGAGTTTCATTATGGAGATAATGCAAGCAAGAAGACAACGGTATTTGTATTCTCTATATCTGAGTATTCTGATTAATATAAAGTCTTAACGAATTATTTCACTTGTTGGAAAATTATAACAAAAAGATGTAAATAAACCATTTACTTAACAAATAAGAATAATTATCTGATAATTGGAGAAGGGTATTTCTGTCTTGTTTAGAATTTTCAGAATAATACTTTTGATTATCTTGAATACAGACAAACAGCAATGTTATATTTTAATATTTTATTGGAGATTATTTCTTGTGAACACTAACTACTACTGCAATTTAATTATTCAGTTTTAAATTAAAAGGTGGCTTTCCAATTTAAGTTACATAATGACCTTTCCTATGATCTTTAAGAAAAAAAGTCACCATTAAACTTACACTTTAGAAGAAGGTTCACCATAACTATATCAAATCAAAGAGGATTAAACTATTAAAGAAGGAAAATATGAGTATATTTTTCCAAATAATGATCAACCTTTTTGCTTCTCAATAAATAAATAAATAAATAAATAAATAAATAAATAAATATTTTCATGTTTATAAATATATTTGATCTTGAGAAAATCATTTAAAATGCATCTTAAATTTTTTATATACTGCTTTCATGATACTGTAGTGAAATCTTAAAGATGGATATCAATTTTATTTGATAATATAATGTACTTTATTTAAAATTCTGAAATTAGATTGTATAGTAGCATTTAGTTCTGCTATACAAAGAGAAGTTGAGATTAATTAATCAGAAAAAATATATTTATTGATCTTCCTCGGTGTTCAAATTAATACTTGTCTAAGGATTGTTAAATAATGAAAAAATAAATTTTATTTTGCTCTTATGTAGGCTAAAATAATACAAAGCTTGAGCTAAGCAATTTTACTCACATGTATCGCAGCAACGTGTGAATATATTACATTTAAGAGATTTCAACTTAGATTTTCTGAATATTCACTTCAATTATGAATGGAATAGGTAGTTTTATATAGATAAAAACAATGAACTTATTTTAAGTAGCAAATTTATAAATTCACAAATGAACATCAAGGTGTCTTACTTTTGAATATTGTGTAGAAGAATATGAAAGGCGTTTATTCTGGCTGAAAGAGCAAAATGTAAAAGGATTAACGAAAAAATCATACAGTTAAAAATTTCCCTGAAGACCTATGTACACAAATAAATCTAAAATATCTAAACTCCACAGGGACAAACTTTTCCAGTTGAACAAGTAACAGAAGATGCTTTCATAGTTGAACCCACCTGTTGGTGTTGGGGAAAGGGGAACTACAGCTTACAGATCAGGACTGTCTTTGTCCAGAGAAGAAGAAACCAGCCAAACTTTTGATGAACTTTTGTGTTGGAATGTTGAATTTGAGTCTATAACATTGCCCAGCACCAAAAGAATTCTATTCCTGAAGTAATTGTTTCATATGAGAATTTTGCTGAGTAAGTAGAAGCTGAAAGCAGCACTAGAAATTGGAAAGAGATCTCATGATCTCTGAATCAAACAATTTCCAAGTCTCATGGCCCTGCAGTCCTAAGGTTTTCAGCCCGATGGTCTCATGGTATCAATGTCTGCCATTTTCAAACTCTCCACAATTTGGAGGTCTGGAAGTCTAATGGTGTTTGGTTCCAAGGTCCTATCTTAGGAAGAGACTTGAACTCACCTTCAAAATGTTTGAATCCAGAGGCAAAATAATGAAAGCTACAACTCATTTTAATCTCTGGTGAGATCAAATGTATCGGCACCTTGTGACCATGTAGAAAGTTGGAAGCTAGGTGGAAAAACAAAGAGATATTTCTTTAATCTCCTGGTACTTAAATTCTTCTGCCCTGCTAGAAAGACTAAAGTTTCAGTCTCTCTCTGAACTTATTCAAAATCTTATTGAAATAAACTAATCATAATTTTACTGTAGCTTCCTCACAAAGTAAAGACCTCTCATTAGTTATTTATTGCTGCACAACAAATTGCCACAAAAACATACTTATAATTGCACAGGTTCTGTGGCTTAGCTTCTCCCTTTGCTTTACAATTTCCCCCAGTTTATAACCAAGGCCCAGGATCTTGCTATCTTATCTAAAGTGTCATCTGGTAAGGATCTTTTCCAAGCTTATTCAATGATTGTTGACAACTTAGTTTTTTTTTAATGTTGTTGACCTGAGGAACACAGTTCCTCATTGACTGTTGGCCAGAGGCCACTTTTAGTTCCTTGTCACATGGGCCTTTCTCAAATGGTGGCTTGCTTCATCAAAGTGTGCAAGACAAGAAGGTAATAGGGAGAGTCAGCTATCAAGATGGAAGTCACACTCCTTTGTCAACTAATCATGGAAGTGCTATCTCATCACCTTCACATATTTTGTTGGTTAGAAGCAAGTCACTAAGTCTAGCTCACACTCAAAGGGAGGCCATTACAGAAGGTCAGCGATGCCAAAAATTAGAGTTAATTAGGGGCCATCTCAGAAGTCTCCTTATCATAGCCCTCTGTTGTTTTTTCAAACACACTTCTCAGAATTCAATAAAAAATACAAAAACTGCAAAAATTAAAAAAATGTCAATGGAAGCAGGGACAGATAATCAAGATGTTGAAAATACCAGTGAAGAGATTTAAACTAACTGTGATCAATATGTTAATGAAACTACAGGAAAATAATCAAGTAAAGTTAGGGGAAATTCCAGGAAGGATTTAGAAAAAAAAAATCACATATAATCAACAATATTAATATCTGATTGAACACAGCCAATAAAATATCAATAAATTTAAAGACAGGATAGTGTAGTTATTTAATTATTTCTAAACATGCTTGATACAGACATGCTAAAAACTAAATATAAAACTCAAAAAAGCATGAGCACGATCTCTGCCAAATGGGAGTAGGGATTTACATAAATGTAAAATGATTCCCAGTGTGTCAGTAGTCATGTCAATTGAAACAACAAGTGCTTCTTTGTGGACCTTCTTTTTGTTAATCTCTTCCAATGGGGGAGCAAGTGAATATGGATCTAAATCTTTGCTATTTATGATCGTAGAAATCTGGAGTATCAAAAGCACAAATGTTAACCTCCTGTATTATCTGAATGGGAATCTCTCCAGGCATTATCTCCTATTCTTCTTGCCTACTCTCTTGTGCTCTGGTCTAGTAGACCTATCTTTTTTTTTTTTTTTTTTTTTTTTGAGATGGAGTCTCGCTCTGTCGCCCAGGCTGGAGTGCAGTGGCACAATCTTGGCTCACTGCAAGCTCCGCCTCCCAGGTTCACACCATTCTCCTGCCTCAACCTCACGAGTAGCTGGGACTACAGGCACCTGCCACCACGCCCCACTAATTTTTTGTATTTTTAGTAGAGACGGGGTTTCACTGTGTTAGCCAGGATGGTCTCGATCTTCTGACCTCGTGATCCTCCTGCCTTAGCCTCCCAAAGTGCTGGGATTACGGGTGTGAGCCACCACGCCCAGCCTCCTATCATTTACAATGTATTAAAATTGGATTTTTGGAGGCAAAGCATGATGACTGAATAGAAGCCTCCACTGATCGTCTCCTCTCCTAAGATCACCAAATTGAACACAAAAACAGTACCTTAAAGGAACCAAAAATTAGGTTTTAAACAGATATTTAAAAAGAGACACTGCAAAGAGTAGGAAAAATGGTCTTGAATTGCTGACACCACTCCTCCCCCATTCCCTGCCACTGGCTGCCTGGCATGGAAAAGCTGTACACTTGGGGGAAGGAGAATGCAGTGATTGTGGGACTTTGCTTTGGAATTCAGTACTGCTGTGTCACAGCAGAAAACAACACCAAGCACGACTCAGCCTGTGCCCACAGAAGGAGCACTTAGACCAGCCCTAGTCAGAGGGGAAGCCTCTATCCCACCAGTTGGAAACTGAGTTTTGGTAAGCCTTGCCACCATGGACTAAAGGGCTCTGAGATCCTAAATAAACATGAAAGGCAGTCAAGGCCATAATAATTGCAATTCCTGGACAGGTCTTGGTGCTGTTCTGGGCCCAGAGTCAGTAGACTTGCGGGGCATGCAACTTATTGAAACACCTCCTGGAGTAGCCAAGAGAGCATTTGTACCATCCTTCCCCCAACTCCGAGCAGTTAAGCTCACAGCTCTGGGAAAGACACCTCCCATCCACTTGAGGAAAGGAGAGGAAAGAGTAAAGGGGACTTTGTCTTACAACTTAAATACCAGCTCAGCCACAGCAGGATAGGGCACCAGGCAGAGTTCTGAGGTCCCCATGCCAGGCCTTAGCTCCTAGACAACATTTCTCGACATACCCTGGGTGAAATGAGAACCTGCTGTTTGAAGAGAAGAACCCAGTCCTGGCACAGTTTATCACCTGCTGACTAAAAAGCCCTTAGGCCCTGAATAAACAATAGTGGTACCCAGGAAGTACTCACTGTGGATCTTGGGTGAGACTGAGAGAAATATTGGCTTCAGGTCTGACCCAGCACTTCTGCTTAAGAAAAAGAGAGAGAATAATAAAGGGATAAAGAGGACATTATCTTGCAGCTTGGGTACCAGGTTGGCCACAGTGGGGTAGAGCACCAATTGGGCTCTTAGCATCTCTGATTTCGGGCTTTGGCTCTTGGATGGCACTTCCAGACTTACCCTGCACCAGTGGGGAGCCAACTGCCTTAAAGAGAGAGTCCCAGACCTGGGAGCATTCACCAGAATCTGACTTGGGCATTGAATGAACATTAGCAATATCCAGGCAGTACTTGCTGTGGGTCTGGGGCATTGGTGGCCACAAGGAAACACTCCTCTACTTGTGTAAAGAGGAGGAAATAATGAGGAGGATTTTGTCCTCCAGCTTGGGTGCCAGCTCAGCTGCAGTAGAATAAGGGCATCAGGAAGATTCCTAAAGTTTTTGCCATCACGTCCCACCTAGGAGACAGCATCTCAGGATCCACCTGGGACTGGGGAGTCCTTGCCGCCCTGAAGGGAAAGACACAAGCCTGGTTGGATTTGCCACTTGCTAATTGTAGAGCCTTAGCCCTTAAGCAAATGGAGGCAGTGGCAATGCAGTTGCTAAAACAGGCTTTTGGTGAGACACAGTGCTGTGCTGGCTTTTGTTGGTGGCCACAGGAGTGTGTTATGCCATCCCAAGCTCCAGGTAGCTCAGCACAGAGAGGGAAACAGAGAGAGACAGACTCCACTTATTTGGAGGAAAGAAAGGGAAGAGAGTAAGAGACTCTGTGTGGTAATACAAAGAATTTTTCCAGATATTATCTAAGAAGACTATCAAGTAGTACCTCAATGAGCCTGCAAGATCCACAATGTTACTGGGCTTGGGATGTTCCCTAATGCAGGTAAGATGGCATTCAGCAAAAACTTAGATAACAACACCCAAGTCCCTTTGAATACCTGGAAGGCCTTCCCCAAAAAAGACAGCTACAAACAAGCCTAGACTGTGAAACCTACAATAACTACATAACTCTTCAATTGCCCAGACACTGACCAACATCAACAGGCAACAAGACCATTCAGGAAAACATGACCTAAACAAAGTAAATAAGGCACCAGTGACTAACCCTATAGGGTATAGAATATGTGATCTTTAAGATAGAGAAATCAAACTACCTGGTTTGAGGAAACGCAACAAAATTCAAGATAACACAGAGAAGGAATTCAGAATTCTATCAGATAAATTTAACTAAGAGATTGAAATAATTAAAAAAGAATTAAGGAGAAATTCTGGAATTGAAAAATTCAACTGACATACTGAAGAATGCATCAGGATCTTTTAATAGCAGAATAGGTCAAGCAAAAGAAATAATTGGTGAACTTGAAGACCACCTATTTGAAAATACAGTCAGATGAGACAAAAGAAAATAAATTTTCTAAATCTTCTAGGTGTGTTTCACTCTTTTTTACTTATATAAAAGCAAAAACTTATATAAACATGAAGGAGAAATAAAGACTTTCTCAGACAAACAAAAGCTGAGAGATTTCATCAACACCAGGCCTGTCTTACAAGAAATGCTAAAGGAAGTTAGAAAAGAAAGTTAATGAACAATAAGAAATCAACTGAAGGTACAAAACTCACTGGTAATAGTAAGTACACAGAATAACACAGAATATTAAAACATTGTAATTGTGATGTATAAACTACTCATATCTTGAGTAGAAAGACCAAAAGATGAACCAGTAAATAATAACTACAAAACTTCTCAAACCTTAAAACAGTACAATAAGATATAAATAGAAACAACAAACAGTTTAGAAGTGGGGGAATAAAGATAAAATGTAGTGTTTATTATCTTTCTCTTTGCTTGTTAGTTTGTTTATGCAATAAATGTTGTCATCAGTTTAAAACAGTGGGTTTTAAGATAGTATTTGCAAATTTCATAGTAACTGCAAATTTTTTAAAAACCTACAAAAGATACACAAAAAACAAAAGGCAAGAAATGAAAATATACCACCAGAGAAAATATTCTTTACTAAAAGGAAGAGAAGAAGGGAGAGAGCACAAAACAATCAGAAAACACATAACAAAATGACAGGAGTAAGTCCTTACTTATCAATAATATTACTGAGTGTAAATGGGTTAAACTCTCCAATTAAAACACAAAGAGTGGCTGAGTCAATAAGAAAACAAGGCCTAAAGCTCTGTTACCCAAACAGAAACACACCTCACCTATAAAGACACACAGAGACTGAAAAAATAAAGGGTTGGAAGACATTCCATGCAAATGGAAATTTTAAAAAAGCAAGAGAATCTATACTTATATCAGACAAAATAGATTTCAAGACAAAAACTATAAAAAGAGACAAAGAAGGTCATTATATAATAATAAAGGGTTGAATTCAGCAAGAAGATACAACAACTTTAAAGATATATGGAACCAACACTGGAGCACCCAGGCATATAAAGCAGATATTAGAGCTAAGGAGAGGTAGGTCCCAATACAATAATAACTGGAGACATAAACACCTCACTTTCAGCATTGGACAAATTACATAGACATAAATTCAATAAATGTTGGATGTAAGCTGCACTATAGAACAAATCAACTTAATATTTATTTACAGAACCTTTTATCCAATTATAGAAGAATGCATATTCTTCTCCTCAGCATGTAGATTCTCAAGCATAGATCATATGTTAGGCTGCAGAACAAGTTTTAAAAAATTCAAAAAAACTCAAATTATTTCAAGTATCTTCTTTGACCACAATGGAATAAAACTACAAATCAATAACAAGAAAAATGTTGGAAACTATACAAACACTTGAAAATTAAAGAATATGTTTCCAAATAACCAGTGGGTTAATGAAGAAATTAAGAAGGAAATTGAAAATTTTCATGAAGCAAATGCTAATGGAACACAACATGCAAAAACCTATGGGACACAGGGAAAGCTCTACTAAGAGGAAAGTTCATGTCAAAAAAGTAGAAAAATTTCAAATCAACAGCCTAATGATGCATTTTAAAGGTTAGAAAAGCAAGAATAAACTATACCCAAAATCAGTAGGAGAAAAAAAATAAAAGAAAAAATAAAATTTTATTTATCAGAAATAAATGAAATTTAAATGAAGAAAACAACACAAAAGATCAACAGAATGAAAAATTGGGTTTTTAAAGTGATAAACTCTACAAACCTTTAGCCAGACTAAGAAAATAAGAGAGAAGATCCAAATAAATAAAATCAGAGATGAAAAAGGAGACAATATGACTGATAATGCACAAATTCAAAGGATCCTTAGAGATAGCTAGGAACAACCATATGCCAGTAAATTGGAAAATATAGAAGAAATGAATAAATTTCTAGACACATACAGCCCACCTAGATTGAACCATGAAGAAATCCAAAACCTAAACAAACTAGTAACAAGTAATGAAACTGGAGCTGTAAAGAAACATCTGCCAGCAAAGAAAAACCCAGAACCCCATGACTTTACTGTTAATTTTTACAAACATTTTAAGAAGAACTAATATCAATGCTACTGAAACTATTCTCCCCACCCCACCCCCCGAAAAAAAAGTGGAGGAGAAAATACTTCCAAACTCATTCTATGAGGCCAGTATTATCATGATACCAAAAGCAGACCAAAAAAAAAAAACAAAAAAAAAACAAAAACAAAAAACCAAAAACAAAACAAAAGCTACTGGCCAATATCCCTGAAGAACATTGATGCAAAATCCTCCACAAATTTCTAGCAAGCCACGTTCAACAACACATTACATTAACCATAATTATTACCAAGCAGAATTTATCTAGGGATGCAAGGATACTTCAATATATGCAAAAAAATCAATGTGATACATCATGTCAATGGAATGAAGGACAAAAACCATATGGCCATTTCAATTGATGCTGAAAACCTAATTAATGGAATTCAACATCCCATCATGATACAAAACCACAAAAAAACTGGGTATAGAAGGAACATACCTAAACACAATAAAAACCATATATGACAGACCCATATCTTGTATCAGTGAATGGGGAAATACTGAAAGCCTTCCCCTTAAGATCTGGAATAAGAGAAGAATGCCCACTTTTACCAATGTTATTCAACATAGTACTGGGAATCCTAGCTACAATAATCAGACAAGAAATAAAGGGCATCCAAATAGGAAGAAAAGTCATATTATTATTCTTTCCAGATGAGACAATCTTATGTTTGGAAAAACCTAAAGACTCCACCAAAAAATATGTTAGAACTCTAAAAAAAATTCAGTAAAATTGCAGGACACAAAATCAACATACAAAAATCAGTAGCACTTCCATATGCCAACAGCAAACAATCTGAAAAAGAAATTAAGGAATGTGGGAGTCCGAGACCAGCAGATCACCTGAGGCCAGGAGTTCAAGACCAGCCTTGTCAACACAGTGAAGCCCCATCTCTACCAAAAATACAAAAAAAAAAATTAGCCGGGCGTGGTGGTGCTTGCCTGTAATCACAGCTCCTCAGGAGACTGAAGCAGGAGAATCCCTGGAACTATTATCACCACGTGACATAAAATAGTCTGCTCGAAACATTTCAAAGTCTCCCCTCTCTCCCACAGAAGAATCCTAAGCTCTTAAGAAGGCCTTCAGAGCCCTCATGATAGGCTCCAGCCCCATTTCCTCTCTAATTCCATCTCTTTCCCTTATTCCAGAGTGATTTTAATCTAGGAAAGATGAGAAGAGGTTTGGAAAGAGTTTCGTGCCATGACTTGGGCTTAAAAGAATCTCTCTGGTCACTGGGTTGAGAACAAATTTGTAAGGGGTGGAAGGACTGTGGCCAAGATTGGAGCAGGGGAACCAGTCACAAGGCTACAGATTTAATCCACGTGAAAGATGACGATGCTTTGGAACTGGGCGGTATCAGCACCTGGAAAGTGAAGAAAAGAGTCAGTTCTGGACCTATTTTGAAAATAGAATCAACAGGATTTGATGAGATTGAATTTGGGACTTGAGAGGACAAGAAGAACCATCACTGATTCTAGTGGTCCTGTCTCAGCAACCAGAAAGATGGCATCACACTTACCAAATGGAGAAGATTGTAGAATGTAGGTTGGGACTGAGATACAGGAGTACAGTTTGGGACATGTTGCATTTGAGTTACCTATTTGATATTAAAGTGAAGATCCTGAAGAGAGAGTTGGAAATAGAAGATTACAGTTTGAGAGAAAAGTGGGCAGGAGGTCTAAATTTCGAGTGTTTGGCATAGTTAGTATTTACATTTTTAGACTGAATAAGATCACCAAGAGAGGGAGTGTAGATAAAGCAAAGATCAATGGACTCATCCTTGGGGCGCTTTGAGGGTTGGAGGTCAAAGGGATGAAAAATAGCTGGAAAAAGGCAAAGGAGAATTCAGTGATGTGGAGGGGGAAATGATAAGTGTGGTGTCCTGGAAGCCAAGACAGAAGTGTTTCAATGAATAAGAAGTGATTAAGTGTGTCAAATACTCCTGATAGGTCAAGTAAGATACATTAGCTAGAATATATTACCTAGCTCACTAGAAATATGTTTGAGAAAATGTCAGGAGGATGAATTAAACTGCTGCTATCTTTTAGCCACATGAAAAGGCAGGGAGAAAAGCGTAGGTCAATTTTCAGTGGACACAAAATTTAGTCACAGTTTCATCCCAAATAGATAAACAATCACCCACACATAAATATGCACTCATACTTTCTTTTTATATCATGATTACTGTTAATAGATACCCAGCTCTCTTATAGGTTCACAGTACAATTGAAGGTGATATTTCTGTGGACACAATTCAGGGTATTTCATAGGATCTATCATGAGGAGGGACAAGGCATGGCAAAAAGATGTTTTATATTTTACCTACACAACACTTTCATCAGGTAATTTCCAAGTTATGAACTACTCATTGCTGCATCACATTGCCCCACACTGAATACCATTGTAGAATTATAGGGTATTTTGTCATATGGTATATTTTGTATTACATTGAGAAGTGCATCTCATGAAAATTTGTAATTCTCAGAATGACTTATGTGAGAACTCCTAAATAAAAATCTTGATAAGGGAATGTCCTTGGACTAAAAGTTCTACTGAGTTTCTTTCTTGATTAGCTTAACCACTGATAACCACTTGTGAACACATTTTCTCACACTCTGAAAGATTCTATTACTGTTAATCTAATACTGTATTAACTTATAATTTTTTTCCAACCCACTACTTCCTAAGCTATTTTTATAGTACTTATTAAAATCACTGCCTATTTATTTGTTCACAGTGAACACAATTTATTATTAACTTTGCTACATTTAACAAGACATTATTACACCTGTTTGACATATAAAATATGAACCTAAAATCAAGCACAGGTGTAACTTGTCTAAACATTTTTATTGTTATTGAATTTTGGAAATTTAAATAATTTTAACAGGTCCTTTTTTTTCCTTTGTCATTCTGTTTCTTTCAAGAGTCATCAAATGACTCTATCCTTAAGCATCTCTTCCTGCCAATAACTATACGTTTTCCAATTTGACTTAGTTATCAAGAATTTAATAGTATTGGATATTCCTCAAATATAGAAAATACTCTCTCTCTTTTCTTGGTGAGAATTATCTCTTCCCAAGGACATTTTTTTTGTGTTCTATGAAAGGAGAGAAGGGTAGCACTCCCCTTGACAAGAATGGAGGGGACCCTTGGGCCTGGCAACTATTAAGGCATTGCCACCTACTTCCAAGGACATTTTATTAAGTACCTTCTAATACGTTTGTTTGTATTCTTTAATTATTTTGTCTATTGTGGATCCCCAACTAGGCTTTAAACTCTTGAGAATTGGGATTATAAAACAAAATAGTAAAACAATAGCAACAAGAATCAATTTTCCAAACATACAGAGAATTTCATACTTCACAAGAAAATTGTCACCTTGAGTGGTCTTACGTTTATTTCAATGACAGAGCTTTAAAAAAAAGTCTTTGCAACTATTTTTGGAATTGTCTGTACAGCTCTTTGGAGTAAAATGAGTAAATAAATCTTTTATTTCTGAGTTACATTTTTTTCTGAAATACACCCTTAAAATGATATTATCCAAGTGAACTCCCTTTTTCCCATCACATTGGCCTCTGGAAGACATTTGAGAATCTCCTTAAAATAAATATATCCTCAAATAATATTTTTGCTAAAGTTGAACCTAAATCTGCTGGAACCTGTAAAACTATCAATTTGGAGAAAACCAAAGGGACAGAGAAACATATCAAATGTGGCCATGGAAATGCAATCTATAAAATCAAGGCTGAAAAAAAAATCTCAGGATAAAAAAATCTAAATTTTTCAAAAAATAATCTCTTGTTCTAACTTCTCTGTTTGGCCATTGTCTTTCATAAAGTTGTGTTACTACAAGTGTTAAGATTTATCAGAGTATAAGCCAAGTGCAAATAGCTAACTAAAATTAGAGAATTGTAAAGAGCTCAATTACGTTCAAGTGGGAGGTGGAATTATTTAATCCAGGCCCCTTTGCTGTCATTCACTTCAAGTCTATCTATACCAGGGTCTCCTCGTGTGCTCCATGTTTGCTGCTTTGAACTGAATTGACTTTGTGGTCTTAGTCCCAGGGGCGTATTGAGCTCACTTCCTCCATCTATTTTCTTGTCCTTTTGCAGGGATGTAAATAACAGCTGACTGTTCTTAAGTTTATAATTGTTCTTCTTTAGTATCATAGATTGCTCTCCTTGACCTAACTTTTTAGTTTTTCATTTTACAAACTTTCCTTCTTATTTCTATGCAAAAATATTGGAGTGCATACCATGTGATTGGAGCTAGAGATAGAGAGTTGAATGAAGTTACATGGTGTCTACCTTCAAAGGGCCCTCTATCTGTTATACTGTCCATTGCAGATTCTGAGAAATTTACTACTGCTTATCTTCATTCACTTGTCACTTTACTCTCTGGAAGAGTTGCGTGCTTCTGAACTGTGAGATTTTACTCTGCGCTTCTGCTTCAGATCATTTATAAGATGTTAGATAAAAATGACCCCAGAATTATTCATGAAAAATCCCACTCTTTGCCCTTTGCCATAAATAGAAGTAATCGATTCTCTCTACCAGCAATTTGCTTTTTAAAAGACACTTATTATCTGATCAAATGACTTTTTCTTTTCCCCAGTCTCTTTTTGACTCATTGTTTAAAACAACCTTTAATGCAATTTAGCCCAAACATTTTCAATCTACCTTTATTCGTATGTACCTGAGCTTAGATATACCACTCCACTCTCGACAGCCATAACAAAATATTTAATTTTCTTTACAATGGCAAACATAATACATAAAAATTGTGAAAAGTTAGGAAAGTAAAGATTTAAAATAGAGAACTATAGTAACCCATAACCCCAGATGTTTATTCTTTTATCCACAATCCCTCAAAGGACTAAGTGGATCATCCCATTGTGATCCTACCAAACTCCTATTTGTTTGGTTGCTTCAAGACTGTTTTTCTTTATGATTGATCTTACCAGCTTGCTTAGTGTGGAAGTGTAGGTGAGACCTACAGTTCTATGGTTCATAAAAATCCTTCAGGAATTGTTTTCATGTACAACACGAGAAAATATTCACTCTTCAAGTCAGGGAAGTGAGGGAATTTTCCACATTTGTGCTTCAGAATTAATTGGGCTATATATTTAAATTATAAAGATGTTTATAATTGATTTGTGAGCTGGATTTGGGGATATGATATTCCAAATAGGCAGAGTAGTAAACAACATGCCTTTGGAAGTAAACTGCTTTCGTCTCTGTTAAAAGACCATTTTTAAATTTTTAAATCTTTTTTTCCTTTTGCTTTTGCTATTGCTTCAGAAAGTCGTGAGTGTGACCTCGTATTCACCTCTGCATTGCGTACTCCTTTCTAATATCTCTCTACGCTGATTATCTTCTTGGAAAAATGTCTTTGGAATTGTGAGGGCAAATGCAAGCTAATGTCAAACAAGCCCCTTTATAACCTCTGGGCAATAAAACGGTTGATACTTACTAGACAATGGTGACATGTTAAATAAACTATTTGAGAATAGCTGGTGTTTGTGAACCAAAAAAATGCTCATAATAAAATCCCAGTTTTGGGTGTCTGATTTCTTTCCTACATACCATGAATCAGGGGCAGGTCTTTAAAATTCTATCTAAATTAGGAATTGGTCACAAGCGCTATTAATGATCACGTTCTGCTGGGAAACAATTGTAATTTCACAGTTTATAATGGATTTTACTATTGAGAGTATTTAAATATGAGATGAGACACCAGACCTGGTTGCCTTTGTGATTCTGATTATTACTATTATCATTTAATTCTTTCCGGTCAACATTTATCAGGGGTTAGTTGATAGATTTTTTTTTTCACAAAATTTCCTTTGTTTTCCCAAATGCTAATATTCAAAGACTGTGTCTATTAATTCAGAAAATATACTTTGCTTTAGAATGTTAAAATCAATAACTTATTTTGTAGGAGTTTAAATTCTGATAATAACTTTCATGATTTTAATTAATTAAATATGAATTAAAAATAGGATTTCTACAGAATAAAAAGCATCTGGACAAATATTGGTAACAGGAAACTGAAGTACAGGAAAAATAAGAGAGGCTTTGAGACCTTTGAGTAAATTCAAGGTTGTAAACTTAGCTGAATTACATACTGGGGGCTCAGAAGTCTCACATGTTAATTCTAAATGCCTGTCTAAAAATTTGGAAACGCTCTTTAGAGGATGGAAATATTCCAGAAGGTTGCAAACAGGCAGATGAAATTACCCATTCCATAAACTCCAGGCTACTGGTGACTTTGATGTTCACTATGGGCAATATATTGATTGATTAATTTTTTTATTCAGCCATTTAGTCATTCAGTAATCATTTATACCATTTATACCAATGTGCCAGATATGGTATTAGGTGTTAGGAATGCAGTAGTAAACAGAAAACTAACCTGAACTTTAATAAGTTTATGATCCAGAGATTACATACAAGTAAATAGTCAGTTTAGGTGTTAGGAATGCAATAGTAAACAGAAAACTAACCTGAACTTTAATGAGTTTATGATCCAGAGATTACATACAAGTAGTCAGTTAATGCAGAAGCAGATAGTACAAAATGGGTTTCCAAAGAGTATAAAGTAAAAGATTTTAATTTCTTACCAGAAGGTCCACTAAAAAATGAAAATTAAGATGTCAAGGTATATGTGTGGGGGAAGGCAGGACAGAAGTGTGGAGGGGACAGGGAGCTGAGAGAGCTTTTCAGAAGAAAAAGATGGCATAGGTCCAGATCTGAAGGCAAAAAAGAGCATGACATAGTTGGGAGGCATATTAGGGATTCAGAAAAGATTGTAGAACAGCTTATTGAAGGGGATCAGCATGGGTTTACAAAAAATATATCAAATCAAATTATGACATTTTTTTCCTTCTTTACTTTCTCACTTTCCTCTCTTCCTACCCTCCTACCTTCCTTCTTTCCTTCCTTTCTCTCTCTCTTGATCTTCCTTTCTTTCTTTATTTTTTAAAAATATTTTATAACTACTACTCTAAATGGATAAGGACAAGGCAATTGATATATCATTTGGGGAACTCAATAAGGCAATTTACACTAAATCTTTATTGATACTCGTGTGAATCATATAGTTGATTAACTTTACTAAAAGGGTATTGGCTAGTAAAGGGATTTTCTAGTGACTTAGCTTAGGTTCTTTCTTTAGTCCTGTATAGTTGAGTCTATTCAAAATTTGAGTCAAGATTTTCAGACTCTTTTTCAGGTTTAGGAATGATGCAAAAATACATCAAATGATTGAACTGGGATGTAGAAGATCTTAGGGTGGAATTATGAATCAAACATGACAAGATAAATTATGAGTTTTTTTTGTGATTATAACAGTAATAAGTATTTATTGTAAAAAACTAGGAGCCATATTAAAAAAAGTTATATGCCAGGCCTAATACACATAGTACCTTGAAACAATAAACTTTAAAACAATATATATATATATATTTTTTGTGTATTGTTATACAAACACTTTGTAACATATTAGAATATTATTTTATTGCACTGTTTTCTTAATTATTATCTTTGCAGGTTAATAAATTTATGTGTCATTCAACATCATGGTGGCTACAAAGTATTCCACTAGGTAGATACACTATAATTAACAATGGACTCTGGACAAACATTTAGTAGTTTGATACATATTATCATGATCAAGAATGTTTTGATAATACCTGCGTGTATTCATCTCTATATACTTGCCTTTATATATATTCAGTTTCTAGAAATGGACATGCAGGGTCAAATGGCAAACTTTTTCAAAATCTGGTATACATTGCTAAATCAGCAAGATAAAATTTAACAACCATGCCTACAAAACTCCGAGAACAAGCAAAGCAGGTTGAGAAACACAACTTTTGAAAAATCTTAAAGGAATTTAGGTGATATTATTATAATGCGATGTGACTGCATTGGTATCTTTTTGCACTTCATAACTGTAGCAGAACCTACCTCAAGAGACATTTGGAAACATGAAGGGACATTTTTGGTCGTCAAAATGACTGGGGGATATTGCAAACATTTAGGAGTAGGCAGTGTAGAGTAGGAGACAACGTAGCAGTAGCCAATGCAGAGTCCAGCACAATGAATTTGTCCACATAAATGCCAATAATACATACTATTTTTGACAAACACTGAGCACTTGTGCTTATAGGCTGTTTTAATACAATAGTGTTTAGATATGGAGGAATAACATGAATATATTAATTTATTTACAATATATGTTTTTAATTTTATATCCTCCAGTTTAAGATGTGAATCAGCCATGCAAATAAGTTTCTTTTTTATGTACCAATTCTTATCAATTATTAGCAACAGCCAAGAAGGCAGGGGTGCAAAGCACTCAGAAACCATGTCCAGGCTTGGAATGTACTAATCAGTTAATGCCAGTCAGATTTGTTAAACAGGGGACACATAGTATTTCTGCTAAACATTTGTTGTTACCAATTTGTTTAACTATATTCTGTAAGAAAGAATGACCAGAATTCAAAACTATGTCATGATTCCATGCATATATATACTCTGTTTTGTCAAAATTCCTTTTAAAACGAAGCATTCAAAATGGAGTGCGAGATTTTCAGGTTGCTTATGGGCTGAATTGTGTTCCTCCTAAATTCATCTAGTGAAGCTCTAGCCCCTAGTATCACAGAATGTGAATGCATTTGAAGATGAAGCCTTAAAGTGGTGATTAAGTTCAAAGGAGATGATTAGGTTAGGCTCAAATCTAATCTCATTGGTATCCTTATAAGAGGAAATTCGTATACACAAAGACCAGGGATTTATGTACACAAAGGAAAGATCATGGGAGGACGTGGTGAGGAAGGGGCCATCTGCAAGCCAAGAAGAGAGGCCTCAGGAGACACCAAACCTACCACACCTTGATCATGGACTTCCAGCCTCCAGAACTGTGGGAAAATAAGTTTCTGTTATTTAAGCCACCAAGTCTGTGGTATTTTGTTATGGTAGCCCTAGCAAACCAGTACAATGTCTTTATTAATACTTCACTAGATGAACTTAATTACACATTTTTATTATGATACAATAAAGGGATAATGCATTTTGAATTATATCATTATTGAGATCATCATTACATACGCTATAGTAAAAGAAATTAAAGAAATAACACTTAGAGTGTCTTCAAAATGCCACTTTTTTTTTTTTGTACTACCGACCCACTCTTTCACTGTTTTTCTCTTCCTTCTGGCTTGAACTTTCCGATTAAAATCATCTTTGTTGGACAACAGGAAAGAAATAAGCAAAGAAACCTCTAAAATGTATGTCATTAGTGATTATCTCCTTTCCTATGGCATAGAAGCATTGATGAGCTTATCAAGTGAGTGAATTGCTGCTCTGGGAGGTTCACAGGACATGAGATCCAGGAAGGAGCATGTACAAGTAGACTAGTGGTAGATATATAGGGAAGAAATAAGGGATAGAAAAATAATTTTTTAAAGGAAAACCAGCTATACATTGTCATTTATTGAGAGATCAAATGAAGTCCCAAACCTAAGGAGAAAAACACAAACTATTAATCAAACCCTGAGCCTTATACTTGAGTTGGGTGAGATCCAAGAGAGGTAAAGGAATCAAACTTTTTTCCTGATGATTAAGATTAGAATATGTCCTTATATGAATTGCTTAGACATCTCATACAATATTTTTAAAGAGTTAGTTTCATAATTATGCTTTTGAAACCCATATTATCCTAGAATTGCCATTACACATTGTAGTCAAATTGGCTATTTATTTTCTGATCAGTGCCTTTCTGTAATGCTGCTAGTGGGAGAAGCTTCACAAAGCATCACTTTGGAATGCCCTGGGATATTCAATGTTTGCTGCTCTGTCATGAGAGGCTGTAAAAACCAAAAGCCACCTGCTGGGAAGTATGGCCCCCGTGTGTGGACAGTAAGGTGTTTGTGTTGGTACTTCAACAAACAAATGTATAACAAAGCTATTGAGAATTTCCTAGTATTTTGACTTGAACACAGTGGCTATGCATTTTCATTTCTAACTCAGTAATCTGGCAAGCAAAGGGGTCATGGTCTGTTTGACTTTGTAAGTCTTTCTCCAAGATATGGTGTATATTTGGGAGCACTGCAAGGTTGAGTAGACAAAGAAAACATATTTAAAATTGCAGATGTTATTTTTAAATTGTTCATAAGTAACAGGAAACTACAGGATGATATTTAACTACTTTGTAGGTAGCAGGCAATTTGCATTTGTAATATCAGCATAATGAGTTTAAGATGTGCACTGATCCAATTTCAGTTTATATGGAATGCAACAAAGCATGTTTATGGGTAACCTAAAAGCATATAAATCAGGGAAAAATATAAAATGTCAAAAAATGCAGAGCTGCCATAGTAATTGCGCTTGCTTGAAACATTTCATCCTATATATCCACAATGTCTATAGCAATTAATACCAAAGGTAATGACAGTGAATGGAGAAAATAAGATTTTCTATTTTTAAATTTCCGTGAGATACAATAGTGGATGACTTGCTCTAAAAAGATGCCCCACAGTAAAATCTTATATGATTGATAGTTCTTTAATTAAAAATAAAAAGGTATTCCATAGTCATGTTAGTTTTTCTGTCAGAAATAGCTGATAGACTTTGGCCATGCTGGCCTTTCTTTGTATTTTAGTTGTTGCTCATTAATTAAATTTACCATATCTTCCTAACTCACTTAAATATTCAAAGGGTCATTTTATCCCAGAGAGGCATGTGAGAGTTTTCTCATTCATCACAATTTTGAGAGAAATATACTTCATTATTTCAAATTATTTTTATGTTTTTGTTTTTCTCTTTGGTTGACAATTATTTTAATAAGTACATAAGAATTGTGATGATGAATGCTGTAATACAAAGGCAACAGAGTCAATGTAAACTATTACACACATATTTATATGTGTTTATAACAGAAATATATATTTATATTATTTATATATAATTATACATGTAAAATTATATACAATTATATATGTATATATAATATATAAATATATATTTATAACATTTATAATATTTTATATTTACATTATAAATGCAATATCCAGGCTACCATTAGGCAGGGGCCACTTGTTTTTGTAACTTACTGGTTGGACTCTTGTGTTTGTTCTCTATCTCGCTCACTTCCTAGGCCCTTAATAAGACCAACAAAAAGATGTAATAATAAGGGAACTATTAAAAGATACTTTATTCTTTTAGTAATTAGAGCAAAACAAATTAAAAATACATAATTATATACCATTTTATACACTATCAATTTGTAAAATTTAAGAGTGTGATACTATGGTAAAGATAAGAGAAATAACCTTTTGTAAGAGTATGAATTGCTACCAAAACTTTGGAAAGCAATTTGTCAGAATCTTGTAGGGCTAAAGATACCCATTGATTCTACTATGTATCTAAAACAGTAGACCTCTGGATATCTACTTATAAAATTTTTCCAAAACTTGCAGAAGAAGGGTAATTATTGTATTTTTAAAATAGAAGAAAAATGACCACAACCTACCTAACCATCTCTTAATAGAATAATAAGTGTATATCTTTAATTAGTAAAGTGGAATGCTGCATAACAGTTAAAATGAATTAGTCAGAGCTTCATGTATCACAATGCATATAACTAAAAAGATCAATAGATTGAGTGATAAAATGATATTTGAGTGTGACAATATGTGTGTAAATTAGAAAATATACAAATGATAGTATATGCATTTTTTAAAATGTGTTTGAAACTGATAAATATTAACATCAGAGTGGTAGTTACCTCTGGAAAAGAAGGAAGAAGAAATAAGGAGTGGGGTCTTAGCTGTATTTACATGCTTTTACAAAGCATGATCTAGAACAAATGTAGCAATATGTTAACATTTAATAAATCTGAGTTTTCTACACATAATATCTTAGTCTGTTTTCTGTTGCTATCATGGAATACCACAAACTGGGTAATTTATAATAAAAATAAGCTTATTTCTTACAGTTCTGGAGACTGGGAAGCATGACACTGGCATCTGGTAAATGCCTTCTGGCTGCATGCATAGCATTTGCGAGTCTTGCTTCCCTGTGTTCAACAGAACTCATGATTTCTGGCCTGAAGATAAGACACAAAGTCCAGCTCCCTCTGAGCACAGTCAGCATGGCTCTCAGAAAGCACAGTACACAATATCCGTCTCTTTTCTGTGATTGAAGTTCGGAATTAACCAGGAGTCAATTATTCTGGTATTAAATTGAAGTTGAAGTCACTGGGAATTGCAGGGCAATTTAAAGAAAATGTGTTAGTGAGATTGGGTAATAGCAGATTTGAGTCTCTCTCACACACACAAGCTCCATGTGGTATTCCATATGAATACAAAATGGGCAAAACCTTATAAAAATGTGGTAGGATAACTACATTGAAATAACTGAGGTATGGAGTCACTGCCAGGATTTTTAACATTCTGCTATCAATTGTTCTTTTAATTTTTAGCCTCTATCCTACAAGTGACCTTAAACTTTCACTTTTTTAATGTAATTTTTACTTCTTTAACTTCTTCTGTCCCTTTGTCTTATTTCCTGCATCTTTACTAAGGTCTTAAAATGGCAAATTCTAAAATACTGATTCTTTAGTTTTCATTTGGAGTTTTCAAAGCCCTATGGTGATATTTGCCACACAATAGTTTTCAAAATTTAAAGCCCGTCCATTTTTGGTAGAAACTACCTCATCTTACAAATCAAGCGTGGTTATCCCTGTTTAACAGAGTTCATGATGTAAAACAGAAATGTAGGAGAATAACTCTCATAATGCCAGAGGAAATCATGACCCTGAGGCAAGGTAGCTGAAATGTGAATCTATTACAGTAGCACCTACTTGGTAAATAAGAACTACAAAAGGACGTAAATAAAGTTACGGTTATTAGGAAAGATAATTATATAATACTATATATAAATATTGCATATCTATAATATTATAATTAGAGGTAAACCTGGGATGTGGTCATTGAGATTGAGATAAAAGCGGATAAAATTTTATTATAGCAGATAAAATTTGAGCCACAGTTCAAGGGACTTTGAGGAGGTCAATTTGCACATGGAGTCCAGGGGATAAGGTAGTGTTTCAAACAGAAGAGTGCCTTGCTTTCTCTGGATGTCTGGAGGGACAGTTCAGCCTGAGACTAAGAAAATAGGTCTTAAGCATAGAGGTGGGTCTAGAAGAGGGAAAAGTGCTAACTTTTTGTCAACTACAATACACATAATTGTGTATTTACATCTTAGAAAAAATGCATGTAGTTCTTCTCCTAAACTGATCTAATAAAAATTACTATTCATCTTCGAATGCATTATAGCATATTCTAGACTCTGAAATAATTTTTGAGTATTTGTTTCTGGTGATATTCCATGTAAAAAATCTGAACTGCATACCTCCTTATGCATATTCTGTAGTGCAGAGATATTCCAAACTGATTACTAGTATTACCCCAGGAGTTAACAAAAATAGATAGACAGGAGGATGGTTGGATGGATGGATGGATAAATAGATACATTTTTGTTCTCTTACCAGATTTACCATTGGAAGCCTTAGGAGTGAGACAAAGCAGGAATGCCCTCTTGAGGACCTGTGTCCTCTGTACCAAAAGCATGGAAATAACGTAAAATTTTGAATTCCTTCAAGGGACATTCCTGGCACCTAGATAACCCGAGAAGTAAATAATCAGCTTGAGAAACAAGAAAGTAATAGTAGCTTAAAACAATAGTCAAGGAACCTAGAACCACGGGATGTTTGGTGCCCCTATAGAAACTAAAGAAAACATCTTAACATACGTTTCAAAGCTGTTTTTCAGAAACCTGCATCCCAGTGAATGGATCCACTGGCACATAGAACTCAGATAAGGAGGAAGTGAAGATTCAACTCTGACCGCTCTTCTTTGCTCTCAATTTCTCCCTGAGGGGCCTGAAAGGAGTGACACCCACAAGCCAGAGCTAACATTTTTTCTGCTGACCCCAAATTCTAAAACAAATCTTCTCCTCCTTAACCTATTGCAATTCAGCACATCTTTGAATCTACATATAACCTGTAAGCTCCTGCTTCAAGACATCCTGCCCTTTTAGGTTAAAATCAATATGTAGCCACCATTTATTAATTTATAATTTTGTCTTTCCAAAAATGTACCACTGCCTTTAAAATCCCTTATCTTCAAGCCTCTGGAGAGGTCAGGATTTAAGTATTAGCTCCTTACTCCTCTTTGCTTGGTGCCCTGCAAATAAATGCCCTCCTTTCTCCCACTGCAAACTTCAGTATGGGTATCTGGTCTTCCTGTGCCAGGCAGGCAGACCCCAGTTCGGCTCTATAACAGCAGTGGAAGTCTGGCATTGCAGTGGAGACTATGAGAGAAACATATACAACAACGGCAAGGTGAGAACTGGGATTTCCAAGGGCTTAGTCCCTGGAGAAATGACCCTCTCTTTATCCAGTGATGGCAGCATCCAATTCTCAGGAGAAGCTCCCGTGGGAACTGCTCTGGTGGAGCCTTCTGTTAGCAGTTGTTATAAGGGTATTGGTTCCTTTCTTTAGCAGTCAGGTGAGCTGAAAGGAAACAATGGCCCAGAGAGCTAAGGTGTTTTGGTTTCACTAACAGGCTATTACTAATGACCCCTGAAAGGTGTTAAGGACACTATTTGGGAGTTCATTAAAGAAGGTGAGAGTAGGAATTACGGGATTGGGCCAATAAAGGAATAATAGGGTTGTGCCCAAGAATTCTGGGACTGAACCACGCAAGTCACAGGAGGTGGTTTTTTCCAAATGTGGGGAGGCTCCAGTCCTGCTGCAGTGCTTACATATCTGAAAACAGGTGACATTTTTGACCCTACTCTATCTTTCATGGTAGTCTCACATTTCCTTCTGGTGGAAATGCTTGTATCTCCTTCTTGCTTCTGATATCATAAATTTTCTAGCATCTTTCCTAATTGGCTTATCTGTGATGTGCTTCCCTGAGCCTGGCTTATCCTTAGTCTGTTCTATTTACCTCGTTGTATCCTCACAATACAAACAATTCCCCACATGTAAAGCAACACCGTTACCTCTTTAGGACCATTAATGCTCCTCACCTCTTGTTAAGAACTTTAAGGATGTAGTTATGCAAATATGGTCACCTAAATTTTTGAGCCCAATTTTTACAAGGGCAGTCGAAACAAAAGTGCTAATTTTCTTTTCCTGAACAACGTGTCTACATGTTAGCAGTATGGTGTAGTGGAAAGAATATATCCTATCATATCAGAGACACCTAATTTTAAATTCCTTCTATTGCTTTCTAATTGTGTGACAAGTTACTAGATCTCTCTGAGATTCAACTGTAAATTGAAAGTGATTCCTACTTTATAGGGCTATTGTTAGAATTAAATGAGATAAGGAAGGAAAATATTTAACATGTAGGCATTACTCAACAAATATTAAAAATATTTTCTGCTACCTAAATTCATAGACAATAGGGAAAAATTCTTTTTTCTTTTTCCTTTGCTGAGTTCCCAAAATGAGCAACATTCTAGACTTAAAATCAGGGGTAAATAGTGAGAGGTATATGGGCCTCTAGGGTGTAATCGTCTGTTTTCACACTTCTATAAAGACATACCCGAGACTGGGTAATTTATAAAGAAAAGAGCTTTAATTGACTCACAGTTCCACAGGGATGGGGAGGCCTCAGGAAACTTACAATCATGGCAGAAGGAGAAGAGGCACATCTTACATGGTGGCAGGTGAGAGAGAGAAGAGCAAGCAAGAGCAGAGAAAATTGTCTTATAAAACCATCAGATCTAGTTGAGAATTCACTCATAATCACAAGAACAGCATGGGGAAATTGCTTATGATCCAATTACCTCCACCTGGTCTCTCCCTTGACACATGGGAATTATGGGGATTATAATTCAAGATAAGATTTGGGTGGGGACACAAAGCCTAACCATATCATAGGGGTTCCCTATATTAAATTTAACTTTTAATGGTTGTAGGCCTATGTATTTTTGGGGTGAGGGTTCATGGCTTTCTTCAGATTTTTAAATGATCTATGACGTACACACCCACTTAAAATGTTGGGAATCCCTGTTTTACCTGCCTTATGAATCAAACTAATTTTCTCCATTAAGTTGGAGGTTCTCATTCAGTAAACTTCCATGATTCTGTCTTCAAATATTCTCGATTTCTGTGAGTATATTTAATTAAGGAGCATTTCATAGAGTAGGTGTGAGATCAAATGAGATAATGTATATAAAATGTTTTCTTAAGCTGTAAAACTCTATGTAAATAAAGGCGTGGTTAATATCAGCAACAGCCTGTATTATACTGTTGCCTTTGTAGCTGTAGAAGATCTCCTCCTGATTTGTTATGATAAAAATTATCATAATGATGACAACATTAACCACAATTATATTGCAATCTTATCACAATGCTCAGCTTCGTAAGTTAATTGAAACCCTGGAGAAACCTAATGGTGACTATAATTTTTCTTAGGCACCATTTGTAATCTATCAATTTAGAGCTACAATTATTCTAATACTTGAAGAAATCTTTGATGGCATCTAATTTAACCTTTGTTTTTAGTTGGGGATAGAGTCCTGATGAAAGAAAGTGATGGCCCACAGCCATACAGCTAGTTTGTTGAAAGTTAGGACAAGTGGATGTAATCAAGCTATTTTCCTGCACCCTTTACTTGGTTGAAATAGTAATGTAAATGATCTTTCCAATTTTTTAAAGGGAATGGCACTTAAGGAAAGTCCTGTTTAAAGTGTTCGTAGTGGTAGATTTAAACAAAAAAGATATATTATTGTGAAGAACAAGAAAAAATCTATCTTCCATTGAGTATCTCCCATCAAAGTATATTTTAATTTGTGTGGCCCAGAAATTTACTTCAATTATATAAAGTGTTTGCTTCAGCAGTTAGCAACTTGTTTCTCAGATTCTGGTGTTTTAGTCAAGGCAGTTTGGTAATAATGAACCATTTAGGCAAGCCTAAATGGAAAGATACATTGAAGAATAAAGAAGCAAATCTCAGCCAGGCACTGTGGAAGATGTATGACCTTTGAGGACCTGGGGGCCTTTAGGGCCAAGGCTTTTCTTTGTATGTCTGTTTTGTTCTCCTATCCAAGAGAAGAGACCATCTTTGTCTGCATCTCATCTTTGAACATGTGGTCAAAAATGAAGGAGTCAAATTTGATCCTGTGTGAACTTGCAGGTCAAGTAACTAAACTGTTGTGCTAAGGTCTCTGTATCTCTTTATTCATGTTAGAAGGAGAGAGATAATCTGATCCTTGAGCAGCTAAAGATTGTCCCCTAGGCTGCAGGGCTCACCTCTGGTCCGTCCAATGGCTAGAGGTGAAGTGTTACTAATATTTTGTTCCATTGATCAGCTAATGCCACATTTTTAGTGGAACTGATATAATGCTCAGTTACTTGAGAAGAGGAAATTGCAGCTAACTGGCAATTTAAAACTGACTTAAAATAGGATAAAATAATGGTTCTGAAATTTCTAGGGTTCCATTTTTTGTTGTTGGCAGAATTATATTTTGAGACATGTATGTTGGTATGTGGTCTAGCAATGAGACTGGCTATCTTAAATAGGTACGGTCCTGTGTAAAGCCAGATATATGATTGCTATATTTTCAGTATCAGGAAACTATAGAAGACTGTTTTCCACTGGAAAAGCAAGGATCTAGGAAATCTATGGGTGATTCTAATGAGCTATGAGGGAGTCTAGTACTATTTTTTTCCTGGTTTAATATAGAATTACATGAACCCATTGGTATAAACAACTGCCATGTAGGTTATTTCTGTCTATGTTCTAGTTGCTGTTGTCACCTCTCACCCTCAATGCTACTCTTGAGTTGAGGGCATAGTATTTAAATGACTACCAAATTACACAAGAAATGTGGGGTTATTCACAGTGAAATACCTGCTGAGAGGTTGCACATCATTTTCAGTTTTATCAGTTTAATAAGTTATGTTTTTAAAAAATTAATATTTATTTTAAAGTGTATGTAGTAAGTATACATATTTATGGGTTAAATGAGTATTTTGATACAGGCATACAAAGAGTAATAATCAGATCAGGGCAAATGTGGTATATATCACCTCAAGCATGATCATTTGTTCATGTTATAGTTTCAATGATATTCTTTTAGATATTTTAAATGTGTAATATATTATTATTAAGTATAATCATCCTGTTACACTATCAAATTTTAGCTCTTATTGATTCTAATTATTTTTTGTACACATTTATCATCCCCACTTTCCCTGCATTGCCCCACTACCTTCCCCAGTGTCTGGTAACCATTCTACTCTCTATCTCCATGAGTTCAATTGTTTTAATATTTAGGTCCCACAAATGAGTGAGAACACGCAAAGTTTTTCATTCTGTAATTGGGCTGGCTTATTTCACTTAACATAATGACCTACACTTCCATCCATGTTGTTGCAAATGATATGATACGATCATATTTTATGGCTGAATAGTACTCCATTTTGTATAATACCACGTTGTCTTTATCCATTCATTGCTGATGGACACAAAGATTACTTCCAAATCTTGGCTACTGTGAATAGTGCTGCAAGGAACATGGGAGTGCAGATATATCTTTGACATATTGATGTCATTTTCTTTGGAAAAATACCCAATAGTGGGGTTGCTGGCACATATGATTGTTCTATCTTTAGTTTTTTGAGGAATCTTCACACTGTTCTCCATAGTGGCTGTACTAATTTGCATTCCAAACAACAGTGCACCTCCTCGACCAGTATTTGTTTTTCTCGTCGTTTGGACAAAAGCAATTTTAAATAACGTGAGATATCTCATGGTAATTGGGATTGGCCATTTCTCTGATGATTAGTGATGTGGAGAACCTTATCATATGCCTATTTTCCATTTGTATGTCTTCTTTCGAGAGAAGTTTATTTAGATATTTTGCTTAATTTTAAATAAAATTATTAGATTTGTTCCTTTAGAATTGTTTGAGCTCTTTATATATTCTCATTAGTAATCTTTTGTCAAATGGATAGTTTGCAAATATTTTTCCCACACTGTGCATTGTCTCTTGACTTTATTGATTGTTTTCTTTGCTGGGTAGAAGCTTTTTAACTTGATGTAACTCCATCTGTCCATTTTTCCTTTGGTTGCCTATGCTTGTGAGGTATTACTCAATAAATCTTTGCCCAGTCCAATGTCTTGGAGAGCTTCTCTAAAGTTTTCTTTCAGTAATTTCATAGTTAGAGGTCTTAGATTTAAGTCTTTAATTCATTATAATTTGACTTTGTATATGGTGAGAGAGAGAGGTGTAGTTTTATTCTTTTGTGTATAGATATCCAGTTTTCCCAGCATGATTTATTGAAAAGGCTATATTTCCCCAGTGTATGTTCTTGGCACCTTTGTCAAAAATGAGTTCACTCTAGATGTATGGGTTAATTTCTGGTTCTTTATTGTATTTCATTGGTCTGTGTGTCTCTTTTTTTTTTTTTTTTTTTTTTGAGATGGAGTCTTGCTCTGTTGCCCAGGCTGGAGTGCAGTGGCGCAATCTCAGCTCACTGCAAGCTCCACCTCCCGGGTTCACACCATTCTCCTGCCTCAGCCTCCCAAGTCGCTGGGACTACAGGTGCCCATGACCACGCCTGGCCAAAGTTTGTATTGTTTAGTAGAGATGGGGTTTCAACTTGTTTGCCAGGATGGTCTCGATCTCCTGACCTCGTGATCCACCCGCCTTGGCTTCCCAAAGTGCTGGGATTACAGGCGTGAGCCACCATGCCCAGCCTGTGTGTCTCTTTTTATGCAAGTACCATACCATGCTGTTTTGATTATGACATCTCCATGTATAATTTGATGCCAGGTCATGTGATTTCTCCAGGTTTGTTCTTTTTTGGTCAACATGGCTTTGGTTATTCTGGGTATTTTGTGGTTTTATATACATTTTAGGATTGTGCTTTCTATTTCTGTGAAGAATATAATTGGGATATTGATAGGAATTGCACTGAATCTGTGAGTTGCTTCGATTTGTGTGGAAATATTATCAATATTGATTCTTACAATACATGAACATGAAGTATTCTTCCATGTGTTTTATGTCCTCTTCAGTTTCTTTCATCAGTGTTTCACAGTTTTCACTATAGACATATTTCACTTCTTTGGTTAATTCTTAGGTATTTTATTTTATTTGTAGCCATTTCAAATGAGATTACTTTCTTGATTTCTTTTTCAGATTGTTTGCTGTTGGCATATATAAATGCTACTGATACCTGTATATTGATTTGTATCCTGCAATTTTACTAATTTCTTTTCTTAGTGCTAATAGTTTTTTGGTGGAGTCTTCAGGTTTTTCCAAATATAAGATGATAGTATATGCAAACAAGGATAATTGACTTCTTCCTTTCCGGTTTGGATGCCTTTTATTTCTTTCTTTTGTCTGATTGCTCTAGTTAGGACTTTCAGTTCAATGTTGAGTAACAGTGGTGAAAGTGGGCATCCTTGTCGTGTTTCAGATCTTAGGAGAAAGGCTTTCAGTATTTCTCCATAAAACATGATACACAATGTGAGTCTGACAAGTATGTCTTTTATTGTGTTGAGGTTTGTCCTTTCTACACCAAGTTTGTTGGGTTTTTTTATCACAATGAGATGTTAAATTTTATCAAATATATTTTCAGCATTAACTGAAATGATCATGTGGTTTTTTTCTTCATTCGGTTAATAGGTTAATATGATGTATCATATTGATTGATTCATGTATGGTGAACCATCCTTGCATCACGGGGATAAATCCCACTTGGTAGTGACAGATGATTTTTGCAATGTGTTTCTGAATTTGGTTTGCTGTTATTTTGTTGAAGATTTTTGCATCAATATTCATCAGGGATATTGCTCTGGTTTTTTGTGTGTTTGTTTGTTTTTAATATGTCTTTGCCTGGTTTGGTATCAGGGTGACACTGGTCTTGTAGAATGAGTTTGGAAGGATTCTGTCCTTCTCTATTTTTCAGAAAAGTTTGAGTAAGATTATGTATTAGGCTGTTCTTTCATTGCTGCAAAGAAATACCTGAGACTGGGTAACTTATAAGAAAAAAGAAGTTTAGTTGGATCACAGTTCTGCAGGCTGTACAGAAAGCATAATGCTGGCATCTTCTTGGCTTCTGAGGAAGTCTGAGAAAACTTACAATCATGGGAAAAGGTGACGTGGGAGAAGAAATTTTACATATCAAAGGCAGGAACAAGAAAAAGGGGGGGGGGTGCCATACACTTTAAAACAATCAGATCTTGTGAAAACTCACTCATTATTGTGAGGCCAGTACTAAGGGGATGGTGCTAAGCCATTCATTAATAACCCTTGTCAGGATACAATCACCTTCCACCAGGCCCCCTCCAACATTGGGGATTACATTTCAATATGATATTTGGTCAGGAACACACATCCAAACTATATCATTCTGCCCCAGCCCCTCCCAAATCTCATATCTTTCTCATATTTCAAAATACAATTAGACCTTCACAATAATCCCCCCAAAAGTCTTAACTCATTCTAGTATTAACTCAAAAGTCCAAAGTCCAAAGTCTCATCTAAGACAAGGGAAGTCCTTTCCACCTTTGAACCTGTAAAATAACAAACAAATTAGTTACTTCCAAAATACCATGTGAGTATGAGCATTAGGAAAACATTCCCATTCCAAAAGGGATAAATCAGCCAAAAGAAAGGAGCTACAAGCCCCACACAAGTCTGAAATCCAGCATGGCATTCATTAAAACTTTAAGCTTCACAATAATCTCCTTTTGACTCCATGTCCCACATCCAGGGCACACTCATGCAAGGGTGAGCTTTCAAGGCCTTGAGCAGCTCCACCCCCATGGCTTTGCAGTGTTCAGCACTGAGGCTTTGCTAAATAGGTAGCAAGGCCAAGGAAGGTGAAGCAATTTGACCAATAGCACAGAAATAAAACAAAAATTAAATTACTTTTATTTGCTAAACATGTATGTACATTGTAGGGAAAAGCATTTATATTTAAAAAGACAGCTAACTGTAATATAATAGCTTTTTATCTCTGAGGGATGATGTAAACCATCTCAGTGGGGACAAATATCTTTATTCTTTTTACTATAGAGTGTTGTGGGGAGAGAAAAAAGACAGAACAGGATGCCTAGTTTCTGCCTGTTTTTCTGGGCTACTTAAATTTAGGATCCAGAGTAGACAGGTAGACTTCTGTTTGGAAAAGCACATACGTATATACTTGGAGAAAAAGATAGGCTAGCTGGGAAGAGAGTATGAGGAACAGACAACCAGGTGACACATTTTGAGTTGGTACTTGAAAAACATGCTACCGAACAAGTCCATAGATGGGGCCCTTACAGGACTTATCAGTAGAGAGGTCTAATATTCAGTTTTAATTATGTATGTTATTAGATTGTAATCATTTTCCTGATCCAAAATTTCAGTACAGTCTTCAACACACATAATTTCCTTTCTTGGGTGAGAGAATTTGGTAAAAATCTAGAAAATGACATTGTGTGTTCACACCTGGGTCAGAAAGAAGACAGAGAAGAGAACAACTTTGGAGTAAAGAAGATACTGAGACAAGGAAGTGAGGAGAGATGGTGACTCAGAATCAGTTGTAATTATGGGGAACTAAATCCCTAGGAATTCACAAAATCACAAAATTGTGAGTTAGTGATCTTGAGCAATTTCGTTTACATTTCAAAGGAGAGTGTGATCTCAGTTCCATATACTTATCTCATTTAACACATGTGATTATGTGGCAAAGATAGAGTTGCAACTCCCGGGTTTCTTGAGTCTGTCTCTGTTTAGCATTCTTTCCATTATGCAAATGGAGGAAGGTGAAGCAAAACAATCTGGAATTGTTAAGAATTTGGGAGACTATGGTGGGTAAGTAAAGAAGAGTGTCCTATCTTTAAACTCTTTTAACAAATGGAGATTTCAATGCTATACTAAGGAACAAATGGTAAGAAATCAGCCCTAGTGTAGACAATAATGGGTGTACTTTTCTTCATTCTTGGCAAAGAATATAAAAGCAAAAATAAAACTGACTGAAAGTCAATCTACTGTTGTTATTATCATGCAAAGGTAAATCTAAACAGTGTCTATGCCAAAGTCATTCTCTGCTGGGTCTAACCTTCCCACAAGTCCCAGGTTTGCTGTGCACTGAAGACATCCGTTTGGGAAAGGCATGTAATCAACTTCCTTGCCCACAAGACTAAGCTCAAGGTGTGGCAAAAAATTTACATGAACCTGGGTATCTGCAAAACTTGGTAAAGCATCTCACTCACCAGAGCCAGGCAGTATCACATAGTGGCAAACTCCTTGTTAAGTATTTCAATTGTTCTTTTGAGGTTCACTGTATCTGTTTGCATACACCCCACTAGATTTTATTATGCATCTACCCTTTGCCAACTTAAAAAATAATCACAGTGTATAAATTTGGGAAGGAGAGAAGATTTTATTTCTTATAAAGGGTTATAGCCTGTAAGGTGGCCATCCTGCAGGTTGGGAAGTACAGCCACCAGCCAAGTGCCACCAGGCACTTTAAAGGAAGAGGGATTGTGGTACAGCTTTATGGTGAATAGTTTCGCTAAACATATGTATTCAACAGCCTACAAGAAGAGCTACGAATATGCATGAAAGTGGTCCTGAAACATGTGTATTGCAAAAACATGCATATAACATAAGACCTATATTCAATTTGAGATGGAAACTCAAATGAAACTCAGATGTATTACAGTTAGGCCTTATACATCAAAGGGTCCTTTCAGAACACAAAGGCGTGTAAGTGTGCAATCTCTGTAACAAGCTGGAACCAATCCATGGTCAGTGGTTTTATCTGAAAGAGTTACTAAAATCAGTCTCTTGTTCAATGAAAGCTGTAGTTATAGCTGGTGGAACAGGAGCTGGGGTCAGTTAGTCAGCATCTGGTGAAGTTACAAGTTGTTTTAATATTGCTTATCTCATGAACAATGTTTGTTTATCTGGTAGAGAAAAAGAAAAATCTTACGGCAGTTAGAGCATAGCTTATTCTTTAAACTTATTAATAGAGGTGCATGATGTAGCCCTTGCCTGGCATGGCCTTAGGTCCTGTTTATAAATTGGTATCTTTTACAAAGAGCCTGTTCTGTCAGTCTTATGATCTGTATTTTGACATTAATGCTGATCAGTTACTGTATCTAAATCATAAAAGGGAGTGCGGTGTAGTGAGGCATGTCTGATCCCCCATGCTGTCATTCCTAGGAATTCAGTCTTAAGGTTGTCCTGGGGTCCCCTTGGCCACAAGGGTGTTTATTCAGTTGATGTTGGCCTTAGGATTTTATTTTGAGTTTATACATTATTATTCTGATCATTTTCATTTTGAAATCTAACTCTTCAAGTTATTAGTTAACCAGTTAAAAATAAAATTATATTAGTCTAAAATGTGATTTCCATGTGAATAAGAATGGTGTATGCTTTGCTTTTGTTCTCTTCTTTAAAATTTTGTATGAAAAAATACATACAGTGAAACATGCATGTAAAATATGATGTTTTGAGTGTCTAATTATTTTGCCCATTTTCTAAAATTGAGCAGTTTTCCTTTCCTACAAAGTTTTAGGAATCATTTGTATATTCTCAATACATCTACTTTGTGACTCCCTCCCTTCCAGGACCACCTCTTCTCTCGAAAGTTGAAATGACTTTGGCAGCCTAAAATCCATCCTTCCATCATTAAACCAGTGAGATCTCAGCTTTCTTTTTAAGTTCTAGCTGCTCTATATCCCTCTGCTGACTGAGGGATTTCCTGGGGGAAAAACTTAGAAACATGAATCTCTTACTTTCTTTCAAGCCTTCACTTTCTGTCTGCTTTCGGTCACTCTCCTGTGCTTTCAGATAGCTTCAGATATTTTTTTTCCCCCAGATTTATCATTGTTAACAGTATGATGGCTAGTTCAATACATGCTATTTTACCATTAACTGGAACTGAATCATATTCCTGCTTTTGTTATTGTTGTATTCCCAGATGCTGTAATAATCCTTTCTATATTATAGATACTTAATATATATATTTTTAATTATTTTTATTTTATTTTATTTTTTTGAGACAGAGTCTCACTCTGTCACCCAGGCTGGAGTGCAGTGGCACAATCTCGGCTCGCAGCAACCTCCACCTCCTGGGTTCAAGCAATTCTCCTGCCTCAGCCTCCCAAGTAGCTGGGATTACAGGCGTGCACCACCATGCCTGGCTAATTTTTTGTATTTTTAGTAGAGATAGGATTTCACTACATTGCCCAGGTTGGTCTTGAATTCCTGACCCGAAGTGATCCGCCTGCCTGGCCTCCCAAAGTGTTAGGATTACAGGCATGAGTCCCTGCACATGGCCAAATTATTTTTGAAGGATTGCTTTTCTTTCTCTCCTGTCCTGAAAGGATTGTGCTTCTTTCTCTCCTGAAATTGCAATCTTTCTTTCTGCTTTACAAAGCAGAGTAAAACCTAAACTATTGTTGTTACAATACCAAACTCATGGCACAACACTGTGTAATTTAGAGTTTTATTATTTAATGTAACTCTTTGCTCCCTCTATTAATTATCTCTTGTAGTGTAACAGATTGCCCACAATTTGGACACTTACTACAACATGATCACAGTGTGAGTGGATCAGGAATACTGGCCCAGCTTAGCTGGGGGCCTCTGACTCAAGGTCTCTCAGGGCATTGCAGTCTCCTTTGAAGTAGAAATTGGGGAACAATTTGCTTTTAAATTCATTCACATTATGGTTGTTGGCAGAATTTCAGTTCTTCTCAGTATACTGGGCTGAGGACCTTATTTCCTCTCTGACTGCTGACCAGAATCCTCTTTCAGACTAAATGTAGACCTTTTCATCATGTACTCTTAACATGGCAGCTGCCTTCCTCAAAGAAGAAGAGGAGAGAGAGAACAAGAGAGAGTGACCAAGATGGCCATCACAGACTTTTTGTAACCTAATCTTGGAAGTGACACCCCATTCCCTCTGCTGCATTATCTTCGCTAGAAGTTAGTCATGAAATCCAACTGAAGGGGCGGGAATTTTACAAAAGCATGAATACCGGAGGCAGAGGTTTTTGGAGACCATCTTAGAAACCACCTACAACACTTCTCTTACATGGAGAGATGAATCATTTTAAAAAATGCATTTCAAAAATGCATGGATCTCCTATTTTATTTCAGGAACTGCTATGCTCTAAGGGGTGGAAAGATAAGGGATGAAACTATAAAATGGCTCACTTCTTATCCTCCAGGAACTTATGTTCTGGTTCAGGAGGCAGAACTATTGAAATGTGATCAGTGCTATAAAAGCTGTAGGAGTTGTGGGAGCAGAAAAACTTTTTAAGATGTAAGAAATGTTACCTTTGTAAACTAAAAATAAAATTCTAAGCCCCTCTAACCATCTGAATGAACCCCTCTTCTAGGCCAAGGCCATTTCAAAGTTAACCTGAAAACCCAGTTCAGGCCTTGAAGGGAAGTGGAGGTCATACATACCTCCTTTATGCCCTCCTCCCTTTGGAATCAGGCACAACTAACCAACATTAATATTAAAACAAAGCTTTTAAGCCTTTTTGTAGCAAAAAGACACTGAATTCCAGCCTGACTCTGGTATTGTGTCACACGACAGATAGCAGGCTCTGAAAGAAATTGAAGTATTTTATCCTAAAATATATTTCTTTGAAATATTTTGAAATGTCCCTGCAAAGCTGTCTCTTGTGGGGAAAATCTAAATTCTGTAGAGAATTTCTTTCCTTTTCCAGTTCTTTTCCTTGATCCAGGAGAGAATTAAAGGAGTCTGGTACCTTTTTTAAGTCTGATAAGAAACATTTACAATCTTTTCTTTCTCAAGCCTGTTACCTGTAAGCTTCATCTGCATAAGAACTTTGGTCTCCACAACCCCTTGTCTTAACCCAGACACTCCCTTCTATGGATTCCAGATCTTTAGATAAACTTTTTCAACCAATTGCCAATTGGAAAATCTCTGAATCCACCTATGACCTGGAAGCCCACACTTTGAGTTGTTTTGTCTTTTCAGACAGAACCAATGTACATCTTACATGTACTGATTGATGTCTTATATCTCCCTAAAACATATAAAACTAAGCTATAGCTCGACCACCTTGGCACATACCATCAGGACCTCCTGAGGGTGTGTCATGGGCATGTCCTTAAGCTTGGCAAAATAAACTAAACTGATTGAGACTTGTCTCAGATAATTTTTGGTTTATACCTTCATAAAGGAAGTGAAGCTTGGGCTTGTGTTGAAGAAAAGAACAGGAGAGAAAGCATCTTCAGACATGTACCTGTGAGAACCTTGCAATAATTACAGACAGTTTTAATGACAAAACCAGGCATCTGCATTGGGAGGAGTGGTGAGGAAGAAGGAGGCTGGATAAAGGAGCCAGAAGCCATGCTGGGAGGGTCCTATTAGGCCACACTCAGGCCTTTGGAATCTGCAGTACGTGAAGTGGAAACACTGAAGGATATAATCAGTTATGTACAGAATAAAGAATGTTCTGAGCCAAGCTTGGTATGCACTGTTTTACCAATAAACAGATCAAAAAGAAGAGGAATATGTGTCATCTCCCTTTTCACAACCCCTAAGACTACTCTATCAAATGACTAGGTTATAGTCTAGGTGGAAAGCTTTGTGCGAGCTCCTTTACTTCAGGTCAAATTATACATCTCAATGACTGAATACCGCATCTCAATAACATGTAATTTCTCACAAGCACCACATTTTGTGAAGTAACTGGAAGAATATGATTCAAGATGGTTTCCAGAGAAGAATGAAATAGTAGTGTTCCTTTGTAATGTTAACCATGGGACAGCTCAACCCATAGCTCCTTTATTTAGCTTGGTAAATTAAATGAATCTCTAAATACTTTAATTACTTCTCCCATTGCCTTTCTTCCTCCACAGTGCAAACTCTGTGCCATTCACTTGCTAAAGCCTCTTTTGAAACTCATTTTTCACATTTCCCCAAAGATCCATAAGCTTTCTATATGGAAGTGAAAAGAAGCAGTGAGGCATATAGTCAGTGATACTTAAAACTGGATGAATCACCCCCAGGGAATGTCTGGGAGGTGTTTGAGGGCTTAAACATGTGCCAGAGCCCACAGTCTTACAAGTATTCAAGCAGACCAGATTCTGACTGAATAATGCCGTAATTTCTAAGATTCTAAATTCTAAGATTCTTTCCAGTGTCATATTGTCAGATACCTCAGAACCCAATTGACTTACTAATATTTATAAACATACACCATCATCAAAGGGAAAATATCTGGCTAAATCTGGGAGATGACGTTGTGCTTGCAGAATTGTATGACCTATAACCACATAGTGCTGCTCTTCTGAGCAATGAAGGATTAAACAATTTGCAGGTGCTATGTCTCCATGTACACTAAGTCTTGCTCTAATATTCTTCAGAAAAACCAGGACCCAGTCAAGACTATAAGTGATAGCTGGGTTACCTATATAGAGAGACATTATGTCTCCTTTCAAAAAAGTACAATTTTTTATATGAAATTTTAACTTCAGAAACAAGTAGGAAAACTGTAATTATCATCAAAAACTTTATTTCATACATTTATCTACAAAAAGATACTTTCTTTTCCTTCTTAAGTTAATTTATATCCAGTCCAGCAGGAAATTCAGATATCAGAAGCAAAATAACATTCATTTTATTACCCACATCTTCTTAGCTGGGATCATGTAGGGCTTTAAAATGATCATTTAATTATGACTGAGGAAAGGCACACTTTTGGGAAGATTAAAGGACCTGGCATGGCACTTTAGAGAGGGTGATTATCAGGGAAACTGAGCAAGTGTATATTAGAGACAAATTTGATTGATGACAGATATAGAAAATGAATGACACAGGATGAAATGAAAGACCACTAAATTAGAGAAGGCATTCCCTAGTCTATGGTGTTATATATTGTCAGGCTGAGAGATGTTTTTAAGATGAAACATGAGCGCTTTGTTATCAAATATAAGTTATATTAGTCTGTTTTCACTCTGCTGATAAAGACATACCTGAGACTGGGGAATTTACAAAAGAAAGAGGTTTAATTGGACTTACAGTTCCACATGGCTGGGGAGGCCTTACGATCATGGCAGAAGGCAAGGAGCAAGTCACATCTTACATGGATGGCAGCAAGCAAAAAATTAGAGCTTGTGCAGAGAAACTCCCATTTTTTAAAACCATCAGATCTTGTGAGACCCATTTACTACCACGAGAACAGCACAGGAAAGACTAGACGCCATGATTCAGTGATCTCCTACCAGGTCCCTCCCACAACACGTGGGAATTATGGGAGCTAAAAGATGAGATTTGGGAGGGGACACAGAGCCAGGCCATATCATTCTGCTCTTCACCCCTCCCAAATCTCATATTTTTACATTTCAAAATTAATCATGCTTTCCCAACAGTCCCCCAAAGTCTCAACTGATTTCAGCATTAACTCAAAATTTCACAGTCCAAAGTCTCATCTGAGACAAGGCAAGTCTCTTCTGCCTATGAGCCTGTAAAATCAAAAGCAAGTTGGTTACTTCCTAGATACAATGAGGGTACAGGCACTGGGCAAATACAACCATTCCAAATGTGAGAAAATGGCCAGAACGAAGGAGTTACAGGCCCCATGCAAGTCCAAAATGTAGCAGTGCAGTCAAATCTTAAAGCTCCAAAATGATCTCCTTTGACTCCAGGTATCACATCCAGGTCATGCTGATGTAAGAGGTGGGTTCCCATGATCTTGGGCAGCTCTGTCCCTGTGGCTTTGCAGGGTACGGTCTCCCACCCAGTTGCCTTCATGGCTGGCATTGAGTATCTGTGGCTTTTCCCGGTGCACAGTGCAAGCTGTCAGTGGATCTACCATTCTGGGGTCTGGAGGATGGTGGCCCTTATCTCACAGCTCTACTAAGCAGTCCCCCAGCAGGAACTCTGTGTGTGGGCTCCCACCCCACAATTCCCTTCTGCACTGCTCTAGCAGAGGTTCTTCATGAGGGCTCCACCCCTGCAGCAAACACTGCGTGGGCATCCAGGTATTTCCATACATCTTCTGAAATCTAGGCAGAGGTTCCCAAACCTCAACTCTTGACTTTTGTGCACTTGCAGGCTCAACACCATATGAAAGCTGCCAAGGCTTGAGGGTTACACCCTCTGAAGCAACAGTCCAAGCTCTATGTTGGCCCCTTTGAACCATGGCTGGAGTGGCTGGGATGCAGGGCACCAAGTCCCTAGGCTGCACACAGCATGGGATCCTGGGCCCAGCTCATGGAACCACTTTTTTCTCCTAGGCCTCTGGGCCTGTGATGGGAGGGGCTGCCATGCAAACCTCTGACATGCCCTGGAAACATTTTCCTCATTGTCTTGAGGACTAACATTTGGCTCTTCGTTACTTATGCAAATTTCTGCAGGCAGCTTGAATTTCTCCTCAGAAAATGGAATTTTCTTTTCTATTGCATTTTCAGGTTGCAAATTTTCTGAACTTTTATGCTCCGATAAAACTGAATGCCTTTAACAGCATCTAAGTCACATCTTCAATGCCTTGCTGCTTAGAAATTTCTTCTGCCAGATACCCTAAATCATCTCTCTCAAGTTCAAAGTTCCACAAATCTCTAGGCCAGGGGCAAAATGCCACCAGTCTCTTTGCCTAAACATAACAAGAGTCACTTTTGCTCCAGTTCCCAGCAAGTTCCTCATCTCTATCTAAGACCACTTCAGCCTGGACCTTATTGTTCATATCACTATCAGCATTTTTGTCAAAGCCATTCAACAAGTCTCTAGAAAGTTCTGAACTTTCCCACATTTTTCTGTCTTCTTCTGAGCCCTCCAAACTGTTCCAACCTCTGCCTGTTACCCAGTTCCAAAATTGCTTCCACATTTTCAGGTATCTTTTTAGCAATGCCCCACTCTACTGGTACTAATTTGCTGTGTTAGTTCGTTTTCACACTCCTGATATGATAAAGACATACCCGAGACTGGGCAATTTGCAAAAGAAAGAGGTTTAATGGACTTACAGTTCCATATGGCTGGGGAGGCCTGACAATCATGGCGGAAGGCAAGGAGGAGCAAGTCACATCTTATGTGGATGGCACAAAGAAAAAAAAAAAAAAGCTTGTGCAGAGAAACTTCTGTTCTTTAAAACCATCAGATCTTGTGAGACCCGTTCACTATCATGAGACCAGCACAGGGAAGACCCGCCCCCATGATTCAATCATCCCCCATCAGATGCCTCCCACAACACATGGGATTTATAGGAGCAACAAGTTGATATTTGCGTGGAGACACAGAGCCAAACCATGCCATAAGTTAATACAGGAACTATCAGAGTTCTAAAATTATAAACCTAGATTTTCCAAAGAAAGTAGAGTGAATTATAAGACTTATAAAATATCAATAAGATATTTTTCTATTTTGGAAAATTATTAACACCTCAAATTCATGTGGCCATATCATAGTGAAGAAGTAGAAGTATATTTGGAAACAGGAATAGCCAATTAAAGCCAATTTTCATTATAAGGACTTCATCAATTTAACATATTATTGCTGAATATTTTACTCTCAAGACTTTTTTCACATGGAAATTAACTGGATTTTGTCCTCAGATTCTTACATCATGAGTATATCATTAATACCTTAAAACAGGTGTAGAGTACATATGACTAGCTGGAATATAATATTAAATTCATCTTAAACCAGATTTTAGAGTACAATACTTTTTGCTCCCAAACAAAATTAGGAAGTAGAAACAAGGACCAATTAGGTATATATATTTTTTCTTACTCATGTATTTCAATATTTACCAGAAATCTACTACATTCAAGGTACTGTGCCAGCCTTTGTATTCACAAAGGAAAAAAAAAAGAAAACTGATCTATAAACATATATAATAAGATGTAGTAGAATAAGGACAAACAAATCCCAGGTTGAGTCTCCTTTCCTCCAATGATGGGGTAACTCTGAATGCCACCACTAAAGGAAGTAGAAATAAGCTAATTCTTCCAAGTCAAAAGTTGTGAGACTTTGGATGCTCCACTTTCACATTCCTCTTGTTCTCTCTAGCTATAGGGTTTCTTAGCCCCACACATGCTCAGTCATTCAATTAGTTATTACCAACAGTGCTAAAAATATTACTTCTCATTAAATGAACCTGTCACTTCATTTAAACTCCTTTGTGCATTTAGATTTAAATAATGATATCCCGTATTACTTCCTTATTTACCACTTTATTTCTCTACCCTGACTTTGGCCCAAATAAGCACTTCTTAGCTCTTCAAAGCTGGAAGGGCAAAAATTTCCAAATATTTCCATTAAAATAAGAATATAATTTAGATAATTTAAGAGGTTCTCTATTTCTCCCTTACTAGTCCCCTCCCAGGACTCTCCTTTGCATCCAATCTATCCCGTATCCCATAGGTGATCCACTTCACCTTCACGCTGTGTATTCCCTCCCATCCTGGGCAATTCTTGTTTGGGGTTTCCCATGTAATTGCAGTCAAATGGATAGTAGCTGGGGCTGGAGTCATCTGAAGTTTCTTCATGTACATATCTGACACATGGCCTGAGAGCCTACAGCTCTGAAAGTTGGTTTGCTTTCTCTCTCCATGCGACCCCATGGCTAGCTTAGGCTTCCTGACAATATGGCAGTCCTAGACTAAGTGTGACTTTTTTACATGTGACTGAATTTCCCAGAAGAAGCATTCCAAGAGTCCCAGACAAAAGATGCAATTCTTTTTGTGACCTAACTTCAGAAGCTCCAGAACATCATTTCTGCATTCTACTACTTGAGTAATTCCTAGGGCAAGCTGACATTCAACTAGAAGAGTGACTTGATCTCTCAATAGAAGCAATAGCCAAGATTCCATGACTGCCTTTAATCTACCCTATGCTATTTGTTTAACTAAGGCCCCATATTTGTAGGTCTTATTGATGTTTTAAAAATAATGAAGACACAGAGGCTTGGAGCAAATGACTTACTACCAAGGTTTTTTGGTAAATTGGTGTCACAGCAGTGAAAACAATTGTATATAGAGCTCTTCATTCTTTAAGTATCCCACTCTCTACTTGCTGAAGAGTTTTTAAATGAATAATCTATCCTGTATGTTAAAATCCACCAGAATAACATCTTAAAGATTCATGTTTATGTGCATTAGCAGCTTTTGTGCAAATAAAATCTTTTCTCAATTTAATGCTTTTTTTTCTGTCACCATATTTCCTAATGTTTTAGTCTCTGATGTTCTAGACACATGCTACAAAAAGCTACTTGGCTCATCATTTTTTCCACGATGATTTTATCCTACTGATTCTACAGATTGAAATAGCTATTTTCCCTTATCCTTTGAAAATTAAACTCTCATGTCAAGTGGATGCTATAAAGTTTTGGCTAGTTAATATATTTCACTCATGAAAATCTACTTAATTCCCAGTAAGCACAAGTTGAAATTTTAGAACTTTTGGCTCCATACATTTATTTTAAACAAGTGGTTTTGGGGAAAACAAAGAGAAGAAGGGTATTTTTCTACCATCTTATTTATGTGAACATCTTGGGGAATTAAGCTCTTTTCTTTGGGCCTCCTCCTAGTTTTCTGTTCAGTTTCTCTTCTCATCCGAATCTATTCTTTTACTTTAAGTTTTTTCTGAGTGTGTTCTGCCACTTTAGTTCTCTGTGAGGTTTCTTATTTTGTTTATAGATAAAAAATTGGTGCTTTTTTTCAGTTGCCAGTAAATGTTTGTGTAGAATTGCCTAGTTAGCCTCTGATGATGATGGTGTGAGTCAGCCCTTTTTCTATATTTCTGTAGTTTCCCCTGCAATGTGTAAAGGCACCCTGTTTCATCTTATCTAGGTTTGGCATGAGTACATAGTGTGTACATGTGCATATGCACATGAAATGCCTTCGCCTGCCAAGTGAAAATGCACAGTACCTTTCCCAGAAACTGCAATCCAATAGAAACAAAATACCAAACTCTGCAGCAAAGTTAGAACTTGTTTGTTGAAAATAACTTTACAGTAATAAAAATAATTAAACATATATTATATGATATCAATTTCTTGTTTGGGTTTACAAAACAGTTCAAATAGGCCATTTATTGTCACTCCAATTTCAGGGTCAGAGAGGTTAAAGACCTGTCTGTTTATGGCAATAATTACGAAATGTATGACCAAAACTGTTTTGAGGCAGTTAAAAGTATTCTTAGGAATTGGGAATGAATCTATGAAATGATAATTAAATTATGAAGGAAGTTTTTTTAAAGTAACCAGAACTGTATATATTTGCCTCACTTGAAAAAGTGATTAGTAAGTCCAATAAAGATGATTAGTATGTCAATGTTAAAGTAGCATGTCCTTAAGAAGAATGTACTTCTGAGGGACGATGCCTGCATGGCATATGGAAAGTGGGCATTCTGAAGGCAAACATTTGCTAGTACATTCTAGCTTACTGACTAACACTATATGGGCTGCTGGGCAGGTAGACTTCTAAGTGGAGACCAGAGCATCCACTTTTCTGTGTCAGAAGACACAAGTCCAACATCACCCACAGAACTGGCCTGGCTCACAAAACAATTTTCTAATTAAAATTTTATAATATTTTATGTTAATTTTCGTATAGGTGAGAATTAACTGACTCACTGATTAGTCTTTCTACAGTTTCGTTTCTCATTTAAAATTAATATATTGCCAAGTGTGGTGGCTCATGGCTCTAATCCTAGAAGCCTGGGAGGCTGAAGTGGGAGGATCACTTGAGACTAGGAGTTTGAAACCAGCCTGGGCAACATAGTGAGACACAATCTCTAAAGTGAAAATAAATAAATAAATAAAAATAGCTGGGTGTGGTAGCATGTGCCTGTAGTTCCAGCTAGTTTAGCAGCTAAGGTGGAAAGATTATTTGAGCCCAGGAGTTGGAGGCTGTAGTGAGCTATGATCCTGGCACTGAACTCTAGCCTGGGAAACAGAACCAGACCCTGAGTATAAAAAAATAACTATATTACCAATATAGTCAAGTGTATTGTGAGATAGTTGCTCTGATTCTGATCACCTTTGTGTTTACTGGCAAAATCAAGTTTCTGATCCTGTGAAAGTGTAGACTAGACTCTAGACTCCTGTTTTTTCAACTGTTCTAATGGCCATCGTTATTAAAATCACTGGATGGTTTTTGAAAAGACAGATTACTTAAGTCCTTCTGTAATGTACTGAATACAGTTCTCTTCTGGAAGAGGCTGACATCTACTTTTTAAGTAATTTCCTGTGGTAATTATTATATAAAGAAAAGAGGGAGAGTGATTATACCCTGTTATGTTAACTTCTCAATGGAAAATGGAAAAATGCACAGTAAACTTTTGCTATGTGCCAGGCACTGGAATAGATGCTGGAGACACATGGTTGGATGAGGCAGAGATCCATTTTCAAGGAAGACCTCATGAAGATAACAACAGGCCAATAGTCAACTATCTAAAATACATCTGAGTGCCTTTTAAAATAAAGTTCTATCAAAAGATAGAAAAAAAGAGCAAGTAACTTTAAAGACTTTCTAAGGACAATAATATAGAAAGTTCAGAGTCATGGTCTTAAGAAATAGCCAGATTTGAAGCATCACAGGTAATGAGAAGACAATTCTGCCACTAATGTGGGAAGAAAAATCTGAAGAAGGCAAACTATACAGAGGTTTAATGAGTTTCATTAACGCAATTAGGGGCAGAGTGGAAGAAGAGGATTTAGCTGAATTTTAAATCAGAGGAATGAAACATTGGCTGCTGACCATGGGGAGTTGCCAGAATTAACCGGAAATTTTCCACTTGCTCATGTCCAACGTCCCTGCCTACCCCAATGTGGGAATGGTTTTAGCATATAAAATGGTGTAAAGCTGTGAAAGTGATATTGTAGTTTAGTAAAACGTTCTTATGATTTTTATACATACCCAGTTTCCCCTTTGTGATCTACTGATGAAGAAAATAGTAGGTTTGCTTCATATTTAGGCTACCAATACTGTAAACTGTTAGACTCAGTTTCCAGATACATATAGTATATGAAGAATGGCATAATCACATGGTAGAAAATCCACACTATGAGTAGCAAAATCAGACTATACTTTGTATTTTTTGGTTCTGAATGAGAAAATCTAGGGAATAGTCTTTTTAGTCTTGTATTCTGCATCAACCATGCTTAGAAAGGTTTATCTACCTATGCAAGAACCATGGTCATCATCTGTTATTAATGTGATGGTAGTCAACTGAATTGTGGATCAGTGCCTAGCAGTAAATTAATTTTTCCTTAAAGTAGCATTGTAGTTGCACAAATTCATAAGGTGAAAATAAATCCTACAGCAACACAGTGCAAAAAAAAGAAAAAAAGAAGGAAGAACAAGATTTTAAAAATCTGAGTAATTCCTGATGGAATAATGGAATAAAAATACAATATCTTTTAAAAATGTAAATTTGGCCAATAGAATTTAGGCATGGACATGCTGATGATACTAGTACTATATAGTACTTATATACCAGCAGTTGTCCTAAATTTTTTACATGTATTAATCTAGTTAATTCTCACAATAACCTTATTATTACCACTATTACTATCTTCATTATAAATATTGGGACAATTAAGGCATCAAGGTTAAGTAATTTGTGTAAGATCACTTGGTGCCAAACATATTATTCACTGTCTCAGCTGTATAATAGCATCCTAAACTTCCAAATATTGATTTTTCATCTTTGCCTGTTGATGTCTTGGCACAAGGAGTCTGAAGTTAACTGACAGGCACCTGTAGCCTGAGGCTTAATAGGACCATAAGGACATCCCATAGAATATCACACTTATTCACTACTTACTACATCAATGACATCATGTTAATTGAAGTGAATGAGCTAAAAGTGGCAAGTATGCAGTTTTCACATCCTGTGAATGCTGCATTTTTTATCCCCTTTTGGTTAAAAAAAACTACATATAACAGAACCATACAGTTCCAATACATGTTGTTCAAGGGTCAACTGTATGCTGAAGCTCTCTAGCTGCAACGAATAAGTCATTAAGATCACCTGTCTTTCACATTTAATCCTTAACTGGTGATTAATCACCTTTTAGTCTTCCATTGTCTTTTTTCAAGTCATCAATTGCCCCAACAACAGTCATCAAAAGACATAATCCTTATCATAATAATTCCTGTATATTTCTCAATTGCTTTATATATTGCATCTACCAGTGCATTTCTTTTTACCAGTACCATCTCAATTCACCACAAGTAGAAATTGTAACAATAGTACTATTATCACCTGCAAAGGATTGTATATGTACATTTACTACTAGTGATGGGATTCTCCTTGCCAGCTAGCCAGAAGGTGATACAGTTTTAAAATTCCATTTTTGAGTTGCTTTCTCAGACCACTTTTAGCAACAACTGTTTCAGATTGGGTTTCCCAGAAAGCAGCTTCTGGAGATTAAAAATGTCCATGGAAAATGTTTACTAGGAATTTCTCCCAGAATCAATATCTAGGAATGGTGGAAGTGAAGAAAGCAGGATCCGGCAGAGGTAGAGATTTAACTACAAGTTATGTAAGAGGCCCCAACCAATCTGACAGGGAGCGCTGGTGTTGGGATGACCCTTAAAAATGGTCTGAGATAGATACAAGCATCTTTATATTCTCATATAAACCAGTCATTGGATACGCATGGCTTTAGGAAACAGGGCATGACTTTGAGTAAGTACTGGAAATGTACTCACCCGAGAACACTTAGCTGCCAACACGCTGAGAAACTGGGGGATTAACTGTCTCAGATCTGGATGAGAGATCTAGGTGGTACATAGCAGTATCCATTGCAATTATTTTGGCTATAGACTAGAGCATCAGTTGAGTGATTCATGGAGAACTTTCCACAGTAAATAGAGATAGTCCTCTTGGTTATGGATTGAGACAATAATAGAAAATAGAATTGTCTCCTTATTAAGCCAACATTGTGTTTTTTTTATAATGGTTCAGTAAGAACACATGAGTAGGATGTTTATCGAGCAGGAGGCTTATAGAGCAGGAGAAAAAATCATTAGTGAGTTCATTAAGTAAAGGCATTGTGGTGAGAAGGAGCAGTTGAAGAACAGGGATATATTATGACTTAGGAATTCCAAATTGTGTGACTTTGAGCAAATGACTTAAGCAATCTAAACCTCAGTTTGATAAACTATAAAATGGGGATAATAAGCTGGGCATGGCAGCTCAGGCCTGGAATGCCAGCACTTTGGGAAGCCAATGTGGGTGGGTGGATTGCTTGAGCTCAGGGGTTCAAGACCAGGCTGGGCAACATGGGGAATCCCTGTGTATACCCAGAATTCAAAAATTAGCTGGGTATGGTGGTGAACGCCTGAAGTCCCAGCTACTCAGAAGGCTGATGTGGGAGGATCGCTTGAGCCTGGGAGGCAGAGTGTGCAGTGAGTCAATATCATGCCACTGCACTGCAGCCTGGGAGACAGAGTGAAACGCTGTCTCAAAAAAAAAAAAAAAAAGAAGAAGAAGAAAAAGAAAAACGGGGATAATAACCTCTTTGCTGTGTGGTTGTTCCAGAGCACCTAGTTATGGCCATCATATATTATAAGTTCAACAAATGTGCTTTTCTCAGAAGAGGGTGATAATTTATTCTCACCAATATCCTTGTAGACTTAGGGATAAATATATTTGTTAATACTTAAGTCATTAAAAATAACTAGTTCAAGAGAAGGTAATGGGATATGATAACAGTAGTATTCTTCTCTGGGTTTGATATAGTGTTTATTCAAAAGCCCGAAATGTCTATTAATAGTTCTAGGAGTGACAGAAAGCTTAAATACAGTATTGTTATAATTTTATATAACAATTAGAGAATTAAAATTTCATTTTATTTTCCCAGTGGGATTGTGCCAAGCTCTTCTTAGACAGAAATTCTGGAGCTCCTTCTGAGCATATCCAACGTTTGGTTTCCCCATCTTGGTCCTTTTTCTCTTTCTTCCCCTTTCTTCACTCCTCTTTCTCTCTCCTTTCATTTCTGTTTCTCTTTCTTTTCCTTTCGTTTATTATCAAATTGATTGTTTTTTTCCATCTTTATCTACATCATTTTGACTGCTTTCAAAATGAACCTTTTCTTGTACACTGTTACCGGGAATGTAAAGTAATATAGTCATTATGAAAAACAGTATAGAGGTCCCTCAAAAAACTAAAACTAGAGATACCATATGATATAGCAATCTCACTGCTGGGAATATATCAAAAAGAAAGAAAATCTGTACATCGAAGAGACATCTGCATTCCCATGTTTACTGCATAATCATCCCATGTAATTATTCACAATAGCCAAGATATGGAATAAACCTAAATATCCATCAGAGGATGAATGGATAAAGAATATGTGGTACACATACACAATGGAATACTCCTTAGCTATAAAAAAGAATGAAATGTCATTTGCAGCGGCATAGATGGAACTGGAGGAAACTGTGTTAAGGAAAGTAAGCCAGGCACAGAAAGACAAAGCTTGTATGTTCTCACTCATATGTGGGAGTTAAAATAATGGGTCTTATGGAGGTAGAGACTAGTATGGTGATTACTAGAGTCTGGGAAGGGAAAGGACGAAGGGGGATGGAGAGAAGCAGATTAATGGGCACTAGAATACAGTTAGATAGAATAAGTTCTAGTATTTTACAGTACACTAGAAAAATTATAGTTAATAATTTACTGTGTGATTCAAAATAGCTAGAAGAATTGTAATGTACCCAACACACAAAAGAAGATAAATGTTAAAGATGATGGATATCCCAATTTACTCTGATTTGTTTGTTCCATTTTGTACATGTAGCAAAATATCACAGGTATCCTCAAAATTTGTACAACTATGATATATCAATTAAAAATATAATAAGAAACTCCCAACTATAGCAAATAAAATGATCCTTTCTTCTTTTCTGATCATAAAAGTAATATATGCTTATTGAAGTATATAAACAAAAATTACATCTATCACCAGGAAATGACCACTATTAAACATTTACAGTATTTTTTCCAATGCTTGTTCTCTTCCATTTCCATATTGCTTTATCCATACATTTTTAAATATTTACATACTTATATATAAGGACATATATAAGAACATTTTAAAAACAATTTTATACCAGCTTTCCTTCTCTTCTGAGTATTCTAAATATCAATTATTCCTTGAAAACATGATTTGTGAGAGAGGGCATCCCTGTCTTGTGCCAGTTTTCAAAGGGAATGCTTCCAGTTTTTGCTCATTCACTATGATATTAGCTGTGGGTTTGTCATAGATAGCTCTTATTATTTTGAGATATGTCCCATCAATACCTAATTTATTGAGAGTTTTTAGCATGAAGGGTTGTTGAATTTTGTCAAAGGCCTTTTCTGCATCTATTGAGATAATCATGTGGTTTTTGTCTTTGGTTCTGTTTATATGCTGGATTACATTTATTGATTTGCTTATGTTGAACCAGCCTTGCATCCCAGGGATGAAGCCCACTTGATCATGGCGGATAAGCTTTTTGATGTGCTGCTGGATTCGGTTGCCAGTATTTTATTGAGGATTTTTGCATCAATGTTTATCAAGGATATTGGTCTGAAATTCTGTTTTTTGGTTGTATCTCTGCCAGGCTTTGGTATCAGGATGATGCTGGCCTCATAAAATGTGTTAGGGAGGATTCCCTCTTTTTCTATTGATTGGAATAGTTTCAGAAGGAATGGTACCAGTTCCTCCTTGTACCTCTGGTAGAATTCGGCTGTGAATCCATCAGGTCCTGGACTCTTTTTGGTTGGTAAGCTATTGATTATTGCCACAATTTCAGAGCCTGTTATTGGTCTATTCAGAGATTCAACTTCTTCCTGGTTTAGCCTCAGCAGGGTGTATTTGTCGAGGAATTTATCCATTTCTTCTAGATTTTCTAGTTTATTTGCATAGAGGTGTTTGTAATATTCTCTGATGGTAGATTGTATTTCTGTGGGATTGGTGGTGATATCCCCTCTATCATTTTTTATTGCGTCTATTTGATTCTTCTCTCTTTTCTTCTTTATTAGTCTTGCTAGCGGTCTATCAATTTTGTTGATCTTTTCAAAAAACCAGCTCCTGGATTCATTAATTTTTTGAAGGGTTTTTTGTGTCTCTATTTCCTTCAGTTCTGCTCTGATTTTAGTTATTTCTTGCCTTCTGCTAGCATTTGAATGTGTTTGCTCTTGCTTTTCTAGTTCTTTTAATTGTGATGTTAGGGTGTCAATTTTGGATCTTTCCTGCTTTCTCTTGTGGGCATATAGTGCTATAAATTTCCCTCTACACACTGCTTTGAATGTGTTCCAGAGATTCTGGTATGTTGTGTCTTTGTTCTCATTGGTTTCAAAGAACACCTTTATTTCTGCCTTCATTTCATTATGCACCCAGTAGTCATTCAGGAGCAGGTTGTTCAGTTTCCGTGTAGTTGAGCGGTTTTGAGTGAGTTTCTTAATCCTGAATTCTAGTTTGATTGCACTGTGGTCTGAGAGACAGTTTTTTATAATTTCTGTTCTTTTACATTTGCTGAGGAGAGCTTTACTTCCAACTATGTGGTCAATTTTGGAATAGGTGTGGTGTGATGCTGAAAAAAATGTATACTCTGTTGATTTGGTGTGGAGAGTTCTGTAGATGTAATATTAGGTCCACTTGGTGCAGAGCTGAGTTCAATTCCTGGATATCCTTGTTAACTTTCTCTCTCGTTGATCTGTCTAATGTTGACAGTGGGGTGTTAAAATCTCCCATTATTAATGTGTGGGAGTCTAAGTCTCTTTGTAGGTCACTCAGGACTTGCTTTATGAATCTGGGTGCTCCTGTATTGGGTGCATATATATTTAGGATAGTTACCTCTTCTTGTTGAATTGATCCCTTTACCATTATGTAATAGCCTTCTTTGTCTCTTTTGATCTTTGTTGGTTTAAAGTCTATTTTATCAGAGACTAGGATTGCAACCCCTGTCTTTTTTTGTTTTCCATTTGCTTGGTAGATCTTCCTCCATCCCTTTATTTTGAGCCTATGTGTGTCTCTGCACATGAGATGGGTTTCCTGAATACAGCACACTGATGGGTCTTGACTCCTTATCCAATTTGCCAGTCTGTGTCTTTTAATTGGAGCATTTAGTCCATTTACATTTAAAGTTAATATTGTTATATGTGAATTTGATCCTGTCATTATGATGTTAGCTGGTTAATTTTGCTCATTAGTTGCAGTTTCTTCCTAGCCTCGATGGTCTTTACAATTTGGCATGTTTTTACAGTGGCTGGTACTGGTTGTTCCTTTCCATGTTTAGTGCTTTCTTCAGGAGCTCTTTTAGGGCAGGCCTAGTGGTGACAAAATCACTCAGCATTTGCTTGTTTATAAAGTATTTTATTTCTCCTTCACTTATGAAGCTTAGTTTGGCTGGATATGAAATTCTGGGTTGAAAATTCTTTTCTTTAAGAATGTTGAATATCGGCCCCCACTCTCTTCTGGCTTGTAGAGTTTCTGCTGAGAGATCAGCTGTTAGTCTGATGGGCTTCCCTTTGTGGGTAACCCGACCTTTCTCTCTGGCCGCCCTTAACATTTTTTCCTTCATTTCAACTTTGGTGAATCTGACAATTATGTGTCTTGGAGTTGCTCTTCTTGAGGAGTATCTTTGTGGCGTTCTCTGTATTTCCTGAATCTGAATGTTGGCCTGCCTTGCTAGATTGGGGAAGTTCTCCTGGATAATATCTTGCAGAGTGTTTTCCAACTTGGTTCCATTCTCCCCGTCACTTTCAGGTACACCAATCAGACGTAGGTTTGGTCTTTTCACATAGTCCCATATTTCTTGGAGGCTTTGTTCATTTCTTTTTTTCTTTTTTTCTCTGAACTTCCCTTCTCGCTTCATTTCACTCATTTCATCTTCCATCACTGATACCCTTTCTTCCAGTTGATCGCATCAGCTACCGGGGCTTCTACATTCTTCATGTAGTTCTCAAAACTTGGCTTTCAGCTCCATCAGCTCCTTTAAGCACTTCTTTCATTGGTTATTTTAGTTATACATTCATCTAATTTTTTTTCAAAGTTTTTAACTTCTTTGCCATTGGTTTGAATTTCCTCCTGTAGCTCGGAGTAGTTTGATCGTTTGAAGCCTTCTTCTCTCAACTCGTCAAAGTCATTCTCCGTCCAGCTTTGTTCCGTTGCTGGTGAGGAACTGCGTTCCTTTGGAGGAGGCGAGGCACTCTGCTTTTTAGTGTTTCCAGTTTTTCTGCTCTGTTTTCTCCCCGTCTTTGTAGTTTTTTCTACTTTTGGTCTTTGATGATGGTGATGTACAGATGGGTTTTTGGTGTGGGTGTCCTTTCTTTTTGATAGTTTTCCTTCTAACAGACAGGACCCTCAGCTGCAGGTCTGTTGGAGTTTCCTAGAGGTCCACTCCAGACCCTGTTTTGCTGGGTGTCAGCAGCGGTAGCTGCAGAACAGTGGATTTTCGTGAACTGCAAATTCAGCTGTCTGATAGTTCCTCTGGAAGTTTTGTCTCAGCAGAGTACCCGGCCGAGTGAGGTGTCAGTCTGTCCCTACTGGGGGGTGCCTCCCAGTTAGGCTGCTCGGGGGTCAGGGACCCACTTTAGGAGGCAGTCTGCCCATTCTTAGATCTCCAGATGCGTGCTGGGAGAACCACTACTCTCTTCAAAGCTGTCAGACAGGGACATCTAAGTCTGCAGAGGTTACTGCTGACTTATTGTTTGTCTGTGCCCTGCCCCCAGAGGTGGAGCCTACAGAGGCAGGCAGGCCTCCTTGGGCTGTGGTGGGCTCCACCCAGTTCGAGCTTCCTGGCTGCTTTGTTTACTAAGCAAGCCTGGTGTTGTAAGTTCTGGCCAGGGCAATCAGGCAGGAGAAGGAAATAAAGGGTATTCAATTAGGAAAAGTGGAAGTCAAATTGTCCCTGTTTGCAGATGACATGATTGTATATCTAGAAAACCCCATTGTCTCAGCCGAAAATCTCCTTAAGCTGATAAGCAACTTCAGAAAAGTCTCAGGATACAAAAGCAATGTACAAAAATCACAAGCATTCTTGTACACCAATAACAGACAAACAGAGAGCCAAATCATGAGTGAACTCCCATTCACAATTGCTTCAAAGAGAATAAAATACCTAGGAATCCAACTTACAAGGGACGTGAAGGACCTCTTCAAGGAGAACTACAAACCACTGCTCAATGAAATCAAAGAGGATACAAACAAATGGAAGAACATTCCATGCTCATGGGTTGGAAGAATCAATATTGTGAAAACGGCCATACTTCCCCAGGTAATTTATATATTCAATGCCATCCCCAACAAGCTACCAATGACTTTCTTCACAGAATTGGAAAAAACTACTTTAAAGTTCATATGGAACCAAAAAAGAGCCCACATCGCCAAGTCAATCCTAAGCCAAAAGAACAAAGCTGAAGGCATCACGTTACCTGACTTCAAACTATACTACAAGGCTACAGTAACCAGAACAGCATGGTACTGGTACCAAAACAGAGACATAGATCAATGGAACAGAACAGAGCCCTCAGAAATAATGCCACATATCTACAACTATCTGATCTTTGACAAACCTGACAAAAACAAGCAATGGGATAAGGATTCCCTGTTTAATAAATGGTGTTGGGAAAACTGGCTAGCCATATGTAGAAAGCTGAAACTGGATCCCTTCCTTACACCTTATACAAAAATTAATTTAAGATGGATTAAAGACTTACATGTTAGACCTAAAACCATAAAAACCTTAGAAGAAAACCTAGGCAATACCATTCAGGACATAGGCATGGGCAAGAACTTCAAGTCTAAAACACCAAAAGCAATGGCAACAAAAGCCGAAATTGACAAATGGGATCTAATTAAACTGAAGAGCTTCTGCACGGCAAAAGAAACCACCATCAGAGTGAACAGGCAACCTACAAAATGGGAGAAAATTTTTGCAACCTACTCATCTGACAAAGGGCTAATATCCAGAATCTACAATGAACTCAAACAAATTTACAAGAAAAAGCAAACAACCCCATCAAAAAGTGGGCAAAGGATATGAACAGACACTTCTCAAAAGAAGACATTTATGCAGCCAAAAAACAGATGAAAAAATGCTCATCATCACTGGCCATCAGAGAAATGCAAATCAAAACCACAATGAGATACCATCTCACACCAGTTAGAATGGCCATCATTAAAAAGTCAGGAAACAACAGGTGCTGGAGAGGATGTGGAGAAATAGGAACACTTTTACACTGTTGGTGGGACTGTAAACTAGTTCAACCATTGTGGAAGTCAGTGTGGCGATTCCTCAGGGATCTAGAACTAGAAATACCATTTGACCCAGCCATCCCATTACTGGGTATATACCGAAAGGACTATAAATCATGCTGCTATAAAGACACATGCACACGTATGTTTATTGCGGCACTATTCACAATAGCAAAGACTTGGAACCAACCCAAATGTCCAACAACGATAGACTGGATTAAGAAAATGTGGCACATATACACCATGGAATACTATGCAGCCATAAAAAATGATGAGTTCATGTCCTTTGTAGGGACATGGCTGAAACTGGAAACCATCATTCTCAGTAAACTATCGCAAGGACAAAAAACCAAACACCGCATGTTCTCACTCATAGGTGGGAATTGAACAATGAGAACACATGGACACAAAAAGGGGAACATCACACTCCGGGGACTGTTGCGGGGTGGGGGGAGTGGGGAGGGACAGCATTAGGACATATATCTAATGCCAAATGACGAGTTAATGGGTGCAGCACACCAACATGGCACATGGATACATATGTAACAAACGTGCACATTGTGCACATGTACCCTAAAACTTAGAGTACAATAATAATAAAAAAAAGAAAATATGATTTGTAAAATGTGTATAATATTTTAAGTGTACAATGCAAATTATTTAGCCTAATTTTGAATATAGTCATTATTTCTAGTTTTTTTTTCTTTTCTTTTTTTTTTTTTTTGTGAGACAGGGTCTTGCTTTGTCACCCAGGCTGGTGTATAGTGGCATGATCTCAGCTTACTGCAACCTCCGCCTCCTAGGTTCAAGCAATTCTCCTGCCTCAGCCTCCTGAGTAGCTGGGATTACAGGTGCCCACCATCACACCCAGCTAATTTTTGTATTCTTGGTAGAGACATGGTTTCACCATGTTGACCAGGCTGGTCTCGAACTCTTGACGTTATGATCTGCCCGCCTCGGACTCCCAAAGTGCTGGGATTACAGGTGTCAGCCACCGCACCCAGCCTTTGTTTTCTATTATAAATAAAGCCTTGAACATCCTCAACTGTAAGTAATTTATGCATCTTTTTAAGTCTTGAAACTGGGTTAAAGGATAGAAAGATTTTTAATAGTTTTGAAACATTTAAAATAGCTTTGTAAATGTGTGCAGCAATTTGTGCCTTAAAAAAATTAACAGCTGTAACACAAAGGGTAAATGCTTGAGAGGATGGATACTCTGTCCTCCATGATGTGATCATTATGCATTGCATGTCTGTATCTGAACATCTCATGTACTCCATAAATATATACACCTATGATGTACCCACACAAATTAAAAATTAAAAAAATTAAAAAGATTAACAATTTCTTACTGATAATGTGTGTTTCCAATTTATTTATAAGGAGACTGTATATTTATTAGTTTTTTTCTATTTGTTTTTGATGAGAATGAAATTCATAATTTATATCTTTTCTATTAGGAGGAATTCTATTTACATTTTTATTTCTATTTTATATTTAGTGTGATTATTCAATCTTAGCATATAAAGTAATCTATTTTTAAGCTTGTGTTCTCATTGCTATTATAAAAATTAAATTATTATTGCATTTCTTTTTTTTTTGTGAACTCTCACAAAGTAGTGTTTTGTGAATATGAGTAACGCTGAGCTAAGCCTGATGAGAGATGAATAAAATTTAATTTTAGATAGACCAATATAGTCATTTTAAAACTAATGACAGGTTGAAGTATCAAAGACGGATTTTATCAGATATCTTCACTACAGATAACTTACCAAACTCAAGGGTGGCTTGAATATTTGTATGCTTTCCACAAATGGTGCCCAGTATAAAATTATTTTTCTAATGCAATGTATAAGCTGATGTGGTATAAACTTTGTCGGACAATATAAAATAATCAATTTGCCTGACACCATGAGAAATAAAAAGAAATGTATGTTTCTTCCCTTTCTCTTTACATAAAGAGCAGGAATTAGTTTGTCATACTGAGAATAATCTCCTGGTGAGGCTTTGTGAGGTGCCAATGTTCTAGCCTCTGCCCAACTTACAAGTCTGAAACCTCAAAGGACATTTGGTTTTATTAAAGAAAGAAAGGAGTAAGAATGGATCACAAAGATTATATGCAGGGCTCAATTTGGAAAAAAATCTGAAAATTGCCAGGAGGTAAACTGAAAGATGAAAGTGCATGTAGCAATGAGAAGAGAGAGATTAAAAAAAAAAAAAAAGCGGAGAAAGAAAGGAGGAATAGAGTTTTTGTGTGTTCGGTGGGGAGCATTTATAAAAACAAGGTTTAAGGAGTTTAAACATAGCTCCTGAGGCAAATAAGCATCATGGCAAATGGGAGGCAGGACCAGATTGCAGCTCTGACTCAGACAGACAGAGCATCATGTGGAGGCTTGCATTGTGAATTTTAACACCAGAACGACTACAGGAATAAATCAGGAAATCTGAGAGGACCCACAGATCCTCTGAAGGAAGTGGATTGCTCCTGCAGGACCTGGGAGACACCCCAAATACTGTGACTGCCCAAACTGTGAAAGTGGGAAAAGGAGGGCCTCCGCCTTGCCGAACACAAACCCACACTGGAGAAACTGAAGGTCTAGCTTACAAGAGAAGATTCCAACCTTACCTGAAACTGAGTCAATTTAGAGAGCTGAGAAAAATACAGGGGTAGAGGAAGCAGTGGGAAAGGTCCTGTGAACTAGCTGGGTCCCCAAGCAGGCCATTTCTGCCTGACATCACAGGGATCCTTCGGGGGCGGGGGGTGGCCAGAGGCATGGGGGAAAATGCCACAGAGAGAAGGAAATCTCTAGCTGAACTTTGTAACAATTTAAACTGGTCAAGAAACCTGCTGGCCAGAAATCAGGGGAGGGCGCAAATCTGGCATGCAGACTCCACAGGCAGAGGAAGAACTAAACCCTACTTTCCTTCACAGACTGGGGTAAGTTCTCAGCCTTGCTTGTCCACTTCCTGAAAACAGAAGGGAGGGCATGGTGGGAGTGAGACTGGCCCTTTGGATTGCGTGGGAGCATGTGACTGTTGGGTTTCCCCCACTTCCCTGACAACCTGCCTGACTCAACAAAGCCAGCCATAATTCTAGTTACATAATTCCATTGACCTAGGAACCGCAACCCCATTTCCAACAGCAGCCACAGTAAGACCTGCCCAAGAAGAGTCTGAGCTCAGGCACACCTAGCCCTGCCCCCACCTGATGGTCCTTCTGTACCCACCCTAGTAACTGAATACAAAGGGCCTATACTCCTGGGAGTTCTAGGGTCCTGCCCACTGTCGGTTCCTCTCCATACTACCATAGCTTATGCTCTCTGAAAAGTGCCACCTCCCAGCAGGAGGCCAACCAGCACAAAAATAGAGCATTAAACCACCAAAGCTAAGAACCCTATGGAGTCTATTTCATCCCTCTGCTACCTCCACCAGAACAAGCGCTGGTATCCATGGCTGAGAGACCCCATAGATGGTTCACATCACAGGACTCTGTGCAGACAACCTCCAGTACCAGCCCTGAGCCATGTAGACTCTCTGGGTGGCTAGACCAAGAGGAGATACAACAATCACTGCAGTTCAGCACACAGAAAGCCACATCCGTAGGAAAAAGGGAGAGTCTACATCATGGGACAAAAGAACCTGAACAACAGCCTTCAGCCCTAGACCTTCCCTCTGACAGAGCCTACCCAAATGAGAAGGAACCAGAAAACCAACCCCGGTAATATGACAGAACAAGGCTCTTCACCACCCCTCAAAAATCACACTAGTTCAATAGCAATGGATCAAAACCAAGAAGAAATCCCTGATTTGCCTGAAAAAGGATTTAGGAGGGTAGTTATTATGCTAATCAGGGAGGCACCAGAGAAAGGCAAAGCCCGATGCAAGGAAATCCAAAAAATAATACAAGAAGTGAAGAGAGAAATATTCATGGAAATAGATAGCTTAAAGAAAAAACAGTCAAAAATTCAGGAAACTTTGGAAATACTTTTAGAAATGCTAAATGCTCTGAAGAATCTTAGTAATAGAATTGAACAAGTAGAAGCAAGAAATTCAGAGCTCGAAGACAAAGTCTTCGAATTAGCCCAATCCAACAAAGACAAAGAAAAAGAATAAGAAAATATGAACAAAGCCTTCAAGAAGTCTGGGATATGAATAATCGGTGTACCTGAGGAAGAAAATTCTGAAAGCCTGGAAAACATATTTGGGGGAATAATCGAGGAAAACTTCCTCAGCCTTGAGAGAGCCCTAGACCTGCAAATATAAGAAGCAAAAAGAACACATGGGAAATTCATCACAAAACGATCTTCACCTAGGCACATTGTCATCGGGTTATCCAAAGTTAAGACAAAGGAAAGAATCTTAAGAGCTGTGAGACAGAAGCACCAGGGAACTTATTAAAAAAACTTCTCAGATTAACGCAGATTTCTCAGCAGAAACCCTATAAGCTAGAAGGTATTGTGGCCCTGTCTTCAGCCTCCTCAAACAAAAAAATTATCGCCAAGAATTCTGTATCCAGAGAAACTAAGCATAATATATGAAGGAAAGATACAGTCTTTTTCAGACAAACAAATGCTGAGAGAATTTGCCACTACCAAGCCACCACTACAAGAACTGCTAAAAAGGGCTATAAATCTTGAAACAAATCCTGGAAATACAACAAAACACTACCTCGTTAAAGCATAAATCTCACAGGATCTATAAAACAAAAATACTAGTTAAAAAGCAAAAAAAAAAAAAAAAAAAAAAAAAAAAAAAAAAAAAAAAAAAAAAAAAAAAAAAAAAAAAAAAAAAAGAAAACCCAAAGTATGCAGGAAAGAGGATGATGAATTCAATGGTACCCCACATTTCAATATTAACATTGAATGTAAATGACCTAAATGCTCCACTTAAAAGATACAGAACTGAAGAATGGATAAGAACTCACCAACTACTTACCTGCTAGCATTTCATGCAAATAGACATCAAAAGTGAGCAGGAGTAGCTATTATATTAGACAAAATGAATTTTAAAGCAAAAGCAGTTAAGAAAGACAAAGAGGGACATTTTATAATGGTAAAAGGACTTGTCCAACAGGAAAATATCACAATCCTAAACATATATATGCACCTAACATTGGAGCTACCAAATTTATAAAACAATTACTAATAGACCTAAGAAGTGTGGTAGAGAGCAACACTTCAATACTCCACTGAGAGCACTACGCAGGTCATCAAGACAGAAAGTCAACAAAGAAATAAAGGATTTAAACTATACCTAGGAACAAATAGACTTAATAGATACATGCAGAACATTCCATCCAACAACCACAGAATACACATTCTATTCAACAGTGCATAGAACATTCTCCAAGATAGACCATACGATTGGCCACAAAATGAGCCTCAATAAATTTAAGAAATTTGAAATTATATCAAGCACTCTCTCAGACCATGGTGGAATAAAACTGGAAATCAATTCCAAAAGGCAACTTCAAAACCATGCAAATATATGAAAATTAAATAACCTGCTCCTGAATGATCATTGGGTCAAAAATGAAATCAAGATAAAAATTAAAAAATTATTTGAGCTAGACGACAATAGGGACACAACCTACCAAAATCTCTGGGATACAGCTAAGAGGTAAGTTCATAGCCCTAAGTGCTTACATGAGAAAGACTGAAAGAGCACAAACTGACAATCTAAGGTCATGCCTCAAGGAACTAGAGAAACAAGAATAAACCAAACCCAAACCCAGCAGAAGAAAGGAAATAACCAAGATCAGAGAAGAAGTAAATAAAAGTGAAACAATAAAGAACACAAAAGATAAATTAAACAAAAAGCTGTTTTGTTTTGAAAAGATAAATAAAATTGATAGACCATTGGCAAGATTAACCAAGAAAAGGAGAGAAAATCCAAATAACCTCAATAAGAAACGAAACGGGTGATAGTACAACTGACGCTACAGAAATACAAAAGATCATTCAAGGTTACTATGAACACCTTTACATGAATAAACCAGAAGACCTAGAAGAGATGGATAAATTCCTAGAAAGATACAACTCTCCTAGCTTAAATCAGGAAGAATTGAATATCCTGAACAGGCTAATAACAAGCAGTAAGATTGAAACATTAATTAAAAAATTACCAGCAAAAAAGAAGTCCAGGACTGGGTGGATTCACAACAGAATTCTACCAGACATTCAAAGAAGAATTGGTACCAATCCTACTGACATTATTCTACAAGATAGAGAAATAGGGAACCCTCCCTAACTCATTCTATGAAGCCAGCATTACTCTAATACCAAAACCAGGAATGGACACAACCAAAATGAAAACTACACACTGATATCCCTGATGAACATAGATGCGTAAACCCTTAACTACATACTAGCTAACTGAATCCACCAACTTATCAAAAAGATAATCCACCAATATCAACTGAGTTTCATACCAGGGATGCAGGGATGGTTTAACATACACAAGTCAATAAATGTGATACACCACATAAAAAGCTAAAAACAAAAATCACGTGATCATCTGAATAGATGCAGAAAAAACATTTGGCAAAATCCAGCATCGCTTTTTGATTAAAACTCTCAGCAAAATCAGCATACAAAGGACATACCTCAATGTAATAAAAGCCGTCTATGGCAAACCCAAAGTCAACACAATACCGAATGGGGAATAGTTGAAAGCATTCCCTTTGAGAATTGGAACAAGGCAAGGATGCCCATTCTCACCACTCATCTTCAACATAGAACTGGAAGTCCTACCTAAAGCAATCAGACAAGAGAAAGAAATAAAGGGCATCCAAATTGGTAAAGAGGATGTCAAACTGTCACTGTTTGCTGCTGATATGATCATTTACTTTGAAAACCCTAAAGACTCCTGCAGAGAGCTATTAGAACTGAGAAAATAATTTAGCATAATGTACACAAATCAGTATCTCTTCTATACACCAACAGTGACCAAGCTGAAAATCAGATCAATAACTCAATCCCTTTTACAATGGCTACAAAAAATAAAATAAAATATTTAGGAGTATACCTAACCAAGGAGGTGAAAGACCTCTACAAGGAAAACTACAAAACACTGCTGAAAGAAATAATAGATGACAGAAACAAATGGAAACACATCCCATGCTCATGGATGGGTAAAATCAATATTATAAAAATAACAATACTGCCAAAAGGAATCTACAAATTCAGTGCAATTCCCATCAAAATACCACCATCTTCACAGAATTAGAAAAAACAATTCTAAAATTCAAATGGAACCAAAAAAGAACTCACATAGCCAAAGCAAGACTAAGCAAAAAGAACGTATCTGGAGGCATCACACTACCTGATTTCAAACAGTGGTATAAAACCATAGTCACCAAAACAGTGTAGTCCTGGTACAGAAATAGGCACATAGACCAATGGAACAGAATAGAGATCCCAGAAATAAACCTAAATACTTACAGCCAACTGATCTTAGACAAAGCAAATGAAAACATGAAGTGGGGAAAGGACACCCTTTTCAGCAAATGGTGCTGGCTTCATAACTGGCTAGCCACATGTAGGAGAATGAAACTGGATCCTCATCTTTCACCTTATACAAAAATCAACTCAAGATGGATTAAGGACTTAAACCTAAAACCTGAAACTATAAAAATTCTAGAAGGTAACATTGGAAAAATCCTTCTAGGCATTGGCATAGGCAAAGACTTCATGACCAAGAACCCAAAAGCAAATGCAATAAAAACAAAGGTAAATATCTGGGACCTAATTAAACTAAAGAGCTTTTGCATGGCAAAAGGAACAGTCAGCAGAGTAAACAGACAACCAGCAGAGTGGGAGAAAATCTTCACAATCTATATATCTGACAAAGGACTAATATCTAGAATCTACAACAAACTCAAAGAAATCAGTAAGAAAAAAACAAACCCATCAAAAAGTGGGCTAAAAACATAAATAGACAATTCTGAAAAGAAGACATTCAGATGGCCAACAGACATATGAAAAAATGCTCAACGTCACTAATGATCAGGGAAATGCAAATCAAAACCACAATGTGATATCACCTTACTCCAGCAAGAATGGCCATAATCAAAAAAAATAAAAAAAAAAACAAAACAGTTAGGTGTTGGTGTGGATGGGGTGATCAGGGAACACTTCTACACTCCTGATGGGTACGTAAACTAGTACAACCATGACGGAAAACAGTGTAGAGATTCCTTAAAGAACTAAAAGTAGAACTAACATTTGATCCAGGAATCCCAGGAAAAAGTTATTATATGAAAAAGATACTTACTTGCAAACACATGTTTATAGCAGCACAATTTGCAATTGCAAAATCGTGGAACCAACCCAAATGCCCATCAATCAACAAGTGGATAAAGAAACGGTGGTATATAAATATGATGGAATACTATGCAGCCATAAAAAGGAATGCATTAACAGCATTTGCAGTAATCTGAATGAGACTGTGAAGTGAAGTAACTCAGAAAAGGAGAAACAAACCTAGTACGTTCTCACTGATATGTGGGAGCTAAGCTATGATAATGCAAAGGCATAGGAATGAAACAGTGGACTTTGGGGAATTGGGCAGAAGGGTGGGAGGTGGACAAGGGATAAAAGACTACAAGTAACGTACAGTGTATACTGCTCGGGTGATGGGTGCACCAAAATCTCACAAATCACCACTAAAGAACTTACTCATGCAAACAAATACCAACTGTACTCCAATAACCTATGGGATAAATAAATAAATAAATGAATTTTCTAATCCGTAGTGGGAAACAAATACATAAATGGAGAGAAACCAATATTGCTTGCATGGTGAACAACACTAGTGTGGCTAAAAGAAGAAACAATTGCTCAGTAAAGCAGATGGCAGCTTAAGCATGGGTGACCCACAGGTTAAGGCTTAATAATTTTGTCTCTTTTTTCCTTTTGTTGGTTTCTTTCCTATTGGTCCTCTGTACACGTGCTTATCTTATTTTGAATTTAAATCTTATGAAAAAATCTATTGCATAGGACTGGTGGAAAGCAAAAATTAAATATACGTACAGTTTTGAGTCATCTTTTGCTAATAATTGATCTCCTAGTCATTATAGGCATAGGGTTGTGAAGAAATCTTTGCAAAACTTGGAAGACCTCCTTTTAAATAATGCTTTCAACTGATATTTGAAAAAGCTACAATTATTTACTTCAGATTGTGTTAATCACTATCCTTTCCATAGCCTTGTTATTTAAAAAGCATAGTTTCCTGAAGTTCAATGAAATCTCAATTTCCGTGGGATTTTTCTGAACAATTTGGCCAGTAAAGTGTTTGAGTCTCATGTATCAAAAATGAAGTCTCCTTTTACTACTTCTGCAGTATTTTATGCATTCTTAATATTATTTTGAAATCAAACTATTTTAGGCTGGGTGCAGTGGCTCACACCTGTAATCCCGGCACTCTGGGAGGCCAAAGTAGGCAGATTGCTTGAGTCCAGGAGTTTGAGACCACCCTGGGCAACATAGCAAAACCTCACCTCTACCAGAAACACAAAAAAATTAGTCTGGTGTGGTGGCATGTGCTGGTAGTCCCTGCTACTCAGGAGGCTAAAATGGAAGAATCACTTGAGCCCAGGAGATTGAGGCTGCAGTGAGCTGAGACTGTGCCACTGCACTCCAGCCTGGGCTACCAGAGTGAGACCTTGTTGCAAAAAGAAAAAAAAAAAAAAAAAAAGAAAGAAAAAGTAAAAACACGTGAACAAAAACTATTTTAATCTCAGCTTTGTTGGAACCCCTGAAATATTTCAAAATTCGGTGAGGGACCATCATGCAAGTGTTGCCCAGAAGGTAGCCAATTCGAGTTTATGAATTAACTCCTTATCAACCCCGTATCAATATCTAAGTATTTTTATTATTTATTAGTATTATTTATTGATACTTATCAATATCTAAGTATTTCTAAATGTCAAGATGGATGTTAAAAAGGTTTTTAGAAAGAACTATCAATATGCTTTATATTATCTTCCTCCCAAAGTGCTCTAGTCATGGAGGAGGAATGAAGAACCCTTGTCTCCCAAGTCAAGTATTACATATATATCCCCTGGAGCTTGGTGGATTAGAGTCTGACTCTCATCTGAGAAATCTTTTTTTTTTTTTTTTTTTTTTTTTTTCAGAAACAGGGTCTTGCTCTGTTGCTCAGACTGGGGTGCAGTTGCTAACTGCCTTAGCCTCTGTATTAGTTATTTCTCGCGCTGCTGATAAAGACATACCTGAGACTGAGCAAATTAAAAAAGGAAGAGGTTTAATGGACTTACAGTTCCCTGTGCCTGGGGGAGCCTCATAATGCGAAAAGCAAGGAGAAGCAAGTCACCTTACATGGATGGCAGCAGGCAAAAAAACAGAGTTTGTGGAGGGAAACTTGCCCTTATAAAAGTGACAGATTTCATGAGACTTGCTCACTATCACAAGAACAGCACAGGAAAAACCTGCCCCCATGATTCAATTATCTCCTACTGGGTCCTTCCCACAACACGTGGGAATTGAAGATGAGATTTGGGTGGGGCCCAGAACCAAACCATATCAGCCTCCCAAGTAACTGAGACTACAGGCATGCATTACTACACCTGGCTACTTTATTATTATTATTTGAGAAGACAGGTTTTACTATGGTTTTCAGGCTGGTCTCAAACTTCTGGCCTCAAGCTATCCTCTCACCTTCGCCTCCCAAAGTGCTGGGATTATAGGCATGAGCCATCATACCTGGCCAGATAAATCTATTCATAAAAGATGAGAGGCCTTATAACTTCTCTGATGGTAGTCTGTAGAGGGTTGAAAGAACTAGAAAATCTGCATCTCCAGAGTTTGTTGGGACAAAGGCTTTCAGAACACTGTCTGTGTGCCAGATGTGGGCACTGCATGCAGGAAAACTGACCTCAAACACGTTTAACAAGATTGCCAGGGCTGGACAATTTCAACAGCTTGGCAACTTAAGATACAGTTTCTATTATTAATGGCAGTAGTGAAGAACGAATAGGTATTGTCAAAGACCGGGAGAGACCCGGCTGCCCATAGAATCAGTGGCTAAATGAGTAACACAGGGCAGGTTCCATGGGGCAAGCATCTGTGACAGTGGACACATGAGGTCTGTCCTGGGAGCATGCATAGCCTGTGGGTGTATGGAATCCTTGACTTAGAGCTGAAGACCAGAGCAGACAACATTGTAGATGTATAAAGACAGATAAAGAACTTGCCCATTTAGCGAAACAGCACTTACCTGGTACTAAAGACATACTTTGCCCACTTCACAGGTAGCTTAAAACCAGCTCTTTTTTCCTCTTATAAATACTTCAGGGGGCAGAGTTAAAGACAGGCTAAGTTGAAGAACTTATGACTGCCTTTTTCCTGCTGAGGATAGAAAAGTATATTTTGAGGAAAAAGTTTTATAAAAAAGCCTGAAAATGTCACCTTCTGCCTCAAATTTAATCTATTAGTAAAGATGAAATCATTTAGAATTAAAAATATAAAACTTAAATGTGAATGTTCTCTTGTATTTTGACACAATCTATGCCACATTCCTTTTTACAAATTTTTTATTTTTAATTTTTGTAATTACGAAGTAGGTGTATATATTTGTGGGTACATGAGATTTTGATAGACACATGTAATGCATAATAATCACATCAGTGTAAATGGGGTATTCATCACCTCAAGCATTTATTCTTTGTGTTACATCAATTCAGTTATATTCTTTTAGCTATATTAAAATGTATAATTAAATTATTTTTGACTCTAGTCACCCTGTTGTACTAGCAAACACTAGGTTTATTCATTTTTTCTCTTTTTTGTAACTATTTATCTGCCCCACTTGTTTCCCACTCCTTCACTACCCGCCACAGCCTCTGGTAACCATTCTTCTACTCTCTATCTCCATGAGTTCGTTTTCACTTTTAGCTCCCACAAATAAGTGAGAACAGGCATAATTGTGTGTCAAATTATAAAAAGAAAGGATACAAAGTTGGGCATACTTCCTACATCCAGGATACATTTGGCCCTACATAATCACACACAAAAAAATCACTCTGATAAATCTTAAAATATTAGGAGTCATACCTGAGAATGCTGTAAAGAAAATGTTGAAAGTTAATAATAACTACCCGATCTGGGTGACACAGATAGCCAGCATTGTTAGATTTTTATTCACCTGCCTAGAAAAAAGGTCTTTTTAAAATAACACCTTTCAGATAGAAATGTTGTATGTATTCTTTTTTCAACTTGTGTTTAAAATCAAAATCCACTGTGTAAACTCTTTATATAGACATCATCGAAAAGTCTATGTTTGTAAAGTCAATGCTATTTCTCTAGGACATAATAATATTAACAAGAGTACTAATGCTACAAAACAATAACAGCTAACATTTCTATGTCAGACACTCTTCTAATAAACCTTTATATATTAACTTCTTTGGTCTTCAGACAAACTTATGAGTTCAATACTATTATTATACATCTTTTTTTTTTTTTTTTTTTTTTGTCTCACTCTGTCACCCGGGCTGGAGTGCAGTGGCACGATCTTCGCTCACTGCAACCTCCCCCTCCAGGTTCAAGTGATTCTCCTGCCTCAGCCTCCCGAGTAGCTGGGACTACAGGTGTGCACCACTATGCCCAGGTAATATTTGTATTTTTAGTAGATACGAGGTTTCACCATGTTGGTTGGCCAGGATGGTCTCTATCTCTTGACCTCGTGATCCACCCGCCTTGGCCTCCCAAAGTGCTGGGATTACAGGCATGAGCCACTGCTCCCAGCCTATTATAAGTCTTTTACAGAAAAGAAAACACAAGTTTAGAGAGCTTAAATAACTTTCTTGGAATGACAAGTTTAAAAATACTTCATAATTTTTATGTGTAAGTTCTGCTGTGCGTAGATTTTTGTATATATATATATAAAGGAAAATAATCGGGCTGGGTGCAGTGGCTCACGCCTGTAATCCCAGCGCTTTGGGAGGTTGAGGCAGGCAGATCACAAGGTCAGGAGTTCAAGACCAGCCTGACCAACATGATGAAACCCTGTCTCTACTAAAAATACAAAAATGAGCCGGGTGTGGTGGCACACACCTGTAATCCCAGGTACTCAGTAGGCTGAAGCAGGACAATCGCTTAAACCCAGGAGGCAGAGGTTGCAGTGAGCTGAGATCGTGCCACTGCACTCCAGCCTGGGTGACAGAGTGAAACTCCATCTCAATAAATAAATAAAAAGAGAAAGAAAAGAAAACAATTCAACAATATCAATTTATATGATGTTAAGTTCAAATAAGGTAACGTGCAAGACAAACTCTGTTACTTTAGGCTAAATCCACATACCCAAGTAATACATGCAGTGGTTCTGATGAATCCCTGTAAGAGGGTGAGCCTGACCATGACTTCACATAAGTAGATGTTAATTATGTACTGCTTTCCAGGATTGGCCTGCACAGTGTCCCTCTCACCTGTCCTAGCCCATGATCTTGGCCATCCTGAAACCTCTTGCAGCCTGAAAGACAGAAGAAAGAGCATTGCAGAAACTAACAGTAGTGTCCTGAAAATAGGAGGATCAGACAAGCTGTGTTTGAAATTGGGAGTGGAGTGGAGAGTAATCATAAGGTTATATATATATAGAGAGAGAGAGAGAGAGAGAGAGAGAAGCAGAATTGAGAAATGTTGGTTTTTCATTTGTTTACTGAGTACATATTAGCATATTAGGTGCCAAACTGTGTAATGTGCTGGAAATTATTAAGAAAAAAAAAGAAAGATTGTATTCTTTTTTTTTTTACATGTGCAGAAAGAATGTGCAGGTTTGTTACATCGGTATGCATGTGCCATGGTGGTTTGCTGCACCCATCAACCAGTCATCTACATTAGGTATTTCTCCTAATGCTATCCCTCCCCTTTATCCCCTCCCCAGACGGGCCCTGGTGTGTGATGTTTCTTTCCCTGTGTCCATATGTTCTCATTGTTCAACTCCCACTTATGAGTGAGAACATGTGGTGTTTGGGTTTCTGTTCCTGTGTTAATTTGCCAAAAATGATGGTTTTCAGCTTCGTCCATGTCCCTGCAAAGGACATGAACTTATTATTTTTTATGATTGCATAGTATTCCATGGTGTATATGTGCCACATTTTCTTTATCCAGTCTATCATTGATGGGACTTTCAGTTGGTTTCAAATCTTTCCTATTGTGAATAGTCCTGCAATAAACATACATGTGTATGTGTCTTTAGAGTAGAATAATTTATAATCCTTTGGGTATATACCCCGTAATGGGATTGCTGGCTCAAATGGTGTTTCTAGTTCTAGATCCTTGAGGAATCACCACATTGTCTTCTGCAATGGTTGAACTAATTTACACTCCCACCACCAATGTAAAAGCATTCTTATTGGCTGGGCACTGTGGCTCAAACCTGTAATCCCAGCACTTTGGGAGGCTGAGGCAGGCGGATCACGAGGTCAAGAGATCGAGAACATCCTGGCTAACACAGTGAAACCCCGTCTCTACTAAATATACAAAAAATTAGCTGGGCGTTGTGGTGGGCGCCTGTAGTCCCAGCTACTCAGGAGGCTGAGGCAGGAGGATGGTGTGAACCTGGGAGGTGGAGCTTGCAGTGAGCCGAGATCGCGCCACTGCACTCCAGCCTGGGTGACAGAGCGAGACTCTGTCTCAAAAGAAAAAAAACAAAAGCGTTCCTATTTCTCCACATCATCTCCAGCATCTGTTGATTCCTGACTTTTTAATGACCGCCATTCAAGCTGGCATGAGAATGTATCTCATTGTGGTTTTGATTTGCATTTCTCTAACCATCGGTGATGATGAGCTTTTTTTTATGTTTCTTGGCTGCATAAATGTCTTCTTTGGAAAATGTCTGTTCATATCCTTTGCCCACTTTTTGATGGGGGTTGTTTGTTTATTTCTTGTACATTTGTTTAAGTTCCTTGTAGATTCTGGATATTAGCCCTTTGTCAGATGAGTAGGTTGCAAAAATTTTCTCCCATTCTGTAGGTTGCCTGTTCACTCTGATGGTGATTTCTTTTGCTGTGCAGAAGCTCTTTAGTTTAATTAGATCCCATTTGTCAATTTTGGCTTTTGTTGCCATTGCTTTTGGTGTTTTAGTCATGAAGTCTTTTCCCATGCATATGTCCTGAATTACCATTCAGGTTGCCTAAGTTTTCTTCTAGGGTTTTTAGGGTTTTAGGTCTTAGGTTTAAATCTTTAATCCATCTTGAGTTAATTTTTGTATAAGGTGTAAGGAAAGGGTCCAGTTTCAGTTTTCTGCATATGACTAGTCAGTTTTCCCAAAACAATTTATTAAATAGGGAATTTTTTCCCCATTCCTTGTTTTTGTCAGATTCCAGCAAGATCAGATGGTGGTAGATGTGTGGTGTTATTTCTGAGGCCTCTGTTCTGTTCCATTGGTCCATATATCCATCATGGTACTAGTACCATGCTCTTTTGGTTACTGTAGCCTTGTAGAATAGTTTGAAGTCAGGTAGCGTGATGCCTCCAGCTTTATTCTTTTTGCTTAGAATTGTCTTGGCTATAAGGGCTCTTTTTTTGGTTCCATATGAAATTTAAATTAAGTTTTTCCTAATTCTCTGAAGAAAGTCAATGATATCTTGATGGGAATAGCATTGAATCTATAAGTTACTTTGGGCAGCATGGCCTTTTTCACAATATTGATTCTTCCTATCCATGAGCATGGAATGCTTTTCCATTTGTTTGTGTCCTCTCTTGTTTCCTTTAGCAGTGTTTGTAGTTCTCCTTGAAGAGGTCCTTCACATCCCTCCTAACTTGCATTTCTAGGTATTTTATTCTCTTTGTAGCAATGGTGAATGGGAGTTTACTCATGATTTGGCTCTTTGTCTATTATTTGTGTATAGGAATGCTCATGATTTTGGCACTTTGATTTTGTAGCCTGAGACTTTGCTGAAATTGCTTATCGGCTTCAGATGTTTTGGGGCTAAGACATATTTTGTATTTTATAAATATACAATCATGTCATCTGCAAACAGAGATAATTTGACTTCCTTTCTTCCTATTTGAATACTCTATTTCTTTCTCTTGCCTGATTGCACTGGCCAGAATTTTCAATACTATGTTGAATAGGAGTGGTGAGAGAGGGCATCCTTGTCTTGTGCTGGTTTTCAAAGGGAATGTTTCCAGTTTTTGCCCATTCAGCATGATATTGGCTGTGGGTTTGTCATAAATAACTCTTATTATTTTGAGATATGTTCCATCAATACCTAGTTTATTGAGAGTTTTTAGCATAAAGGGTGTTGAATTTTATCGAAGGCCTTTTCTGCATCTATTGAGATAATCATGTGGCTTTTGTCATTGAATCTGTTTATGTGACAATGTAAATTACATTTATTGATTTGCATATGTTGTACTAGCCTTGCATCCCAGGGATGAACCCGACTTAATCATGGTGGATAAGCTTTTTGATGTGCTGCTGGATTCGATTTGCCACTATTTTATTGAGGATTTTCACATCGACGTTCATCAGGAATATTGGCCTGAAATTTTCTTTTTTTGTTGTGTCTCTGCCAGGTTTTAATATCAGGATGATGCTGTCCTCATAAAATGAGTTAGAGAAGTGTCTCTCTTTTTCTGTTGTTTGGAATAGTTTTAGGAGGAATGGTACCAGCTGTACCTGAACGTCTGGTAAAATTCAGTTGCGAATCCATCTGTTCCTAGGCTTTTTTTGGTTGTTAGGCTATTAATTACTGCCTCAATTTCAGAAATTTTATTGGTCTATTCAGGGATTTGACTTCTTCCTGATTTAGTCTTGGGAGGGTGTATGTGTTCAGGAATTTATCCATTTCTTCTAGATTTTCTAGGTTATTTTCATAGAGGTGTTTATAGTATTCTCTGATGATAGTCTCTATTTCTGTGGTATCAGTGGTGATCTCCTCTTTATCATTTTTTTATTGTGTCTAATTGATTTTTCTCTCTTTTCTTCTTTATTGTCTGGCTAGCTGTCTATCTATTTTGTTAATCTTTTCAAAAAACCAGCTCCTGGATTCACTGAATATTTTTTAAGCGTTTTTCATGTCTCTATCTCCTTCAGTTCTGCTCTTTGTTATTTATTGTCTTCTGCTAGCTTTTGAATTTGTTTGCCCTTGCTTCTCTAGTTGTTTTAATGGTGATGTTAGACTGTCAGTTTTAGATCTTTCCCGCTTTCTCCTGTGGGCATTTGGTGCTATACGTTTTTCTCTAAACGCTGCTTTATCTCTGTCCCAGAGATTCTGGTATATTGTGTTTTTGTTCTCATTGGTTTCAAAGAACTTATTTATTTCTGCCTGAATTTCGTTATTTACCCAGTAGTCATTCAGGAGCAGGTTGTTCAGTTTCCATGTAGTTGTGTGGTTTTGAGTGAGTTTTCTTAATCCCGAGTTCTAATTTAATTGCACTGTGGTCTGAGAGACTGTTTGTTATTATTCTCATTCTTTTGCATTTGCTGAGGAGTGTTTTACTTCCAATTATGTGGTCGATTTTAGAATAAGTACTATGTGGTACTGAGAAGAATGTATATTCTGTTGATTTGGGATGGAGAGTTCTGTAGATGTCTATTAGATCGGCTTGGTCCAGAGCTGAGTTCAGGTCCTGAATATCCTTGTTAATTTTCCATCTCGTTGATCTGTCTAATATTGACAGTGGGGTGTTAAAGTCTCCCACTATTATTGTGTGGGGGTCTAAGTCTCTTTGTGGGTCTCTAAGAACTTGCTTTATGAATCTGGGTGCTCCTGTATTGGGTGCATATGCATTTAGGATAGTTAGCTCTTCTTGTTGCATTGATCCCTTTACCATTCTGTAATGCCCTTGTTTATCTTTTTTGGTCATTGTTGGTTTAAAGTCTGTTTTGTCAGAGACTAGGATTGCAAACCCTGCTTTTTTTGCTTTCCATTTGCTTGGTAAATCTTCCTCTATCTCTTTATTTTGAGCCTATGTGTGTCTTTGCACATGAGATGGGTTTCCTGAATACAGCACACCGATGGGTCTTGACTCTTTATCCATTTTGCCTGTTTGTGTCTTTTAATTGCGGCATTTAACCTGTTTACATTTAAGGCTAATATTGTTATATGTGAATCTGATTCTGTCATTATGATGCTAGCAGGTTATTTTGCCCATTAGTTGATGGAGTTTCTTCATAGTGTCGATGGTATTTACATTTTGATATGTTTTTGCAGTGGCTGGTACCAGTTGTTCCTTTCCATATTTAGTGCTTCTTTCAGGAGCTCTTGTAAGGCAGGCCTGGTGGTGACAAAATCCCTCAGCATTTGTTTGACTGTAAAGGATTTTATTTCTCCTTCACTTATGAAGCTTAATTGGCTGGATATGAAATTCTGGCTTGAAAATTCTTTTTTTAAGAATGTTGAATATTGGCCCCCACTCTCTTCTGGCTTTCAGGGTTTCTGCCGAGAAATCCGCTGTTAGTCTGATGAGCTTCTCACTGCGGGTAACCCAGCCTTTCTCTCTGGCTGCCCTTAACATTTTTTTCTTCATTTCAACCTTGGTGAATCTGAAGATTATGTGTCTTGTGGTTGCTCTTCTCAAGGAGTATCTTTGTGGTGTTCTCTGAATTTCCTGAATTTGAATGTTGGCCTGCCTTGCTAGGTTGGGGATGTTCTCCTGGATAATATCCTGATGTGTGTTTTCCAACTTGGTTCCATTCTCCTGTCATTTTCAGGTACACAAATCAAACGTAGGTTTGGTCTTTTCACATAGGCCCATATTTCCTGGAGGCTTTGTTTGTTCCTTTCCATTCTTTTTTCTCTAATCTTGTCTTATGCTTTATTTCATTAAGTTGATCTTCGATCTCTGATATCCTTTCTTCCACTCGATCGATTCCATTATTGATACTTGTATGTGCTTCACAAAGTTTTCGTGCTGTGTTTTTCAGCTCCATCAGGTCATTTATGTTCTTCTCTAAACTGGTTATTCTAGTTAGCGCTTCCTGTAACCTTTTATCAAGATTCTTAACTTCCTTGCTTTGGGTTAGAACATGCTCCTTTAGCTTGGAGGACTTTGTTATTATTCACCTTCTGAAGCCTACTTCTGTCAGTTTGTCAAACTCATTATCTGTCCAGTTTTATTCCCTTGCTGGTAAGGAGTTGTGATCCTTTGAAGGAGAAGAGCCATTCTGTTTTTTGGAATTTACAGCCTTTTTGTGCTGATTTTTCCTCATCTTCGAGGATTTATCTACCTTTGGTCTTTGCCATTGGTGACCTTCAGATGGAGTTTTTACATGGTCACCGTTTTTGTTGATGTTGATGCTATTTCTTTCTGTTTGTTGGTTTTCCTTCTAACAGTCAGGCCCGTCTTCTGCAGGTCTGCTGGAGTTTGCTGGAGGTCCACTCTAGACCCTGTTTGCCTGAGTATCACCAGCAGAGGCTGCAGAACAGCAAAGATTACTGCTGGCTCCTTCCTTTGGAAGCTTTTGTCCCAGAGGAGCACCTGCCAGATGCCAGCTGGAGCTCTCCTGTATGAAGTGTCTGTCGACCTCTACTGGGAGGTGTCTCCCTGTCAGGAGGCATGGGGGTCAGGGACCCACCCAGGAAAGAGGAGGCAGTCTTTCCTCTAGCAGAGCTCAAGTGCTGTGCTGAGAGATCCACTGCTCTCTTCAGAGTTGGCAGGCAGGGACTTTTAAGTCAGTTGAAGCTGCACCCACAGCTGCCCCTTCCCCCAGGTGCTCTTCACAGGGAGACGGGAGTTTTATCTATAAGCCCCTGACTGGGGCTGCTGCCTTTCTTTCAGAGATGCCCTACCCAGACAGGAGGAATCTAGAGAGGAGGTCAGGCTACCACAGCTTGTGGTGCTGCAGTAGGATCCGCCCAGTCGGAACTTCCTGGTGGCTTTGTTTACACTGTGAGGGGAAAACCTCCTACTCAAACCTCAGTAATGGCGAATGCCACTCCCTCCACCAAGTTCGAGTGTCCCAGGTCGACTTCAGACTGCTGAGCTGGCAGCAAGAATTTCAAGCCAGTAGATTTTAGCTTGCTGGGTTCCATAGGGGTGGGATCCGCTGAGCAAGACTACTTGGCTCCCTGGCTTCATCCCCCTTTCCAGGGGAGTGAACAGTACTGTCTCGCTGGGGTTCCAGGCTCCACTGGGGTACGAAAAAAAATTCCTGCAGCTAGCCCAGTAGGTCTGTGTCTGCCCAAACAGCCACCCAGTTTTGTGCTTGAAACCCAGGGCCCTGGTGGTATAGGCATCCGAGGGAATCTCCTGGTCTGTGGGTTGCGAAGACTGTGGGAAAAGCGTAGTATCTGGGCTGGCAAGCACTGTCTATCATGGCACAGTCCTTCATGGCTTCCTTTGGCTAGGGGAGGAAGTTCCCCAACCCTTTGCACTTCCTGGTCGAGGCGACGCCCTACCCTGCTACTGCTTGCCCTCTGTGGGCTGCACCCACTCTCTAACTAGTCCCAGTGAGATGAACCGGGTACCTCTGTTGGAAATGAAGAAATCACCTGCCTTCTGTGTTGGTCTCTCTGGGAGCTGCAGGTTGGAGCTGTTCCTATTTGGCCATCTTGCCCAGGAATCCTGTATTCTTTTTATTCTTTTTTTTTTTAATAGAAAGAAAGTGGCATACAAATCTTTATTGTTGTGCGTATGAACACAAGATCCATATACAAAGTCTTACATATATGAGAGTTTAAGGAGGGGACAGATGGTTGATGATTAAATATTCTTACCTTTCAGAGATTCTGATTAACTATTTTAGCTCTTATAGAAAACTCATAGCAATGAATATTTATTCATTCACAAAGGACTGCATGGGTGAAGGCCATACATTCTATCAAGAGCCCAAAGTCAGTAGGGGCTTTATTCCAATTTAGAAACTCTGCTACCAGTTTGTGTAGCCTGGGATATTTGCTCAGAGTTCAATTTCACAAAAATCCATGTCTTACAGTGCTGGCATGAATAATACAGTCTTGTTTGTATCTGTTCACACATCTCTCTCCTGCCAACTGTAGGACAGCCTCTTTTATATATAATGCTTTATATACATATTTTCTGCTGCTTCCGAGTAGTGACAGATTGTTTTGTGACAGCACAAACACAAAAACTCTCCTTAGTTCAACTCCCAGATGCTGTAAGAAACTTAGAAGAGGAGATGGCTAAGGAAAGGTAGCTAGCTGCCATCATCAAAGGAAAGAAAGAAATGATCTTGAAACTAGTCAAAAAGCACTCCAATAGCTGGCCGACTATTTTTGTGATTTTTAAAGAAGATACTCCCTTCGTACTACTGGAGAAAGGTACCTAAACCTCCTGAGTATGTCATCACTATTTATATATGCCATCATGGCCTTGAGGGACCTATTCTGCAGTGTAAATTTGCAATTTTGAAATCTGCAGCATATGCAGACCTGATTTATTTGACTCAGTTTGGGAAGACAGACTGTTACTGGGCAATATCACTAGGTAACCAAAGAGGAGGCAATAGAGTTCAAAACCCCATTTCTTATTTAAGTAAAAGCACAATTAATTATTCTGCAGCATGTTATTTGGGTTGTATGATATCTTTCAATATCAGGATTTTATTTTTAGTTGCTTAGTTACTGAGGTCACTATTCTAAGTAAACAATATCATACACTATAACATGAACAAGAAAAAAAAAACCCAAAGCATTGAACAAGGAAGAAAAATAGTCCTGTAAATGGGTAGCAAGGCAAATCCAGGAAAAACCAGATAGCTGCTGATGTTACATTTTGCAGCTCTCCTTTATATGCTGCATGGCTTACAAGTCAATAAAACACTATTGAAGACAAGGAGATAAAATTTAAATGCCTAATATATGTATATTATTAAGATGTGGTTCTCTAATTAGGGTAAAGTAATGGTTGTATGTTCAGACTTTCAGAGAAAAGACAGAAAATCCAGAACATATTGGGAGATATCCATGTCTCCTTTTCCCTGTCAAATGCTTCTAATTATTTATCTGTGCTTACAGTTTCATTCATCTTGTCTACACTTACTCTTTTCACCCTAGTCTGTTTCTGCCTTCAACACTTGCTGAGATTATTTTCTAAACTATCATAAAAGTCTAGATAATTGCCAAATTCTGCTTGACCTCTCTGCAATGTCTGACATTACTGTCTATTTTATTGCTTTGAAATGCTCTTTTTCCTTTCATTGCATTCTCCTAATGGTCCTTCTTCTTTACTGGAAACAATTGCCTATGTGAAACTGGACTTTGTTCAGTACAGCATGTGCAGCTAATAGCTATGTTAGGCAAATGACTTTAAAAATTTATGCCTCAGATTCTTCGTCTGTAAAATGGATGCAATAATAGTAACACTCCCTACTTACACAGTTCTTGTGAGAATAAAATGTGTTGACCAACGTAAAGGATTTACAACAGTGCCTGTCAAAAATCCTACTCTTGCTTGTGCCGTTACTGTCTATCTGGTTCTAAAAAGACGTTGTTCTTGAAAGTTGTGATTTTTTTCTTGAGCTTTGTATCTACTTTCTGGCTTACACTTTTATCTAATTGATATTGAATGTGACCTCTTTCCTCCTGAGCTCTACTCTCATATCACTAAGTTTGCTAATACCCTCCTGTGGATTTCTAATAGGGAATGAAATTAATTAACAGATGCTATCAAAAAGTTCATTCATTTATTGATCCATTTACTATTTTCCAGACACTATATTTGGCCCAAGAGCACTGTTGGCCTGAGACCAATAGTTTGTTGGATATAGTAATATTGTATCTCAATGTTTTTTTCCATCTTGAAACCTTTGGGTATTGCCCCACTGTATCCTGGTGTTGAATGATGTCGCTGACAGTGTGTCTGAGGATAATCTAAGTTTTTTGTTGTTGTTGTTGTTGTTTGCTGTTTTAATGGATGACACAATTCTTTTTTTTTTTTTTTAAGTCTAGTAATTTTATTGGGATACTTGTTGGTGCTTATAATTCTACATAATTTTTTTTTCTGGCATCAAGTATACTCTTTCAATTTGTAAATTCAACTTTTTACTTTTAGAAACATTTTTAATTTATATATTATTTAAATATATTTTTTCTTGGGAGTAGTTATATTCATGTGATATCTCCTTTGACTGTCTTCCCTATCTCATATTTTCTCTATATACCTTTATGTTTTTACTTCATTATTCTCTGTTCTATGTTTTTTATCCATGTCTATGTAAATATTGCCTTTATTATGTTATGATTTTTCTTTTCTCTCTCTCTCTTTTTTTCTACTGAGGATTGTTAGCTCATATTTTGTGTCCTCCTGTCTCACCATTGCTACCTTGAGTTATTGTATCTTTGCTGTGACAATTTTTCTTGATTTCTTAAGTTACTTGAATTTAAGGATGCATGCTGTTTTTTGATAACATTTTTCTCCATCTGTGGTTCATTTATTCTGTTCTTTATCTTACGTTTTTTCTTAATCATTTTAAATTTATTTTTTATTATTCCTCACCTCTGAATAGGATGAGTCTTAATGAGATGATTTAATTACAGAATATTCATGGGAAAAGTAAGTGGAACAAGTTCTCAAGTAGCAGATATTCCTCCCAATTCACACAAAAATTCCTTATGACCCCGAGCTGTATGGCCGTATGCATTTGGTCAACCGTTTCTCTGTTTTCTTCAGCCAGCACGATTTGCAGCTACTGGGATCCTTGTGATTCAGAATCTCTTTCCCTAACAGAAGGTTTCCTATGGAAACAAAAGAGAAGACTCTAACATCAGTTTCCACGCTTCATTTTTATTATTTCCGATATTGAATTCTGTTTTTTCTTCCCCTCAAGGTGTGCTATGCCCTGTGGACAGCTATGCACTGATGAGATTTCTAGCTTCTCTTACCCTGGTTATCTTTTTATACCCATTGTACCTTCACTACATTTGAGATAGTTTCTCACACATTGTTATTTGAGTTATGAATATTTTCTATTTCTCTTAAGATGGAAGTTTTATTTCTGTTTCTTGTCCTTCTCTTTTTTTTCACATGCTTTTCAAGATGAAAAAAGGACAAGACCATTTTATCCACCATTTAAAAATTGAAAGTGAAGTATACAATTTAGATCTAAGCATGCTATGACATACTCCCTCAGAAGGCAGAATAGTACTTCTCTTCCTCTCCCCCTATTTATTAAGATTAGATTTCCAGTCCAATTCAAATTGATGTATTTTTATCCAATTAGAAAATGCTCCCGCCACCCTAAAAATTGTTACTGTAACAGATGAGTGCCAAAAGCCAATCTGGACAATAAAAATCCTGTCATTGAACATTTGTGAAGATACCATGCGTTTAACACTTAAGTGAATTTTAGACTGTAGATACTTTAAGGAATTAGATCTGCTTTGCTAAAGTGATTGTTTAAACAAATTAAATTGTAAGTAAATAAGTGAATTAGTACTCAAAGGTTTATATGTGGTCATATTGTTATATATTGTCAATTAGTGTGCTAAAATGGTGGCAAAGCAGATGCATGATTTTCTGCAGAGATGAATGGCTTTGTTCTTTTGTTAGACCTATATGTGTGTATATATATATGTATATGAATATATATATGTACATATATAGGCATTTATAATATGAACGTTGCATATGTAACAATTGTCTAACGCTATTCTGAGACTGATATGAATTCACTTTAGAATTTCAATGTCAGTTATGACACAGGAAATTTTCCTTTGTCCTGACTTCAGTTAGGTACTATTTCATATGCCTGTGATGGGAAAAATTAGACAAATGGTAAATTTAAGGCAAATGTTATGTGTTTTTGTTTTTTCTATGTATGCATAGGCTTGGAATAAGTTACTCTTCAGCTATGTCATGACTAGGTCAGATACTCTGTGCAGGAGCTATAAGAGAGAATGAAGGAAACAAAACACTTTTGAAATTTATGTTTACAAAAATGTAACATGATAATTGGAAAAAAATAGATTTGTGTTTTGGAAATCTATGGTTTGGTGAGCTCCTTATGTGTTTGAATTTCACATAGTTATCTTAACAAACTCTTCTTACCTAAAATATTCCTTTTTATCAGCAGCAGAAGGAAATTTTCTTGATAGGACAGTTTATACCTACTATGAAATTTCTATAGGAAGATCGAAGTTTAATGGGCATCTCAAGGAACACAGTATGGTTTTTAAAGGTTCAGCTTTCAACATTCTCAGATTAATAAGTTCTTAGTGGGTTATTGTGAAAATGGACTTAGTCAAAACATGCCCCAGACAAACACTGTCTGGGGACAAGCTGTCTCAGGAGATTAGTAATAGGTGACATGGAAACTTAAACCTCAAGGTCAATAGCTCCAATCTATCCTCAGTCAATAGTGGCTAGGAAGTCATTAGTATACAAATGCTGGCCAGTTTTCTAGGAGAAAGAAGAAAGGTTTTCTAATCTTGCTCTTTGAAAGTATTTGTATCACAAGTTCTGATTTGAAAACAAGAGAGGATGTATACACATATGCAAGCATACATAAACATACAAACATAAACATACCTATTAGGATAAAACAAAGAATATACAGGTATATGTTCCTAATCAGCAAGATTATAGAGATTTTAAATTTCATCTTTTTGCCAACTCTTGTTTTCTAAATGTTTTACAATGAAATACATTGCTTTATACTACAAGAAAAAAATTAAAACCTCTTTTTTTCCCAGACTGATTTCTAAAGAACTAAAAGACAATCTCAACATTATCTTCACTTGTTTATCTCTTTAGATCCTGTCTTTAATTACTTTCACCAGTAACGCTTCTGTGAAGCATTCAATATTGTCTTAAGTGGCAGGCCTAACAGCTAATCTTCCCCACTTCCTCATTATTTAGTTATTTCTCCATTTCAGGCATCAAAATAGGTTAAATTCTCATTCCTCCAGAAACCACCAAGGGATTACCCAAATGTTTTTCAGACTCAATATCATATTAGAACAATTTCTTTTAGTATTTGACTTAGCTCATCTTATTTTTAATGTACTTTTCAATCTGAGTGAGTGAATGCTCACTTAAAAAAATGTCATATGACAAGACTTATAATGACAAAAACAGCAAGCCTCTATTCTGCCTCTTCACAGCTCTCATTTTGCTTCTCAGAGATAACATTTAACATGCATTATTTATTCACCTAATATCTAATGAAGGCCTACTATGTTCCAGACACTGTTTAAGTGATATGAACTAGCAGTGAACAAACCCATGGAGGTCCTTGCTAATATGGAGTGTACATTCTTATGGAGGAGAAAACAACAAACAAATGCATGAACAGTGTACATATAACGTACAATCCATTGGATGGTGGTAAGAGTTAACTAAAATAATTCAGTATGAAAGGAAAGATGAAATATTGGGAGGGGTAAAATAGTAAATAGATTTTATAGGACAAGCTTAATTGAAGGGTGACTTTTGTCACCTGAGGGAAGTGCAGCAGTTACTTAAGAGGATATCTAGAATCAGAGGTTTCTAGGCAACAAATGCAAAGGCCATGAGACAGGAATATGCCTATTGATTTCAAGAGCACTTCAACTATTCACAGTCCTCTTGGTATTTTGATATTTTTCTACGTAACTAATCAGTATGATTTATTAATATTAAACATGTTATCTTGAATTCCACCAATATAGAAGTCAATTGCCCTCTGTTATGCTACTGTCCCATCTTGCTTATCCTCCCTTGACCTCCAGCTCAGTAATATTAGAATATTTTATTAAGTTGATGATCAGTTTTTACATTATTTTGGCTATGTAAAGTGTATTCATAAGTAGGAGATCACAACCACACTTTTTTTGCATGAGTTAAATTTCTAAAGTCAATACCTACTTAATTCTTCATTTTCTCATTGTGCTGTACAATTTTATTAATATTCACCTAAACACTTCAATATTTCTTTTAAAGTTTTTTGTTTGTCTTTGATTTTTGTTGTGTCTTGCTATACTCCTCTTGGGTTAAATTTGATTTGAGACATCTATGCTTTCTGTACTGGGTATTGGCAATTTCCTAGATTAGGGAAATTTCCAGCCATTATTTATTTAAATATGATTTCTGGTCTTTTTTCTTTCTTTCTCTTCCTTCTGCAATTCTTATGATGTGAAGGTTTGATCTCTTGATAATATCCCATAATTCCTATAGGCTTTCTTTTTGTTCTTTTTTACTCTTTTGTCTTTTTGTTCCTCTCATTCAATACTTAAATTGTCTTTAAGCTCATTGATCCTTTATTTTGCTTCGTTGAGTGTGCTGTTGAAGCTTTCCTTTGAATTTTCAATTCAGTCCTTGCATTTTTCATCTCTAGGATTTCCAGTGAGCTCTTTGCTATTATTTCTATTTCTTTGCTGATCTCATGTTTTCATGCAAATTGTATTACATTTAATATTAGTATATTATTGTAGTTTACTAAACTTCTTCATGAATCTTCTTCTGAATTCTTTGTCAGTAATTTCATACACTTCATTTCTTTGGTGTCCATTGCTGGAGCTTTATTAGTGTACTTCGAAGGTTTCATGATTCCCTGATTTTTTGGTAATTCTTATATTCTTGCATTGTTGTCTGTGTATTCTAAGGAAGAGCCATCTCCTCTAGCCTTTACAGTTTTTGTTTGGGAGGGACGAAACTTCTCTATTTAGTCTACCCTGTTATTTTGGAAGGGCCAACTGATAATAACCCGGGGCAGGCAGAACTTGTTGTAAGTTTTCTAATTGACAGGACCACTGGTTTTGCCCTTATATTGAATGGTGCTACTGGCTGGGCTCCACTGACTGGTGACACCACTGGCTGGGTCCTTTTATCAGGCAGAGCTGCTGGCTGGGTACTTCAGTGGACTCTGGTAAGTCTGGTTACAGGAGATATTCTTTGGCCAGACATTTCCACTATTTGGGATTTGCAGTTGGGCAGGGCTGCAGATTGAACTCCAAGGTTAAGTAGAGTTGCTTCTCTGGACAGGCAGGATGTAAAGCTAGGCTTCTTAGAGATACCCAGTTGAGTATTACTCTCTGGGTGGAGCCATAGTGTGGCCTTTTGCTGAAATGAGTGGCTGTTTGACCTCCTAGATCAAGCAGGACTACCCCCGACATTTCTCCAAAATGCACAAAGGTAGAGTAATTGAGTGGGCTGTTGGGCTATGTGGAACCACTGCCTGCATTCCTGGGTCAAGCTGATCTAATTCTGTTGCTTCTCTGAAATCATGGACGTAGGAGTTCCTGTTTGGATGGGGCCTTTCGGTGGCTTTTATGGCTATGTGGAATTACTGCTTGCCTCCCTGGATATAGCAGGTTAAATCCCTTCACTTCTCTGAAATGAGTGGAGCTGCATTTCTCCCTGCCTGGGTAGGGTTGTCAAGGTGGGTTCCAAGATTGGATAGGGAGACTAGCAGTATTGAGGCTCAATGTAGGTTGTACTTCCCAGCATGCTTCTGAAGGCAACCTACTCAGTTTTGCAGATGTGCTATGAGGCTGGCTGATATAGCTTATTGAGTGCCACAGCTGGCAGGAACAAAGAGGTAGCACCAAGACCTGTGCATTGGTCACTGTTTTTGTGTCTACTTGACCTCCAGGTTGTCAAGCTTTGCCATTTCTCCTAGTCTTCCCTGTGAGATGAGTACAGAGTTTTTCTTGGTGTTGAGAGTCTAAAAAAAATACTCGAATCTACAGATAATTGCTAGTTGAAATTTCTGTGGGAAGCAGTGGATCTGGAGACTTCCTATTGCACCATTTTGCTGACATCGGTCTCCTAAACACTTCAATGTTTCTACATAATGCCTATCAGTAGTGTTTATCATTTGCTGCCCCTAGTCTTTTCTGTCTGTCTTATTCAGTGGGACTCTTGCCTTTTAGGCCTGCTGCCATTAAGGACTTTGTGCTATTCTTGGACTTCCCTTTGCTAATTGCCCATGTTGAATCTCTTGTACGTGAATTTCATTTCTTCTTTCATGGAATTTTTTGTTTCTTTCTGGACTAATCAAACCAATTTTAAGTGCTTCTTCATGGGTGTATTATCTTGCCTTTGTTTGTGCAATTATGTTTTATTATTTCTTTCTTTCTTTTGAATTACGTTTTCTGTTTTTTTGAAACCTAAAGCATCCTAGGAAATATAGAATTTAAAATACTATATAAAATGTCTAGTAACAAGAAGTCCTGAAGTAGTTTGACTTCATGTATGGTTAATCCAATGGCTCAGAAACTCATTATAGACCTAGAGTTTTGGCAGTCTTGAAACTTGCAAATTTTGGTATATTCCATTATGGTCACAGTAGATTCTAATAGCACTAGGTATTACCAGCATCTAGAGGAGGAGAAATACACATTTATTGTGTCAATATGCAGAAACTCTAGATAATTTTTTTCTTTAGGATTAATTAGTTTTTCCAAAGATGAGCCTTCTAATCCTCACCTGTGATGTGAAGTGGCCAGATTGTGGGGTGGTAAGGTGATATATGTGTTACAATCTTCTTCTAGTAGAGAAAGGAGTTTGAGAATAACACAGTTTAATATGTAGACTTTTAACTAATTTCTCTTGTCTTCCAATACTTCACCCCAGCTCTTCACTATGCCTAGAATTCCCCATTCCAAGTCCTTTTAGAGTGATGCTTTGTAAAGAAGAGAGTCCTGATCTCCAGCCTGAAGAAGGATGCATTATGTGTCTAACTGTTTAGTCATCAGGATCGGATTGTTAGAGCCTATAATTCTGTGTAAATGTTTTGTGTAATGTAATATTTTATTTCTCTGGGATATATTTCCAGGAATGTAACTTCTGAGTCATATTATATTTTAGTCTTTAAAAAACTGCCAAACTATCTCCCAGAATAGGCATATCATTTACATTCACACCAACAATGTATGCGAGATCCAGTTTCTCTGCATTCTCACCAACTTTTGGTATCGTCACTCTTTTTAATTGTGCTCTTCTAATACATGAAGAGTAATCTTTTAACATGGCTTAAATTTTAATTTCCAAATTAGCCAATGACAAAAAGTATAAAATCTTAATCACATTTTCATTCCTTTACCCTCTCCACTTTTATTACAAATGTCTTTAATATTTTGTCTGTAGATTTTTGTTTCACCCACCTGACGTAATTTAGAAGACCCAAGATGAGAAAGATAGTATACTATATTTACCTGTATTTCTACTTTTTCCATTTTTCTCTCTTCATTCTTGAAGTTCCAAGCTTCCTTTCTTTATTATTTTATTTCTGTTTGAAAAAATTTGCTTCAGACCTTATTTTAGGAAGGCCTGTTGATATCAAATTCTCTTAGATTTTCTTCATCTGAAAGTGTCTCCATTTAACCTTTGTTTCTGAAGGATATTTTTGCTGGATATAGAATTCCAAGTTCACATGGTTTTTTTGTTGTTTGTTTGTTTTTTTTTTGTCCGCAATGAAAAATATGCCATTTCCTTTTGACCTCCATAGTTTCTGATGACAAATTTGCTCTCATTTACAGTGTTGTTCCTCTATAGATAATGAAATATGTCTTTCTGCCTGCTTCAAAGATATTTTTGTTTTTAATTTTCAAAAGTTTCACTATGTTGAGTGTTGGCATTGATTTCTTTGGGTTTATTCTGTTTGGAATTTTTCTCAGCTTTTTGGATCTGTAAGTTTATGTCTTTTTGCTAAAGTTTGAATTCATCAGTCATAGGTTTGTTTTTTTTTAATTCTTTTTAAGACCCACCACATTTCTTTTTTCTTTTTTATGGCTCTGATAACATGAAAGTAAGATCTTTTGTTTTAGGTCTTCAGGTCTCAGAAGCCCTGTTCTCTCTCTTTTTCTTTCTTTCTTTCTTTCTTCCTTTCTTTCTTTCTTTCTCTCTCTCTCTCTCTCTTTCTTTTCTTTCTTTCTTTCTTTCTTTCTTTCTTTCTTTCTTTCTTTCTTTCTTCTTTCTCTCTCTTCCTTCCTTCCATTATTTTTCCATTGTTTAGATTGGGTAATATCTCCTATTCTATATTTGAGTTTATAAATTTATTTTTTTGTGCCTTCCATTCTGCTGTAAAACACATCATCGAGCACTTTATTTGATTAATTTATATTTTATTTTAAAATTTTCATTTGCTTCTTCTTTGTATTTTCTTATTTGCTGAGACTTTCTATTGTTTATTTGTTTCAAGTGTTTCTGAGATTGCTTACTGAAAATATCAGTGATAGCTTCTTTAATATTTTTGTCAGATATTTTCATAATCTGTATCATCTTGGTGCTGGTATCTGTTTATTGCCTTTTGTCATGTAAGTTCAGATTTTTCTTATTCTTAGAAAAGATAGATTTTTTTTTAATTCTTTCCTTGGCATTGTGGAAAGTATGTTGTTAGACCTTAGGTCTTATTTAATATCCCTTTTTTTCTGCTAGGGAGTCACACTATGTAGGTGTAGAGTAAAGCCCTGGTTGGGGCAAAAGCTCAGTTTACCACACTAGGCCCCATTGATAGTAGCACTATAACAGTGAAGAAATCAGAATGCCAATTAACATCACATTTGTACCACCTAATTTAACCTCATTGTTTATCTATATGCATAAAAGTTATACTTTCTTTTTTCCTATTGACATAAGTCAGGCAAAGGGAAGTAGAAGACTGACATGACCTACCTTCTGTCATTGGAAGGAATGAAAACTTTAACTCTTTAACACCCCCACTGATTCTTCAGGAAAAAGACATTTTTTTTCCTTTTATGTTTGTCTGGATTAGGGTGGGTATTATTAAAAATATCTTTTATACTTCTACACAACCTTTTTCTGGTCCTTTTGTTAGAGGGTACAAGCATACCTCGAAGATACTGTGGGTTTGGTCCCAGACTATTGCAATAATGTAACTATCACAATAAAGTGAATCACATAAACTTTTTAATTATACAGTGCACATAAAAGTTATATTTATACTATACTACAGTCTATTAAGTGTACCATAGGATTGTGTCTAAAAATATACATATCTAAATTAAAAAACACTTTATTGATAAAAATGCTAATAATTATCTGATCCTTCAGTGACTCATAATCTTTTTGCTGGTAGAAGATGTTGCCTCAATGTTCATGGCTATTACTGATCAGGGTGGCAGTTCCTGAAGGTTGAGATGACTATGGCAATTTCTTAAAATGAGACAACACAAAGTTTGCTGCATCAATTGACTCTTTCTTTTATGAAAGATTTTTCTGTAGTAAATGATGTCGATAGCATTTTATCCGTAGTAGACCTTCAAACCCTGCTGCTGCTGCTTTATCAACTGAATTTATGTAATATTCTAAATCCTTGGTCGTCACTTCAACAATGTTCATAGCATTTTTACCAGAAATAGATTCCATCTCAAAAAAGCACTTTCTTTGCTCATCCATAAGAAGCAACTCCTCATCTGTTCAAGTTTTATTATGAGATTGCAGCAATTCAGTTACAGCTTCAGGGTCTGCTTCTAATTCTAGTTATCTTGCTAGTTCCATTATATCTGCACTTCCTTCCTTCCCCGAATCCTTTAACTCCTTCAAGTCATTTATGAGGATTTAAATAAACTTCTTCCAAACTCCTGTTTATTTTGACCTTCCATGAATCATGAATGTCCTGAATCCTGAATCATGGATCCTATCCAGAAGGTTTTCAACTTGCTTTGCCCAAATCCATTAGAGGAATAACTATCCATGGCCTCTATAGCCTTATTAACTGTGTTATTTAAATGAGAAGGCTTGAAAGTTGAAATTCCTCTCTGATCCATGCACTACAGAATGGATGTTGTGTTAGCATGTAGAAAAAAATTATTAATATCCTTGTAAATCTCCATCACTGCTCTAGGGTGACTAGGTGCATTGTCAATGAGCAGTAATATTTTTAAAGGAATCTCTTTTTCTGAGCAGTAGATCTGAACAGTGGTCTTAAAGTATTCAGTAAACCATATTCTAAACAGATGTGCTGTCATCCAGGCTTTATTGTTTCATTTATAGAACATAGGCAGGCTAGGTGTAGTATAAAATTCTTAAGGATTTTTAGAGTTGTAAATAAGCATTAGCTCTAACTTAAAATTATTAGCTGCATTAGCCCCCACGAAAGAGTCAGCCTTCCCTTTGAAGCTTTGAAGCCAGATGTTGACTTCTCCTCTCTAGCTATGAAAGTGCTAGATGGCATCTTATTCTAATAGAAGGCTGTTTCATCTACATCAGCAATTTGTTGTTTAGTGCAGGCACCTTCATCAGTGATCTCAGCTAGATCTTATGGATCACTTGCTTCAGCTTCTACATGAGCACTTATTACTTCACCTTGCAATTTTGCTATGAAGACAGCCTCTTTGTTTAATCCTCACGAAGCAACGTCTTCTAGTTTCAAATTATTTTTCTGCAGCTTCCTTACTTCTGTCAGCCTTCATAGAATTTTTTTTAAAAAGTTAGGGCCTTGGTTTATATTAGGCTTTGGCTTAAGGGAATGTTATGACTGGGTTTGACCTTCTATTCAGACCACTCAAAGTTTGTCCATATCATCAATACAGCTAGTTCCCTTTGTTGTCATTCATGTGTTCACTGGAGTCGCACTTTTAATTTTCTTCAAGAACTTTCTTTTTTCTTTTTTTCATTCACGATTTGACTAACTGGCACAATAGGCCTAGATTTTGGCCTGTCTCAGCTTTCAACATGCCTTCCTTACTAAGCTTATATATTTCTAGGTTTTGATTTAACGTGAGAGATATGTAACTTTTTCTTTCACTTAATCACTTGGAGCCTGTTGTAGGGTTATTAATTGGTCTAATTGCAATATTGTTGTGTCTCAGGGAATAGAGAGGCATAGGAGAGGGAAAGAGATGGGTGAATGCTGGTCAGTGGAGCAGTCACACAACGTAAGTTCACTGTGGGCACAGTTCATGGCACCCCAAAACAGTTAACAATAGTAACAGCAAAGATAACTGATTATAGATCATAATATTAATGCTAGATATAATAATAACGTAAAAGTTTGAAATACTGTGAGAATCACCAAAACGTGACCCAGAGACACAACGTGAGCATATGCTGTTGGAAGTTTGCTGTCGACAGACTTGCTCAAAGTAGGGTTGCCACAAACCTTCAATTTGTAAAAAATGCAATTTCTCTGAAGCAGAATAATAGGAAACACAAAAGCATGAAGTATGCCTATATAGGCTTTTAATTGGGGCTTTTTAAATTGTCTGTGTCTGTTAGTAGTTCTGGGTTCCAGTTTTCTCCAGTGCTTCAACTAAGATATATGAAAGGAAAAATAAAACCCAAGGAACTAATGTCCAATCTGTTCTTCAAGTACTGAGGTTCCTAGCCAGTCTACCTTCTTTTTTGGCCTTTCGTTCTTTCTGTGTTTTCTTATTGTAATTATGCCCAGAATTTTTAGTTGTATAAGAGAAGACTAGCAAGAAATGGGGCTATTCCATCTTAGGAAAGCCAAAAGCCCTGGCGTTCGTCTTTGGGTTTATTTTATATTATTCTACCCAGTTGACATATAATGTTGAACCAGGTCATCTGTCCATTTATCTAGCTACTTCTTTTCCCATGCATTTATTTATTCTTTTTTTAAATCCACAATTTGTTTGTATTGAATAGGTGTGAGGTTCTATTCTGGTGGCTACTGGCCATGAGATTGGAAACATGACTATCAAGACCAATAAAGCCCTGGATATGTCCATACTTCATTGCAGAAGACATCATTTAAAAAATGAATTTTGTTTCATGTAGGAGAACAGAAGATAAATCATTACTGGTTTTGCTTATATGCATAATATTTGTTTATGGTGAACAAGTTAACATTTTTCTTGAAAGAGAAGAGTATATGCAAAATGTAAATATCTGGCACAAAGGCTTGTGGTGAAAGGTTCAAAGCCCTCCTCATCCACTAGTGTTGGTAATAGTGGTTATATAAATTATCTCTTAGCATCAGAGTCTCTACCTGAGTCACTCCTGCCCAATGCCCTGCCTTCAGCCCTGGAAGAATACTTCATGGTTCTCTGAAAGTTTTTAAACACCTGGGCACTATAACAGTGAGCATTACACTCTATAAACATTGTTCACAAGGTGACATGTTTACAGTTGATCCTGACTAATAATATTTCATTTCCTTCACTACCACATTTTCTGTTATAGCTTTGGTGTCTCCCAAAGCATGGAGCACAGAGGGATCACCTTGCTCACTGTACTCCAGCGACAGCTGTCACCAGTCACAGATAATTACAAACTCTCGGGTCAGATATACTAGGCCAACCAGAGTGTCATAAATTGTATGTGTGAATTGCCTAGGGGCCCCTGACTATGTCTGAAACAGAGCCAAAAATAAAACTCCTGACTCTTCTCATACAACTGGCTTGCTTTTTTAAATCAAAGTCTCAATTGCCTGCTTTTACTGTCCTGTGTATCTCCCTTTGTTATTCTTTCCAGTTGTCTCCTCTAATCTCTGCAGGCTCAGTAACAGTTCTCATTTCCTTTCTGACCTTTTAAACAGGTGGTACCAAAGATATGATATGTGTCATTATACCATGGAAATAGATGTCTTTTTAGTTTGGTCTTGCTTCTATCATTCTGCTATTATCTTACATGCACATACACATATGATTTTTCTATGTACTTTTTTGTAGCATTACGTGTCTTACCCCTATGTTGTGTTCTAAGGAAGCTTAATCTCTACAGGTGTTCCTTAATATGTTCTATTCCAAAAAGTTTACTTATTACAGCTTCTTTGGAGATTAACCCTATCCTATCAGTACAATGTAGTCTATTAGTACTATTAATCCATTAGTGCTATTTAATGCCAAATATACTACCATTAGTACTATCATAGAGAATCTACTTTAACTGTTTTTCTCAGACTTATATAAAATTGTTTTTTAAATCAAAGTATTATTTATATATATTGTAGTGCACTGATCTCAAGATTACAGCTTGTCTAGCTTTGACAGATGCAAACACCTAGGTGATCCATACCCCCCATCTAGATGTAAAACATTATATCCCTGAAAAATTTCCCTCGTGTCCCTTCCCAGTCAATCTTTGTGAGTTCTGATGCATCTGTGAATCTGTGTTCTGCCATTGTAGATTAATTTTGCCTTTTTTTCTTACAAACAAAATCATACGTATGTGCTCTTCTGTGTCTAGTTCTTTTCGGTCAGTATACCATTTTTAAGATTGTCATGTTGTTGCATGTTTCACTAGTTTAATTTTACTTTTCAGTGGTATTTCATTGTATATTTGTTTATTAATTTTTTTTCTCTTGACTGGTACAATATTATTTCTACATTTTTACTACTGTGAATAAATTTGTTAGGAGTATTCTCATACAAGCTTTCTGTGGACATAGGTGTTTCTTTCTTTCGTATGTATTCCTAGAAGTGGATTTGATGACTCATAGGGTAAATATATGTCTAACTTTTTACAAAACTGCTAACATTTTATCCAAATTGATTGTACCATTTTACAGTCCCACAGAAATGTATGAGAATTCTGGACTCTCAATAATTTTTGGCAAACGCATGGTAATAGACTGAGATATACAGTGTGAAATGTTGATACAGATATTATAGAAAGGGGTATAGACAAAAGAGATGAGAAAAATTGGAGCCTGTTCTTTCAACGTCTGATTCAGTAAATTTAAATTTAGCCGTATGTCTTGTTTGTTCTGCTCATGACTCAAAGTATTCTCAGGGTGTAATTGATCTCTGGTTGCTGAGAGATTTTAGATATTTCTTCATGTTTCTATGGTGTGTCTGGATAATTTCACTGCAAAATATTTTCCAGTTAAATCACAAAATTTGATGCAGAATTTCTAGTCCAGTTTATTCCTGTGTAGAAGAATTAGTAGTTCTCCTTGAAATTCATAATTTACTTCGATATTAAAATAACAAGTATTGAATGACAATAAGAGATTGAATATTGAAAATAAAGACTTTTTTTCACATCTATGGATTGAAACTTCATGGTATTCTTAAAATAAAGCTTGAGTTTTGTAAACATTATTTAAATCTGGACTCTTTGAAGTAAGTTTGGCTAATAATATTTCAGACAGTTCTATTGAAGCATTTTAAAAATGTGTGATTTGGAGGCTCATTCAATCACATTAAATAATCACATGTTTGTGTTTTGAATGAGAGAATGACTATCTAGTGTGTAAGATGAGGTAAATTAAAGAAGGACCCACTGACTTTTGGGTTGGGGATTTGCAGACAGAATAATATGATAACTCTTCACTACTGAGTGGTGCATATCCACTTTGCTTGACTCCTGGGATCTTCTAAACATTTTATTATGTTTTCTATTCATAGATGTATATAATAATAGGGTAGGGAAGAACCCTAGTATCTAGTCAAAACTTTCATTTGATGCTTACATTTCCTCCAAACCATTTTCTCCAGTTGTTATTTACCTTCAATAACTGAAGGATTTGCTTCAATGACATAGAGAAGGTCAAAGAAACGTATATTTATGGACTGAAAATGAGTTTTATCACTCTTTTTTTAGTAATATTCATCAGGTTCCCTTTTTTAGTCCAAGACAAAAGACAATAAGGAGAGTGTGAGTGATGACAAAAGGCATATCTACCTGGCACTAAGGTTCATAAAAAATGGGAGGCTGTTTGGTGCCTGTCAAAATGGGAAACACAGATTAGTACAGCTAGAAAACACTATGGTGTCTATACCTAAAAGTACCATAGTAACCCAAAATGTCTCCTTTTATTACATTAGATTTAGATTCTTCAGTGTCCTTTATATCAACACAGTTGATCTGAGCCCTCTCTTCAATTCTCTGATCCTGCATCAGATAATTTTTTCTATTATTCTAGTTTATTATTATTTGAATTTTTTGATTGTGAAGTATTTTCATTTTGAAGAGAACAAATGATTATTTTAGGAATCACTATTTTATCTACTCTCACCAACCTCCACTAATAATATCCCAAATAAATGCATTTTCTTTTTTTAACTAAGTCTTGTTTTAAAGAAAAATGATGTGGGTGTCAGAGAGTAGGAGGTTGTCTGACTGAAATCAACTGAGAATTATTCTCAAAGTGTTTTTGTTAATTAAAATCAGAATTTCTTTTTATTTTAATACAGCAACCACTCATTGCTAATATTATCAGGAGCCTGTTATTATCCTGTAAATATTTAATTGCTTTGGAAGGGACAGAAGAGTGACAAAAGAAAGGACAAGAGCAAAACCCAGAGATTACAGGAAGCTGGTTGGTTCCAGTTGAATTTTGCTGATGTCATGTGGACTATGGTATACTAGAGTCTCATGCATCAACCTTTCATATGATTGTGGTAGGCAGAATTCTAAGTTGCCCCCTAAGAGTCTGAGATTCCCTGATGTACACGTCCTATATAATCTCAGGAACTGTGAATATAATTTATTTCAGTCTGGTGTTTAGGTTATACAATATGACAGACTTTACTTTAAAAGAAGGAGATGATCATGACTATAATCAAGGTAAGGGGGGTTGTTTATATTCAAAATCATCAAATATACACATTAAATGTGTACAGTTCTTTGTATATCAATTATACCTCAATAAAGCTGTTTAAAAAGAGACAGAGGGAGATTACCTGTGTGCACCAAATCACATGAATCCTTTAAAAGCAGAACATTTTTCTCTAGCTGATTCCAAAAGAGAACATCAAGGAGACACTCTCTGGCTGGCAGGGAAAAAGGAAGCAAATGTGCATGCTGTGAATAGCCTTTGGAGTCTATATGGCAAGGAAGTCTCTAGGACCCGATAGTGGTTCCCAGCTAACAGCCAGCATGAAAATGGGGACCTCAGTACTACAACTGTGAGGAAATGAAGTCTGCCAACAACCAGTGAGCTTGGAAGAGGACTGTAAGCCCCAGATGGCAGCCCCACATGACTCTTTGATTTCAGCTCCCTGAGACCCTAAGCAGAGAATCCAGTCATACCATGTCCAGACTTCTGACCAAAGAAACTGGAAAATAAATTTGTGTTATTTTAAGCTATTAATAGAAAACTAATACAGTGAGGCAATCACTGAGTAAGTTTTTTGAAGCAGGGAATCACAAGTAATACAGTTATCTGTAAATTTTGTAAAACTCAGTACATAAATATTTATTAATTTCTTGATTGTTGTGGTAGGACAAATGGATTCTTCAATTGAAATTACAATTACCTTTCTATGTAAATCACACTTACAATACTTCTATATTTTCCAGTTTTGTGTTCTTTAAAGTGTAACAAGATCTTAAAGTTAGTTGCAAAATAATCTGATTTCAGAATCATTTGAAATGTTGTGATCCACCCCCTCCATCTTTTCCGTTGTTTGGCTAATACTTAGTTCCACAGAAATAATTTAAAGATTAACCTTTATAAGTCTTTTAAAAGCATTAGATTTAATTTTCATCAACTCAACATTTTTCTCTACTACTATTTTAGTATTTATAGAATATCCAATTAAATTATTTATTTTTAGTAACATACAAACCTGGCATATAAGCAAGTTTGGGAGGAAACACAAATGATTCAGTAAGAGCTATTTATGCATTTAACTTAGAGAACATATGTACAGGCATACTGGAATATTGGCCATAGTGTTTAACATGCTGTGGCTCTCAGTAAGAAGATACCACAGAGAGATTGGTGGGTGTCTTTCAGTAGTGAATCAAGTGGAGGTAGGTTATGAGACTTTCTATTAAACACATACACATCTAAACATATGTATACAATTATCAATAATATTGGTATTGCTTTATGAAGATTCATCACAATTAGAGTACAATAATATTAGCTCCCCAAAACACAGCTGCCAGGGGCTCTAAATCATTTAAGTGTGGATGCAAAACTACTTTGTTAATATAAAACTTACTAACTTTTTAGGTTCAAGTGAATATTCATTTACACATGCTCCTATCTGAAGCACAGATAGAAATGAGATTGAATCAGATTCTCTGGCTCTGTGGTTTTAAACAAGTTAATTATTTCAAAGCTCCACTTGTTCCTCTCTAGCATGAACTCATAGAATCCCCCAGGATTGATGTGAGGTGAAGGAGATAACATGAAAAGTGTGCTAGTAAATGTTATTTCCTCTCCTGTTTGAGCTTCTGTGCTGTGGTGGAATTATCCTTAGCATTTGGTTTGGATGGTGTGGGTAGACACCTCTAACTCTAATTTTTCCCTCCTTTCAAGTATAGCAATCTGCTAGGTTTATATGAAAAACTAATATGAATATCATTAGACTTTTTTTTAAGAATTGAGATATAATCCCTAGACTTAATGTCAATAAATCCACAGCACTAGAGCCACTTTGTGCTTAAATCTTAACACTTATTAAAACATTTTTCTAATATTACAACATAATAAAGTTCAAAATTGAGAAATATTTACCCCCACCTCCCTACCGTAATACAATCATTGTTTTTTATATTCCCTGTTACATGATTTCTTGTTCCCCTACAAAATGATAATGTTAGTCTTTTAAAAAATACATGCTTTTCTTCCTCCCTTTTCATTTACATTATGAGACCATCTTAATGGTACCTACAGTTAGAAAAGCTATAGATGAGCTGAGCATTATTCCTGTCACTATTGCCAGTCAGTACGGTGCTTCTAACACCTATGCTTCCAAGCCTCCTCCATTACTCTGCCTGCCAGGTTTAGAGCACACACATCTAGAGTGAATTTCTGTGAGATGCTGAACAGAGCTGGTATCAACAGAAAAGCTTGCTCCCTGCTGAAAATTATTTGAAATTTCTGACAGACCATTTGTTTCTTCTTGAGAATAGTGCCTACATGGTGGTGTTGGATACAGCTAGTTTCAGGAACAGTGAGGCAAGGTAAAGGCTCTTTCCTCACCAAATGGCATGCTGGGAGAAAATGAAACAATGTTGGAGATATTGTAGAACTGGGAAAACTGGCACTTTTCAGAAGAAAGAAAAAATGTTGTGTGTGGAAAAAAATTGAGACATCAAGAAAGAAAGGGGGAATGGATTAAAATATATAATTAAAATTAGCAGAATCTCAAAATCAGTTTTGAACTCTTACTGCTTATCAGCATGTGGTAATTCAGTTGGCCTCTTGAAACTCCAACTGGAGTTCAAGCTTCCCAGGTCACACACGCTGCCTTGGGTGAGGTCCGTGATTTATGTCTGTGTAACCTCTAGGGCCTACTGCAGAGCCACTGGGTCTCTGGGAAGGAAACATAAATATACCCCTTGCCCTTGTGACACACACATACCACCCCAAAACCTTTTATCTGTGAGCTTCAAACATTTGTGTTGGCACCTGTTAGGCCAGCTGTAATATCTTTACAATAATGTCTTCACTAATAAAAGACAAACAAAATTGAACACAAACTCAGATGTTTCACCTTTGTTTTGCTATATTATTATGTCTATTCTTTTATTTATTAAATATGTTTTGAACATCAAATACATGCTGTTCTCCCTTCTTGGAAAAAGAGTAGGGAACAAAGCAAATAAGACCTATGGAGCTCAAAGTTTAGTTGAGAGAAATAGGCAATAAACACTTCAAAAGGGACTATATAGTATCTATAAAGTCTAGGGAGCACCAAGGTAGAAAGAAGTGGCTATTTTATAGAGTGTACTCAAGAAAGGGCGTCCCTGATAAAATAGCATTTGAATAGATAACAGAAGAAAGTAAGGGAGCGAGTTGCCCAAATGGCTCTGGAAGGCGCATTTCAGTCTGTCTCAGGGAGTTTAAAGGCTCTAAGCTGAGTGTATGTTTAGTGAGTTTAAGAAACTCTAAGAGACCCAACATTATGAAGGAAAATAAAGAAAAAAAGAGAAAAAATGAAGAACACACAAGAGAAGTGTAGGAGGTGAAGTTAGGGAGATAGCAAATAATTTACAATTTTTTAGACCAATGTAAGAAATTTTGATTTTTTTAGATTTTGGATTTTTTTTTTTTTTCTGAGTGACTTAGGCATTGAAAGGTTTTGGCAAGATCATATGCGCTGGCACTTGGTTTCTCAAGTTGCCTGCTTGGCCCTCTTCCAAGTAATATGTTCCTTCTTTTCTTTCCTACCCTTCCTTTCCTTACTGTTCTAAAACTTTTTAACAAGTTTTTTAACTCCTGCTCTGAACCTTGCCTCGGTCTCTTCTGCTTTATGCTCCTCAGTCAAATTCTTCCTTCTGAGGAGGCAAGGACTGAAGCTGCTGTGGACCCATATGGATTCACCACCGATAACTTGGGGTAACTCGGATCTCTTCCACTGGTAACGTATTTGGAACATGTGACTTGAATAAGTTCCAAGTGGTAAGAGGTATTTATGCCTTGTCTTCTTCGACTAGAGGCATCCGACCCCTGTGCATGGCTTTTTCTCTCTGTCTTAGATTTCTCCAAAAAAGGAAAAAAAGAAAAAAAAAACCAACAGATCATAAGCAGTAACATAGATTTTCACAGACAAATGGGGCAGTATGTTGGGAATAGATGTTGAATTATGCTTTGATGGCACATGTTATGTAGCAGGAGTCTCTTCCATCCATAAGGGAAACAAGAATCCAGATGTCTTTTACAATGTTTGAGAAAAATAAATGGATGTTAACTTGATGAAAGGAGACAATTTTTTATCACCTTTATAATAAAAATATTAATGATGATTTTACCCCATAATGAAAGGCAAAGTTGCTCTAGAAATTAGCCTTCAGAAGTAAATTCTTAAACAAAGGCACATTGTACCTGTTTTCACATGTGATTTCCTCACATTAGTAATGTTGAGCCAGAAAATTCATTGAAGGTTGTGCAAGAATCTTCAGAAATTAGCTACTTTCTTTCTTTTTTTTTTTTTTATTATACTTTAGGGTTTTAGGGTACATGTGCACAATGTGCAGGTTTGTTACATATGTATCCATGTGCCATGTTGATTTCCTGCACCCATTAACTCGTCATTTAGCATTAGGTGTATCTCCTAATGCTGTCCCTCCCCCCTCCCCCCACCCCACAACAGTCCCCGGAGTGTGATGTTCCCCTTCCTGTGTCCATGAGTTCTCATTGTTCAATTCCCACCTATGAGTGAGAACCTGTGGTGTTTGGTTTTTTGTCCTTGCGATAGTTTACTGAGAATGATGTTTTCCAGTTTCATCCATGTCCCTACAAAGGACACGAACTCATCATTTTTTATGGCTGCATAGTATTCCATGGTGTATATGTGCCACATTTTCTTAATCCAGTCTATCGTTGTTGGACATTTGGGTTGGTTCCAACTCTTTGCTATTGTGAATAGTGCCGCAATAAACATACGTGTGCATGTGTCTTTATAGCAGCATGATTTATAGTCCCTTGGGTATATACCCAGTAATGGGATGGCTGGGTCAAATGGTATTTCTAGTTCTAGATCCCTGAGGAATCGCCACACTGACTTCCACAATGGTTGAACTAGTTTACAGTCCCACCAACAGTGTAAAAGTGTTCCTATTTCTCCACATCCTCTCCAGCACCTGTTGTTTCCTGATTTTTTAATGATGGCCATTCTAACTGGTGTGAGATGGTATCTCACTGTGGTTTTGATTTGCATTTCTCTGATGGCCAGTGATGATGAGCATTTCTTCATGTGTTTTTTGGCTGCATAAATGTCTTCTTTTGAGAAGTGTCTGTTCATGTCCTCTGCCCACTTTTTGATGGGGTTGTTTGTTTTTTTCTTGTAAATTTGTTTGAGTTCATGGTAGATTCTGGATATTAGCCCTTTGTCAGATGAGTAGGTTGCAAAAATTTTCTCCCATTCTGTAGGTTGCCTGTTCACTCTGATGGTAGTTTCTTTTGCTGTGCAGAAGCTCTTTAGTTTAATGAGATCCCATTTGTCAATTTTGGCTTTTGTTGCCATTGCTTTTGGTGTTTTAGACGTGAAGTCCTTGCCCACGCCTATGTCCTGAATGGTGTTGCCTAGGTTTTCTTGTAGGATTTTAATGGTTTTAGGTCTAACATATAAGTCTTTAATCCATCTTGAATTAATTTTTGTATAAGGTGTAAGGAAGGGATCCAGTTGCAGCTTTCTACATATGGCTAGCCAGTTTTCCCAGCACCATTTATTAAATAGGGAATCCTTTCCCCATTTCTTGTTTTTGTCAGGTTTGTCAAAGATCAGATAGTTGTAGCTATGCGGCATCATTTCTGAGGGCTCTGTTCTGTTCCATTGATCTATGTCTCTGTTGTGGTACCAGTACCATGCTGTTTTGGTTACTGTAGCCTTGTAGTATAGTTTAAAGTCAGGTAGCGTGATGCCTCCAGCTTTGTTCTTTTGGCTTAGGATTGACTTGGCGATGCGGGCTCTTTTTTGGTTCCATATGAACTTTAAATAGCTACTTTCTTTCTAAGATAAACTTGTGAAAAAATAATTACAAGTAGCGATCTAGTAGTAAGGTTTATAGCCAGCTTCTTGATTCACTAAGATAAATCAATTATTTCTTCTTGCCTCGATTGTTTAATTTTTCAAAAGTAAACACTATTCTGACTTGCCTTATGAAAGTCTCAAAAGCTTTTTAAATTCTTGAGTATGCACTATTTTGAGAATATTAAATACTGACAATGTTCAACCCTCAAAAGTCGTTATATAAAACACCATAGATGGTTGAAAAACCAAAGAGATACTCAACAAATTGGCTGTTTATACTATAGTAGAATAATTTTTAAATAAGGGGCAAAGAAATTTTACAAGTTATTCCATGCAAAGTATGTAAAACACTGGAGACATCACTAAAGTAAACATATTTTTCATAAATATTGGGTAGTTTTGGAAGTAATTTCAGGATATGCTAGACATTCAGCTTTTGACTGAATTTTGACAATATGGATTTATTAGAATTGAGAATTTATTGAATTTATTGATTTGTTGGCATAGCTTACAAACCTGAGCTATTAGGTTTAAATATCACAAGGAGTGCAAGTCCAATAGCACATTCCAGAGAAATTCTTTAGAAACAATCTTTGTGTGATAATGTGTGTGATGATTCACATACACATATACATGCACACACATACACACACGTATACACATGCATGTAGACATATGTATATATAGATAATTTTATACTAAAGTCTACAAAAAGATTTAGATTGTTGCTGTAATTCTGACTTATTCACTGACTCCTGGTTCATTTTCTAATAGAATATTCAGGAACATAACAAGACAATTCCAAAGTCAAATTAAAGGTTTATTCAGTAATTTCTCAATTACATTACGTATGAAATATGACTACTGTTCAACAAATAAATTTAAATGTGGTTTTAATTGCAGACCAAGAATGTTCTACCCTCTAAGTTAGTATGTTTACTGGCACTATACCAAATAAAGAGTAAAGCTTGGGGGTCTTATTTATAAGCCATCACTGGAACTTTCTGGCAAAGATAAAGTGAATGCTGGTTGAATGAGATACCCATCACCATTGCATGCAATTACATTTGTAGATAAGTAGTTTAAAAAGATGATTAAGTTAAAATAAGGCTGGGCTTAAAACTCCTGACCTCAGGTGATCCACCCTCCTCGGCCTCCTAAAGTGCTGGGATTATAGGTGTGAGCCATCTTGCCTGACCCTCTGATGAATATTGATAGAAAAATTCTCAATAAAATGTTAGCAACCTGAATTTAACAATACATTAGAAAGATTATTCATTATGATCAAGTGGGATTTATCCCTGGGATGCATGAATGGTTCAACATACACAAACCAATTAACATGATACGTCATATTATATCAGCAGAATTAAGAATAAAAACTATGTGATCATTTCAATTGATGCTGAAAAGCATTTGATTCAACATTCCTTTAAAATTAAAAAAACTAAAAAAACTGAGTACAGAAGGAATACAACTTAACATAATAAAAGCAAGCCATATATGACAGACCCACAAAGTCTATATAATACAGGTAGTATTATACTGAATGGGGAAAAACTGAAAGCCTTTTATCTGCAATCTGGAGCATGACAAGGATATCCACGGTCACCACTGTTATTCAATATAGTACTGGAAGTCCTAGCTAGAGCAATCAGACGAGAGAGAGCAAATAAGAAAGAAAGAAGTCAAATTATCCTTGTTTGCTAATAATATGATCTATATTTGGAAAAAACCTAATGACTATACAAGAAACCTATTAAAACTTATAAACAAATTCAGTAAAGTTGCAGGATACAAAATCAGCATACTGAAATCAGTAGCATTTTTATATGCCAACAGCGAACAATTTGAAAAAGAAATCAAAAAAGAAATCTTATTTACAATAGCCACACATGAAGCTGAATACCTAGGAAATATCCAAAGAAGTGAAAGAGCTCTATAACGAAAACTATAAAACACTGATGAAAATTGATGAGGGCACCAAAACATGAATAAAAAATTCCATGCTCATGAATTGGAAGAATCAATATTGTTAAAATGTTCATACTACTCAAAGCAATCTATAGTTTCAATGCAATCCTTATCAAAATACTAATAACATTCTTCACAGAAATAGAAAAAACAATCCTAAAATCTATATAGAACCACAAAAGGCCCAGAATAGCCAAACACATCCTAAGCAGAAAGAACAAAACTGGAGGAATCACTTTACCTGACTTCAAGTCATACCACAGAGGTATAGTAATCACAGCAGCATGGTACTGATATAAAAAGAGACACATAGACCAATGGAACAGGATAGAGAACACAGAAACAAATCTGCACAACTACAGAGAACTTATTTTAACAAAGGTGCCCAGAAAATACACTGAGGAAAATACAGTCTTTTCAATAAATGGTGCTGGAAAAACTGGATATACACATGCAAAAGAATGAAACTAGACCCCTATCTCTTGCCATATGCAAAAATAAAATCAAAATAGATTAAAGACTTGCATCTAACAACTCAAACTATGCAACTACTACAAGAAAGCATTGGGGGAAACCTCCAGGACATTGTTTTGGGCAAAAATTTCTTGAAGTGACAACCCACAGAATGAGAGAAAATATTTACAAACTGTCCCTCTGACAAGAGATTAATAATCAGAATATATAAGGAGCTCAAACAACTCCATAGGAAAAAAATCTAATAATCTGATCCAAAAAAAAGGCAAAATATTTGAATAAACATTTCTCAAAAGAAGACATACAAATGGCAAATCAGGCACACGAAAAGGTGCTCAACATCACTGATCATCAGAGAAATGCAAATAAAAACAACAATGAGATATTATCTCACCCCATTTAAATGGCTTATATCGAAAAGACAGGCAATAACAAATGCTGGAGAAGATGTGGAGAAGAGGGAAAGTTGTACACTGATGGCAGGAATGTAAATTAGTACAACCACTATGGAAAACAGTTTGGAGGTTCCTCAAAAAACTAAAAATTGAGCTACCATATGATCTAGCAATCCCACTACTGGGTATATACCCCAAAGAAAAGAATCAGTATATGGAAAAAATATCTGCACTCCTGTTTGTTGCAGCACTGTTTACAACAGCTAAGATTTGGAAACACCCTAAGTGTCCATCAACAAATCAATGGATAAAGGTAATGATGGTCCCATAAGGAAAGTATGTGAATATGGTTCTTGCAAAGGATTAACTATTGTAATTTTAGCTTATGCTCTGTATTCTGTTTTCTATGGAATTATTTAAGCCCTTTTAGTAAACTTTGTCCTGGCCCATTTAAAAACTAAAATGTAGTATATATTGTATAAAATGGAAATATCATTATTGCTTCACTAGGGAAAACTGTACATAGGCATCAAAAGAAGGATAAAAGCAAGCAGTTTTATCAGGCAATTGTAAAACACCAAAAATGTAGATTCATCTTTGATATGTAACACACTAAATGTATTTTGTACAGCATCTGGTTTAAAAGGTGGCTTACTAAGTTTACCGTTACTTGCTTTGTTCTATATATAGATTATGTCCAATGTATCATTTTGAAGTAAATAACCTTATTTTAGTAAAAAAAAAAAAAAAAAAGAAAGAAAAAGAAAATGTGGTACATACACCCAACGTGGTACTAGTTAGCCATAAAAAAGAATGAGATCCCATCATCTGCAACAACATGAATGGCACTGGAGATCATTATGTTAAGTGAAATAAACCAGACACAGAAAGACAAACATCACATGTTCTTACTTATTTGTGGAATCTAAAAATCAAATCAATTGAACTCATGGACATAGAGAGTAAAAGGATAGTTACCAGAGGCTGAGAAATGTGGTGGCGGGGATGAGAGAGGAGGTGGGGATGGTTAATGGGTCCAAAAAATTACAAAGAATGAATAAGACCTACTATTTGATAGCACGATAGGATGACGATAGTCAATAATAACTTAATTGTATATTTTTAAATAAAGAATGTAATTGGATTTTTTGTAATTCAAAAGATAAATGCCTGAGGAGACGGATACCCTGTTCTCCATGATGTGTTTACTTCACATTACATGCCTGTACTAAAACATCTCATGTACCCCATAAATATGTATATCTACTATATACCCACAAAAATTAAAAAAATATTCAGTAGGAAAAGAATGGACTATTCAATATATGATTCTAGGACAGCTGGTTATCCACATGGACATGGAATTAAATGAAGTTGGATCACTTGCTCATAAACTATTTAAATGTTAAGTCTGTGAAAATTAAAGATCTAAATCTAAGAGGCAAAATTTAAAGCTTTTAAAAGAGAATTAGGAGCATATTTTAGTAAACTCAGAGAATAAAAGGATTCCTTAAATAAGTTACAGAAAGCACACACTGCAAAGGAAAAGACTGATAAAGAATATTAGGATAAAGACTCATTAAGAAAATTCTGTGAGAAACACACACACACATGATAAAGACAGCATTAGAAGTGAAAAGGTAGGCCACAAACTGGAAGAAGATATTTGTAACTTGTATAACAAAGGATTAATATAAGAATATATGTAAAACTTCTATAAACCAATTTTTTAAAAAAGACAAGCAAAACAATTGTAAAAAATGGCAAAACATACAAATAAGCAACTCACGGATGAGGAAATCCAAACGTCCAGAAAATACAATAAAACATGACTAGCTTCATCAGAAAAATGCCACTGTAAACTATATTTTCAAATATTTCATCTACATTAGACTGGCATAAATAACAATAACTGTGATAACAAATTTTAGGCAATTATGTGGCACAAATGAGGTCTTTATTTACAATTCAAAACTCAAAAACAATCTAATAACTGATTGTTTTTCATTATTCACTTTGCAGTAAGATCTAACTTGACTTAACCTTATTTGTAAGCAAAATCTGATCCTAACTGATGTTAAGATATTTATATTTTTAATCCTACTTGTGATTATTTGTAGCTTTCACTGCAAAAATACTAACATTGTATTGGATGCTGCTGCAGTGCCTGTTGGATTGTTATATGATATATGGGGATAACTATCATATTACCTTCCTAAAATCTACACATTATAAATTCTCAAAAATAGCTGGTGCAAGAGTTCTGCATCAGAGATTGAAGACTTGTTCAACAATTTGGCACCATTTAGGAAAGACTAATAAAGTGTGTATCTATTGAAGCAATTCCATTCTTAGAAATTCTAGTATATGCGTGTTAAGATACATGAACAAGGATGTTCATAGCAGCACTGTTTATAACCACAAACAAGTGGAGACAACCCACTTTTCATCACCAGGAGAATGCCCAAAAATACATAAAAATTTTATACTGCATTAAAAATGATCAAATGCTTGCCACAAATTGTCACATGAATGGGTTTTATAAATAAATACAAAAGAGACAAAGCAAGTAGCAAATCAACATTTAATGTTTTATACCACTTGTATAAAGCTTAAAAATATGCAAAATAATATTTAAAATTCTTATTTTTAAGGATGCAAGCTATGATGGTTAATTTTATGTGTCAAATTGACTAGATTATGGACACCAGTTTTCTGGTCAAACACTAGTCTAGATGTTGTTGTAAAGGTATTTTTAAGATGTGATCAACATTTACAATCAATTGACTTTAAATAAACCAGATTTCCCTCAGTAATGTGGCTGGGTCTTTTCTAGTCATTTGAGGCCTTAAGAGCAAAGACTTAGGTTTCCCAAAGAGAAAGGATTTCTGCCTCCAGGCTGCAACATAGAAATTCTGTCTGAGTTTTCAGCCTTTAGACTCAAGGCTGAAATACCAACTTTTATCTGAATCCCCAGCCTGTCAGCCTATCCTATGTATTTTGGACTTGCTAGCTCCCATAATCATGCAAGACAATTCCTCATTTCCTTAAAATCTCTCTCTTTCTTTTCATATGTGTGTGTGTGTGTGTATATATGTGTGTGTGTGTGTGTGTGTGTGTGTACATATATATATATATAAAACCAATAGGGGACACATGTATATAACCAATAGAGGACTATATATATATATATATATATATATGTATCTCCTATTGATTCTGTTTTTTATCTATGAACTTGAATGCAAGCGTATATGTAATAAAATTAGAAAGAGATTTATGGAAATGATAAGAAACAAGATCATGATTTCATCTGTTAGGAAAGGAGGTGCATATGTTCTGGAAGGGATATACTATGGGTTTAAAATCTATTGGTAATTTATTTCTTAAGCCATATGGTAACATTATAGTATTCATTTTTCCTATCTGTGTGTCTAAGCATTTTATTATAAATTTTTTAAAAATGTAAAAGATAAAGCCAGACAAAAGACATTTGAAGATAATAATTATGGGGAAAAAAAACTTAATTGTGTATCTGAAGGAAAAATTTCCCAAGTGAATTTTAAGAAGAATACTCATAGTAGAGACTTAATGAAAGCATTTAATACCAATAGTTTATAACCTAGATTTTTCAAATTATTTCTATTACCGTGATGAGGAAAGGTGACTCAGTAAGATAATTTTCTGACGCTTGTTCTGTCACTTATATTTACTCAGATAATGATACTAATATCAATACAGCAGCCTAAACTACTAATGGCCAACAACCTGTAGTTCTGCTCATCCAACAGTGCTCAAAAGATCAAAGTAGTGCTTTGCTGGTGTGGCTAAAATCTAGACTAGCTTTAGCCAAATAGTGAGCCAGAACTAGTGCTATTACCTTTTTAACCCTTGATTATCTGGTTGATGTCAATGCCAATCTCTATACACTTCTGAAAGGTATGGAGTCTTTGAATATCTATCTGGTTGTTTAGAGAATACTCGGTACATGAAAAGGATTCGTAATGAAGATTAAAGTTGATAGTTCACAATTTTTTAAATATTTGTCATGTCTTCCCACTGTCTGTTTTACTCCCTAAGAAAAGAGTGAATGGAAATTAATACAAGTGGGATGAAAGAGTGGCATCTGTTTACATTTGGATAGCCACATCATAATTTGCTTGAATAATATTTCTAGGGTTAAAAAAAGTTTATAAACTATTCCTTTAGGTTCTCAATTACTTATTCTCAAATGGAAGTATATGCTTTTCTGTTGAACATTCCCAAATGTTGAGTTTACCTATGATAAATTTTTATATTTGAGGTTTCATTTTGATGCTAAACTTAAAATATTAATATCAGTATATATTTATTAAACACTGTATATCCAAGTACCACAATTTCTCTGCCCATATTTGGGATTGCTTTTAAAAAGTAATCATCACCACACGAAATATTGTCACCACATGAAAAGTGCATGAGCTCACAGCACACCATAAAAATCAAATATTTTACAGGTAGTCTGAAGAGAGAAAAATGTGGTAGGAAGACTGTGTTTTAATGCAAGACAGGATCACATCAATACAGCAAACTGAAAAGTTAAATCTCTACTAGAGAAAAACGTCCTACTTTTTTGCAGCTAGTGGAAATGTTAATATGAAACAATAACATTTTGTTTTCCAAATTGCATAAGTAATCAAAATTGATGTATTTTTAATGCACATTTTAATAATGTAGCAGTGCTAACTTTACTTTCATGTGAACAAGTTTAAAGATTTATCAATTGATATTACATTTAAATTAGCACCTGCAGCTCACTGGTAAATTCTGATTAAGGATGTGTGCTGATTGAAGTAATTGCTATCACCACATTAGTATTATTAAAGTCAAATTGCAGATATTGCTTAAGCATGGAACTGAACCTGAGGTACTATTTCCCTACCATTGAAACCAACATCAGCTATTAACTTTAAACCGGACAAGAACAACCATTACAATATATTGATGTTGGTTTTAATTTTATTAGCTTTGTAATCTTCTTTATTTTTATAATTTGATGAGATCTATGTGTCCATGCATTAAATTAAGCACACATAGTTTTAAGATTGCATCAACTGAACTGTATTCTAATGTGCACAGAGTTAAAGTCATAATACTATTTACACACAATGGATAAGTTTATGACTGTCACTGAATATAAAATATTTAATATCTACAGTGTGTGGCACTGAACCAGGTGACTTAAATTCTGTTCCCAACACACCAATAACTTTTTCTGCTTCTACTTTTCTTGATACTCTCTTAACATTGATACTTTTAGTTTTCCAGTCAGTCACTAGATCATCGTCTAGAATTCCATTCAAGAAGAAAGGAATGCTGGCTTTAGAAAAAATGATTAATCATTTTTCACTTCAAAGAGTTTAACTGACTTTTTTAAGAGGCAGACTTCTTCAGCAAATGTATTTATCAATAATGCTGGACTATATTTACATACTACTTACAGTTTGCAAAGCAAGTACACATGGTTTTGAATGTCTATGCGCACTGACTCCATTCTAAGAAGGGCTCCAGAATACCCCAACCCAGATTCACACTCCTCATAAGTACCCCATAGGACTAGTACCCCAACGTCTAGCTTGTAGCACCTGTATGCCTTTCAGTGACTTTTGATAAATGTTGTGTCTGAACCAAAAATCTGTAAGCCTCTTCAGTTTAGGTACCATGCCATATTAGTCTTTGAGTTCCCAGGGTTTAATGTAACAGAGTTTTTTAAAAAAAAAAAGTTTAATAAATATTTAGTGAATAACTTAAATGGCCAAATCTACTAAACTCTGTGAGAATTTCATAATCTTAAATGTACTGGCAGGGTTCCAATTACACTAAGCATTTTAAATAATCCCACTGGCTATATGGATTGATAAATTATCCTTTATAGTAGAACTACATGTACCAACAAATTTTATTACATTTTTATTTTCCCTAGAAATGACATTAACCCCAAACTGTTTGTATCAGAAAGATAGATAGATGAAAAATGATAGACATATGATTAGGTAGATGATAGATACCATGTAACGTTAGTATTTTTGATTATTCAAGTCAATCCAATAAATATTTGTTGAACACTTACATTGTCTACTATGCTCTGTATGAGAAGCTATCAGCATGACAAAAACGCATATAGTACGTCCTTACAAGCAGCTTAAAATTTAATGGAGAAATGTACAGTACGGCATAATGAAAAACAGAGTAAAAGTTAAACAAAATGTAATGGGAAAAACGGAGACAGAGAATAACCTCAATTGAGTGGTGAATGGAAATGGTAGTAAGGAATGTTTTCACAGAGGGGTGCCTTTAAAAAATGTTTTTGCATTAGTATAAAATAACTTTACATCAATTAATATAAGATATTTTACATTGCATAAAATGATTTTTTATAAACATAAAATTTTACCACTGTAAAAAAAAATTAACCTGAGCTATGACTTGCTATAAAACATTGTTTTTGTTTGTTTGTTTGTTTGTTTGTTTTTTGAGATGGAGTCTTGCTCTGTCGCCCAGGCTGGAGTGCAGTGTCGCAATCTCGGTTCACGCCATTCTCCTGCCTCAGCCTCTCCGAGTAGCTGGGACTACAGGTGCCCGCCACCATGCCCGGCTAATTTTTTGTATTTTTAGTAGAGACGGGGTTTCACCATGGTCTCGATCTCCCGACCTCGTGATCCGCCCGCCTCGGCCTCCCAAAGTGCTGGGATTACAAGCGTGAGCCACCGCGCCCAGCTAAAACATTGTTTATGTTGTTCTTTTCAATTATAATAGTCTCTAGTTTGCACAATGTTTGAATGTGTTTCTGCACTTTGGAATGCACATTTGGAATAGAGACACATTTAACATTGGTTATATAGGCAAGTTACATGCTGAAGCTTGTAGTTATTTTTCAAGTAAGAATAGACTGAAAAATTTCTCTTGAAGTCTCAGAGAAAAGATTTAGGTTTTGGATTTCAGAGTCATGGGCTACTGATCTAACTATAACATCTTCAAAAAACAGATTCTACCCTTATTTCCATCCAAAAGTTAATCAGGACTACAAATTATAAACATTATCTTAAGCAAACAAAAGGTAATCCTTCTCAATGATTAAAATAGCTTTGTAAAAATATGTAAACACAGTATGTAATCATTATATAAGAGTCAGACAATATGGAAAGGAAATGAAAACTACATATAATTCCACTGCCCGGAGATAGTAATTGCTAACATTTCGCTGAATAGACTTCAAGCCATTTCTTCTATAGAAGTGTAAGTCGCAGTGAGATTGACTCACACTGAGGCACATACACACATACAAATAGAATACTATTATACCCACTGCTCTGTTAAATGACTTTTTCACTTGGAACATATAATGGTCACCTTTTAGAGTCAAATTTCTCAACAGAGCATTTTTTTCTTAATATATTTTACTTTAGCAGTCGTTTCCTTGATAATTTATAGCTTTCGAGAAACCTTAAAAAAAAATTTCCTGCTACAATATTGCAGAAATAATTAATTAAATTTTCCCTCAGTAGTTATATACATATATTTTTGTATCTAATTAGTTAACTCCATCTGGAGATTTATAACAGTTCAACTTTTGTTAAATTTTTGCCCCAATATTTGTCACAAAATAATATACTGAATAACCACTTTCTCAAAATACTAAATGGTAAAACATTAATTAATTAATAATTAATAATAAATTAATGACAGATATCAATAAATTAATGAATAATACATTTTAATAAATATTATATTTTATTTTATATTATTATACATTCCCTATTTTATTTTCTTGATGTTTGTTTCTTTAACAGTATCATGATTTTTTGTTTTTTATCATGATCTGTGAGACACTGAAACTCTGTCGCCCAGGCTGGAGTGCAGTGACGCGATCTCGGCTCACTGCAGGCTCCGCCCCCTGGGGTTCACGCCATTCTCCTGCCTCAGCCTCCCGAGTAGCTGGGACTACAGGCGCCCGCCACCTCGCCCGGCTAATTTTTTGTATTTTTAGTAGGGACGGGGTTTCACTGTGTTAGCCAGGATGGTCTTGATCTCCTGACCTCGTGATCCGCCCGCCTCGGCCTCCCAAAGTGCTGAGATTACAGGCGTGAGCCACCGCGCCCGGCCAGTATCATGATATTTTATGTACTGCAAATTTATAATAAATCTTGTAATGATTTGAATTTTTCAGCCTTTTATTAACTTATTAAAAGGTTATACTTTTAGGTAATCTTAGGATTATTTTGAGGAAAAAGATTTCAATAATTGTAAGTAACTGATAATTTTAAAATTCTATTGTTATTAAGTTGAATTTTTTTTCAGAATATATTTGCACCTATTGAAATGGCCTTCAACTTGTTAGTGTTAACACACTAATACTGGTTAATATGAAAAATTGTAAACAGGTTTTTTGAATTTTGAACTATTCAAGAAAAAAGCTCTATTGAGTCATGGTATATTGTTATTTTTAATGTCACAATGTGTTCTGCTTACATTTTTCTTAGGATTTTTTTCCTCTTATCTTCATAAATGAGATTGTTTTGCATTTCTTTTCCTTTATTATGAGGTTGGTTAGTGCTGTCTTGGTTAAAAGAATTGGGAAGTTCTTTATATTTGACTTCATACTTTCAAACTCACTCATTATTTTTTAATCTTTCTTCAGACTTCCCATAGGTTCAATCTCAACTCTAAGGTATTCTAACACAATAAAATATAACAGTGTACTGGAGTGAGTTGATTGGCTTATCCAGTTCCAAACTTTATGTAATGTACCTTGTTTTGCTGCAGAGGCTAGAAAGCTAAAAATGAAATAGGCCAGATCCTCCTTGAAGATGGAAACAATAAAGCTTTCATTTCATCCTTTTAGAAAGAGGCTTTCAGAAAAGGGAAATTAATCTGTATTATTTTGATTGGAGTTTATATTTTTGTAAAAGTTACATTAAATAAGCTGAAAAAAATAAGTCTGGGGTTTAAGTAGTGTTTAATGTAATCACCACTGTGTTGTAGTGTTCTAAATACTGCCTTTTTTTTTTTTGCAGAATATTTTCATTTATATGAGATCCAGACTGAATGAGAAAATATGGTTCAAACTATGAGAGAAGTTTTAAAATTTAAATAGTGTTACATGGCAATAATGAAAGTTAAAAGTGTACTTCTGTAGGGCTTTAAACATGACCAGCCTCAGGGGTTTATAGCTCTTTCCAAAACATCATTTCTGAAGCACAAAGATACAATGCAATTAAAAAGAAAAGTGTACATTTTGCAGTCAGACCTGGATATGAATCCCAGTTTTGCCACTTACAGACTTTGTAACCTTCAGCATATTGCTTAATCTTTCTCAAACACAGTTCTCTATCTATATATACAAAAAGCAGAATATCTAACCGTGAGGTTACTATACAGATAAAAGCAGAGAATATACATGAAATCACCGTTATCAGCATCCGGTGCACAGTGTACCTTCAATAAATAGGATTGTTCCCTCAAAATTTGGTTTTAAAATCTCAAATTCTACCTACTCAGAGACGCAGATTTAAATCATGTTTTTTCTTTAGGTTTGATTCACTACATTCCCTCAGTTATAGAAAGCTTATTTCTGTCTCTGGGACTCTATACTTTCTAATCATTCTGCTTTGAATGTCCTTCACACAGATCTTTGCTTGGTTGCTCTTTCTCATTCTCTCAATTTTGGCCCGAATGTTGGCCTCATAACTTCCTTTCTTAAATTGCTATTATACCTTACGTAATGTTACTTTTTAAATAATTGATAAAATTTGTTTAATATATTTCCTGCCTTTTGTGATTATTTGTATCTCTTAAAATTACCCAATTTATTGTCAGCTTTGTTAAAATAGGGACTGTATTAACGTTTTTTAAATTTTCCCATAACGCCTAGCACATGATAAAATGTCATAATTAGTTGTTGCACTGAATTTGTCAGCTAAAAGACTATTAAATAATGTAGGCATTTTGTTCTGACCTTGTGGTAAAAAGGACATGAGAACGTGCACCCAATTAGGTGAAGTAGAAAAGGGAACTTGATAGTTTTAAATGAAGCAGCATTGCTTCTATTTGTTGGTCAGTTTTCCTGGCCTGTTCTCCTTTTCAAATTGCTGGATAAGCAGGAGACCATTATCCCAAGTGAATTAATGCAAGAACAGAGAACCAAATGCTACTTTCTCACTTATAAGCAGGAGCTAAACATTGGGTAAACATGGACATAAAGATGGCAACAATAGACATTTGGGACTTCTAGAGGGGAGAGGGAAGGACGGGGGCATGGGTTGAAAAACTACCTATCAGGTACTATGCTCACTACTTGGGTGATGGGATAATTAATATACCAAACCCCAGTGACATGCTCATTTACCTGTGTAACATACATGGTCACTGGAGAGACCAAGGAAGATAAGCAAGGGTATGAATGCCTTTTTGGAAAAGAGAATTTGTGGCTTCTCTGAAAATATCTAGTGAATGTGCGTACTTGTGTAAGAAAATGATTCTAACATGGAGTTTCATAGAAACAATGTCTTGGTAGAGAGAAGTTAAAAGGCAATCACAATATAGAGAAATATGTATATAAAGTATAAAATTTTAAAAATTAATCAAGTGATTGGTACCTGTGGATTAGCAGTTCATTAATTAATCCAGCATAGACTTGTACATTTATTTTCTTCAAAATCCCATTGATAATTGTGAACGCTTCCTTAATCTGTCTTCATGTAACCTATTCTGTGTAATCACAACTCTATTCTATGTCTATATGCATAGTAAATCCTACCAGGTTATAGGCTAATTTCTGGAGTGTCAATGTACTTGAGTTGCATTTTACCAAGAATTGGTTCTAAACCTGTTCCATTAATAATTATATATACAGATTAAAAATGACTGCAAAAAAGAGTGCTTGTTTCCATGAAAACTTCTTAAATGCTTGGGACAGTTTAAGTAAGCTGACTTGCTTAAACATTGCTATCAAATAAGGTACAGAAAAATAACTGTGTCAGAGTGATGAAAAATGGAAAATTACCATTTGAAAACAGTATAATGAGCAGATGTATGCAGCCCCATGTTAACTGAGCACTATTCACGACAGCCAAGTTATGGAATCAACCTAGGTGTCTACCAACAGATGAATGGATAAATAAAATGTGGTAAATGTACACAATGGAATGCTATTAAATAGCCTTAAAAAAGAAAGAAGCCTTGTCATTTGGGAAAACATGGATGGAATTGAAGAACATTATCCTAAGTGAAATAAGCCTGGCACAGAAATGACAAACACCTTGTGTTCTCCCTTATCCCCAGAATCTAAAACAATTAAACTCCTGGAAACAGTGAGTCAAATGGTGGTTACCAGAGGTTAGAGGGTAGTGAGACTGAGGAGATGATGGTCAAAAGGTACAAAGCCTCAGTTAGACAGAAGGATTAGACATTTTTTGAGATCTATTGTACATCATGGTGAATATAGTTAATAATAGTGTATAGCACATTAAAAATTACCAGAGAACACATTGCGAATGTTCTCACCCTCCAAAATACTAAGCATTCGAGGTGATGAGCATGTTAATTAGCTTAATTTAATTATTCCACATCGCATTCATAAATCAAAACATCACTTTGTACCTTACAAATATATCCAACTATAATATTTTCATTTATAATAAAATTAATTAATTAAAAACCCTAGTTGGATTCTGTAATCACACTGCAAAAATAAAAAGTCATAACTCTAGCAGATATAAATTCAAACATGAATCCTACTTCAAAGGTTGTAATGACATGCACCTTGTTTAAATGTTCAAATTATGTGTGTGTGTGCATGTGTGTATGTGTGTGTATGACATAAATAAATCATTAAAATGTGTTTTCCCATTAAGTGATTTTTTTCCTAAATAACCAGTTCAATAGCTCTAGATAGGAGATTTTCAACTCTATTATTTTTATTTAACTTATTGAAAAAATAGAGCTTCACGGACCTATGTAACTTGACCCACTGATAACAAACAAAGGAAAATTCTCCTAAATTCTAGGGTGGTGTTCTTCCATTATATTAAAGTGTATCCCCCTAATCTATATGTTATTGTTCTTATATTTTAGACTCTTGTTTTAATTCTGAGAATGACTTTATAATGCCATTGCTAAAAATTGCAAGTTAATGTTTACTGTGGGGATATGGAGATGCACATCACATATTCCTTCAGGAGAACTTGCAGTGGGGGACACCCTGACTGTCATACCTTTAAATATACTTCAGTCTTAACACCAAGGCATTCAGCAAGAGTACTTTTCCTGCAAGATGTTTCCAGCCAGTGTTGGAACACAGCAGGGAATACTAGAGCCAGATGACTACCATTCCTGTGCTACTCCTATAATAGACAATCTTTGTCTCTCATGGGAAAACTTTAAGAGATTCCATGTAGGCTGTGACTGAGGAACTACACTATAGTTTGAGGCTCTTTCTTTCTCATCCTTTATTCCCTCCTTTTTTCACAGGGGTCATTCATGCATCACAGTCAGAATGCCTTCTCTGTCCACTTTTGCTCTTTCCCACTTCATCCTTCAAAGGCATTCCCCCCAATAAGTTGCATGTACATCAAAATCCAGTTTTAATGTTTGCTTCTAGGAGGACCTAGGCTGGAAGCTGGTACTGAGAGTGGCCTAAAATAATAAGTGGAATAAGTGGTAAGATGGAGTATGGAAATTTCTCATTCACTATCCTGCTGGTAATAAGTACTATTCTGAGTGCCCTATCTTGAGTGCAAAGTGGGGGCAAGGCTAGTTCCTAACACAGGAGGATAGTCCAGTTGCTGAGGATTTCACCAGTGGAAAAGATGTCTCAGTAAAGGAGATGATTTTTGCCAGTGTGATGATTCAGGCATTTAAAAGATATGGGGAAAGCAATGCCTACAAGGACAGCGGAATTGGCTATTTATTACTAAGTTGTACAGATGCCAGGCAGAAGGTAAAGAGAAACTGAGAACTATTGACAAGAATAAAAGGCTAAATGTAAAAGCAGAGGGCTTCTTTGGTTTACAAAATGGCCTTTATTTCCTGAACAGGAGACATCTGAGGAGAAGCCTGGGATGTAATAGTTGAGGTCTTGGAGCTTTGGAGACCATGGTAAATGCTTAGCTAAGGCTGAATTGTTTTGCCAAGGTAGGTGTCTTAATCCATTTTGTGCTGCTATGACATAATACTTTAGAATAATTAATTTGTAAAGAATACAAATTTATTTCTCATAGTTCTAGAGGCTAGGAAGTGCCTGATCAAGGCCCTGGCATGTTTGTGTCTGGTAATGGCCTAGACTCTTCTTCCAGGAGGGTGCCTTGATCACGCGGAGTGGTGAGGAGACGCTGTTCCTCACATGGCAGAAGAGCGAAAGGGATAAGAGATGATGAGAGAGAGCAAAGGGGACAGAACTTGCCCTTTATAAGATACTCACTCACACAATAATGAGGTTAGTCCATTCATGAGGGCCGAACCCTCACCTACCAATCATCTCTTAAAGGTCTCACCTCTTAATACTGTTACAATGGCAATTAAATTTCAATGTGAGTTTTGGAGGGGACAAACATTGAAATCATAGCAGCAGATATAATTTCATTTGGGCATACCTCCTCAGGTTTATGTCTCTATAGACTCTATCTGAACCCCTAGAAATGGCAGATTCATAGTAGCAGCCAGAATGTGAGAAGGCATAAGAGAAGCCACTTTCTCTTTCCTAAGACAACATATTTCTGCTATAGAAATTGTCCCATTCATTTTTCTGGTAGTCAGGCCAAACCTATGATTAACTTACAACATATTTGGAAGCATACAGAGCCTAACAAGGAAAAAAATTATATCCTGACAAAGCTGCAAGAATTAGCTGGCATGTTTCTGTAGAAGCCAGGGTGACACCCCTAGGATTTGATTTTGATCAGGGGCCTGGAACCTAAGATTGGACAAGTAAGGATTTATTGATTTGGGGGACAGTTTTTTTGGGGACATAGGATTTAATAACCTGACAGGAATCCCAGGGTGACACATTACTAGGGTGGCTCTTAAAAGCCTGGAGAAAACATGGTTCGTACTGAGAAAAGTGGAAAAGCCTAAGTTTCCCTAGCTGACCAAAGAAGAAGGAATAGAAGGATTGAGGAAAGTGGAGGTTCTGGCTTGAATATATAAAATGAAGCAAAAAAATCCATCAAGTTATTATGCTTCATGGGAAGGCTCCAAAACATGCTATTTGCCAAAATCATAAAGAGTGTGCTGGTGAGAGGGCTGCAACCTCACTCCATTGTTCTTTTGTGGCTCTTCTCTTTAGGCTAGGGCTAATGGTAGGATAGGTTTTACAGAGTTAGCATGTTAATTGCCAGGAGAATCTGGCCTCAAAGTAATAGAGGAAAAGAGACTGGGCTTCTCTGACAAGAAAGTTGAGAACCACGTTACGACAGCAAGTAGAAAAGTCAGAGAGAGAGCCAAGGGAAGGTGACCCTTCCAGGAATTGTGGAGATGGTTAATAGAATATGGTGCTCTTCAGTGCATGTATGGATAGTAACTGAGTGCTGTTTAAGATCTACAATCAGAGGACAGCAATAATGAAGAGGCAGCTATTTTGAAATTATTAACTATAGTGGTATATTTCAAAATAGCTAAAAGAGGACTATAAATTTTTGTACTACAAGGAAATGGTAAACATTTGGGTAAGGGATATAGTTATTAGCTTGATTTGATTATTCTACAATATATACAGGTAGAAAGCATCACATTGCACTCCATAAATGTATACAATTGTTATTTTTCAATTAAAAATAAAATAAAACTGAAACCAAAAAAGAATGGAGAAGAAGAGGCTGAGGGTAATCAATTGCTCTAATAAAATGTTGCTCAGTTCCATGGCCTGAGCCAATATTTAGATCTGGAAACTACTCTCTGCAGTCTCTTCCTATAAGGCCACTCTCTGATCATGGAGACTTTACCCTTATGACCTAATTACTTCCCAAAGGCCCTGACTCCACATACCATCCCACTGGGCATTAGGACTTCAACATATAAATTTTAAGGGGACACAGTCATTCAGTCTGTAGCCCCCTAAGTGATTGTGTATCCGGAATGCCCACTAGAAAGCCCATCTTGAACTGGGCTTACTATGTCATAAAAAACAGATGCTGTAGCAGCACACTATGAAATAAAAAAAAAAAAATGCATCTGCTATTGTGCTCAAGCAAGACTACAGAATGCAAGTCAGCTGCACCGCTGGGTAGCACAGACTTCCACATCACCTTTCACTGAGGTACTTCTATGTGTCACCCACAGGTACACAGGAAAAGTCCTAAATAACCAGCTGAAGGAAAAGAAAGAAGTCTCTGCTTGGTTAAGATTAGGTTAAGGTTGTATTAGGTCATTATTTTGGGTACAAGCCAAAAATGGATGGTGGTTGCATCACAGTGACATTTGAGGATAGCCTTAAAAAAAAGTAGTGAGGGGCAAATATCCCAATGAGTAAAGCTGGAAACAGTTCACCTGATCTTCTCTACTTTGAAGTGAAAGTGACTGAAAGTGAGAATATATGTCAGTGGCCTGGAAGGGAAAGGATTAGAAAATTGCAGATGAGGAATTGTGGGGTAGAGGAATGTGGCTGAACATATGGGAGTGCATGCAAAGTGTGAAAGTTTTTGTATTACATATAAAACACAACAAAATGCCTAGAAATTCCATCCACTCTGGAAGAGGCACTGAAAAGCCAAAGTAGACCAAAGGACTGGGCCAATTGATGTCAGCCAGTCCTTGTCAATGTCCTTTTTATTCCTTCCTTCTAAAGGAGAAACAATATTTCTGGTGAGTGAGCCTGAAGAAAACACATTTAACTGTTTTGCTCAAGACCAGGCAGTAAGTTTTGCAGAACCAAACCATTTTGTGGGGTGAAGTGGTGGAAAGGGGGATATTACAGCTGCCAGCGATTGACTGGAGAAAATTCTTAGAAGGCCCAACTTGACTAATGAGCCCAACATACATACTTCAACATCTCTGACGGTAATGAACTGGGAGTTTATCTCTATCTGCCAGACTCCTGTGCCCATCGCACCTTTGGCTTTTAGTGTGGAATGTACTCATTAGCTTCTCAAATTCAAATAACTCACAAAATAGAAAGTGAAGACTATTGAATAGTCATCTATATATTTTTCATAAAGGTGATTTTATATCAGAAGAGTGATGTATGCGGAAAAGTAACCAATAGTTCACCTTGCTTCTCTTATTATTATCTTGTAGGTGGTTGAGTGTTTTTTTTCCTTTCTTTTCTCTATGTAAAACTTTATTTTTAATAAGATAGAAATTTAGATTATTCAAAAATTATACTCTATGTCTACATTTATTAGGTTTTAAATTCTAGAATACTGGGATCTTAGTCTTCTTAGAGCAAGCAAAGTCCAGTAGTTGGCAATAGGGGTAGAAAGAAGCTCCTGCATTCCACAGCACAGGCAGAGTCACCTTAATTATGCCAACAGGACCTGAGCTGAATGAAGAAGCTTCTTTCCTGGCCACCCCATGGGTACTCATGTACTGCCTTTAAAGGCATCTTATATTCTTCATTCATTTGTTTTATTTTATAGCTAAATTGCAAGGTTTTTAAAGGCAGTAAACTATATGTGTATTCATATTACCAAGGGAGGGCATTTTTAAAACCTCTAGTTGGATAATACTTCTTTTTCTTCAAAATCAGTGAAATACGCTTTTTTTTTTTTTTTTTCACAAGAAAGTTGATAGGTTAAACAAATCAAAGAGGAGATATTCTGTTTAAAAATTAAGGGGATACCACAGTAGCACATTTTTTCCCTTGAAGCAACCCTATTAAACTCACAGAATTGGTGAGAATACAGTTTGAAGACCACTGATAGAACATCCCCTCCTTACGTTAAAGGTGAAGAAATTTAGAGGTGCTATGTATCCACCACAGTATGAGGCAGTCAGCAAAACTGTTGAGTAGACTAAATACAAACGTTGTTTAGTATAGTACTTTTGTGTCTATAATGGCATGTGTCACCTTTGAAAATGGCATAAAGAACATATACTTTAGACTCCAATAGACCAGGGTCCTCCAAGTTTATTAACTTCTTCTGGTCTCAGTTTCTTTAATTGTAAAATGAGTGTTAACCCTATCTCATATCATTTGTTCTGATGATTAAGTTAGAAGAAACATAATGGCACCTATTGAGTGGCCTGGTTATATTAAAAACTTGAAAACTGTTAGCTTCTTTCTCTCAGTTGATTTTACTTTTGCCTTGGATAGCACATAATGTCATAGTAAAGTGGATAAAGAGCTCCGGACCATCCCAATACTCCTTTATTATTTGTCAGTTTCTTTATTAGTAGAATGGCAGGGGACTTGACATCAAGCACATTACGATAAGACACTTAACCAAAAAAAAAGTTGGTGGCTTGTTAACCATTTGCCCAGATGATAAAATATTGATTTTGCTTCTTTCATAGATAGTCTTACAGTGGGGAAATATAGAAAGAATAGGAATGTGGCCCTGAAGAAAAAAAGTGAAGCATGTCTGTACACAACCCTTCAATAAAGAGGACTCATGAATATTTATTTTACTTTTTAAAAATATATTTGGATCCTTTTATAAATTTATGAAAAAAGAAACAAGGAAAAAGTGAAACAAACAAAACTCTAAGGTAATTGACCACCCTGACGTTTTTGTAAAGGCTTTTGAAGGCCATTAACACTTTTTCTTACACATCCTGTAGATGATTCACAAACACCAAGATTATTTTATTTACATTGATTCTGTTTTTCATTAATGAAAGGAGAAAATGTATCTATATGAAAAATATCAACATAAGTCAATACAAATAATTGATTTAGATTTGTTACTCCTAAGTGCTTTCCAACACTTAGTAAGAAATATCTAGACCAAGAACAATGAACACACAGTCCATTACCTGATAGCCTTAAAAATACTTAATGGCTCCTGGCACAGTGTGAAGATACCTCCTATTAAGAAAAAATAAAAGTTGCTATTCCAGTACTGCTATTTTGTGTAAAAATAAAACAAAACAAAAAAAATAGAAGCAAGCATATATCTATATATTCTTTCAGGAATATGAAATATATTGTTTCAATATCATATTACAATGTTTGCTGTTTTGAATATTATAATGTTCACTTTTTAACATTGTCTTTTGGTAATCTGGCTTTTTGCTAGGGGCTGCCATAACAAAACACCACAGAATTGGCTTAAAGAGGAAAAAGTTATTTTTCTCATGGTTCTGGAAGTGGGAAATCCAAGATCAAAGTTTGACGGGTCTGATTTTTCCTCAGGTCTCTCTCCTTGTCTTGAAGATGGCAGTCTTCTCACTGTGTTCTCATGTGGCCTTTTCTCTGTGCTATTGCATCTTGTGTCCCATTCTCTTTTTTTTTGAGGACACCAGTTAGATTAGGGTACGTGCTGTTGGCCTTATTTTAACTTAATCATCTTTTTAAACAACTTATCTACAAATGTAATTGCATGGGTTGGAGGGCCTCATTTAACTTTAATTCCCATTTTAAAGGCCCTATTTCCAAATATGTTTACATTCAGAGGTTCTTGGGGTTGTGACTTCAATATTTGAATTTTGAGGAACACAATTCAACCCATAATACTTTTCAACTTTCAAACTTACAAAGTGACTAATGTACTAATTGATGAGCTCCACAATTGCTATTGGATTTAAACAGTTGTTTACAATTTCAGAGACTTGTTTAGGCTACTAGATGGGTGGACTTCTGTCTATACCCAAGGAAAGTTTTCACCTATGCTCTGTAAATGTATCAAGAGAGATGGCCAATTTGCTCATGGCCTAAGTATAAAGTATATTTATTTTCATGCCCGTATACTTACACTTAACTTATACTTAAATATACTAAGTATAAGTATATTTATTTTTGTGCCCATGTTTCTTTCTGTGTGGTCCTGCATAATCCTGTCAGACACCTATGGGTAGCAATTTCCAAATTGTCTGACTTCTCCAGAAACAACTTGATAATTGTGAGTTGGAACATTCTTGTGTACGATCTCTTGGGTGCATGCACATGGGCACCTGTATGTGTAGATGCAGGAGGTACATACATACTTCTTTGTACAAGCTCTTTCATTTTTGTTTTCCCTTTTCATTTTTCTTCTGAAGTCCCTTTTTAAACCCTTCAAATTATGTGCTCTTTTACTTTAGAACTTATCACTTTTGCAAAGTATAACAGAGTTTCTGTTCCACGTCCAGTCCATCATGTTCTTGCAACTTCTACCACCGTGGACATCAGTTGATATTAATGCAATCTTACTCTGTTGCTTGGTCGTCTTTGGACACTAATACGGGTAATGTGTGAGTTTTACTTCCCCTCTTAGCATGATATTGTGTTAATAGAAATAATTGTTTCCTCAAATATAATTCTTTGATCACAAGCAATGCTAGTGCTAGCTTTTCTCCTAAAGCAGTGGCTTTGAAACTTTTTGGATCATGACCCACATTCAGATTCAGCATACAGATACCTACATATCAACAGTGCTCACTTGACTCCACTGGTAGTTGTTTTCTTGAGTTCAAATGAACAGTCAAAATCATGAGACACAATAGGTTTTACCCAGAATTGTCTACTTATCTTTAAGAAATAATACTGGACAGGACCAAACACAGCATGCACAGAAACAGCAAAGTGGAGGTTTTGTGAGCCCCAGGCCCAACTTCTAATGTCATAATTATTCTATGTTTGAAACATGCAAGGTCATGAGAGATGAAGCTGAGCATGAGCAGATGAACTTGACTCAGGGAAAGCTCTGAAATCCCTTCAGCTTGTATGTTAACTAGTCACATAGCCCTCAGGTGCCTATTACTAGCTAATCTTGGGAATCCCTAAGGAATATATTACTAGTGACCACTTTCTGGATCAGCTTTATCTCATCAGTGCCAGGTTTTAATTAATCAGTCCCACAAGGGACATGTGGTTGGTCTGTAACATAGTTCTTGGCCAATTTCTCACTGGTCTTGGCAAAGAAAATCTAGCAAGTATAGAAGGTTGAAATGAAAATAGTAAATAATGTTATCTTAAATGGTGGAATTCAAGTTGGACTGTGATACTTTATGTTCAGTCTTGACTTAGAGATTATTCTCACGATTGCCCTTTTTACTTTCTTGTCATTTCCCCATTACCACCACTCTCACTATCTTCACAACTATCACTATCATCATTGTCATTAATAATTCTTACTGACTATTCTCAGGGTGCTGCTGCAAAAGCTCAGATAATCTCTTAGTCTGTTTTGTGCTGCTATAATAGAATATCTGAGACTGGGTAATTTGTAAGGAACATAAGTTTATTTCTCACATTCTGAAGGCTGGAAAGTCCAAGATCAAGATGCCAGCATCTTTCAAGGGTCTTCTGGCTACATAGCAGAAGAATGGGAGGGCAAAGAGAGGGCAAGGGAGAGACAAAAGAAGGCAAAACTGTCTTTTTACAAGAGACCTACTTTTGTGATAACGGCATTAATTTATTCATGAAGGTGAAGTCTTTATGGCCTAATCACCTCTCATTAGGCCCCACCTCCCAAAACTTCCACTGGAGATTAAGTTTTCAATGCCTGCTTTTGGGGAGACACTATCAAGCCGTAACGAAATCAAAATGTAGAATGTATGAAAGAGCTGCTTTTCTACAACCATTGTCCTTTAAAATGGTTGACCCCAATGATATACACATGACATTCAGTTAAAAAGTTTGAAATGCACTGTTTTTGAATTCTCACAAATTTAACAAAGAATAGATAATTTATGAAGAGATATGAATATAGAGAAGAAAGGCACTTAATATAATTGGTCACAAAATGCTTCATATTTAGACAGGAAAGCAATCCAATCTAAGCAAGAAAATTGAAATAAAGAAGCAGAAAATATTTCTTCCTTAGGGGATGGGAAATGGAAGATACTCTGTCTGCGGATAAGGACACTGATGACATGGTGATATGTAAGGATTTACAAATTCTAAAATATTATTCCATGTTGCTTAAAATTTCTATTAGAATAATACATCTGGGCTATGCATACAAAAACACACACATGCATAATTTTCAGAAGAAACAGTTCTGGTAAAGGTGGGCTTTGTGCTCTTCTAAATATATTGCAGGCACATCTGAGCTGAGATAAAAGGGGCAATGGGTACCTGGCCTTGTAATAATGTTTCTATCTCCTTGAGTTTTTCTTCTGTTGACAGAACTGGTTTTATATCTATGTTTGTGATGGCTAATTTTATTTGTCAACTCGACTGGGCATTGGTGCCCAGATATTTGATGAAGCATTATTATGGATGTTTTCTGCAAAGGTGTTTTTTAGATGAGATTAACATATAAGTCAGGGGACTTTTGAGTACAGAAAAGAGCCCTCTATAACTTAAGGGGCCTTCATCCAATAAATTGAAGGCCTAAATAGAAAAAAAGACTCAATCTCTACAACAAGAATGAATTCTGCCACAGACGGCCTTTGGACTCAAACTTCAACTCTTCCTTGAGTCTCCAGACTAGTGACCAACATTACAGGATTTTGGATACACCAAGCCTCCGTAATTGCATGAGCCAATTCCTTAAAATGAACCTCTGCTTATATATATATTTAGATATTAATATATAAACACACACACTCATACCCTATGGATTTTGTTTCTCTGGAAAACTCTGGGTAATACAGATTTTGATGCTAGGAGTGGTTCTATCAGCAACTAAGTTTTTAGTGAGTATAGTTTTTTCTCTTTTTTAATAATGAAAAGTACAGTTGACTCTTGAACAATGCAGTTGTTAGAGGCGCCAACCCTCATGCAATGAAAAACTCACATGTAGCATTTGACTCCCTTAACTTCTAACTAGTAATAGCCTACTGTTGACCAGACCCTTAGTGACAGCACAGTCTATTAACACATATTTAATATATGTATTATATGCTTTTATATACGTATTATATACTTTCTTAGTAACATTGTTTTTCCTCCAGCTTATTTAATTGTACAATTGAATTTGTACAATTGAATTTGTACAATTAAATAAGCTAGAGGAAAAACAGTGTTACTAAGAAAATTATAGGGAAGAGAAAATATATTTGCTATTTATTATGTGGAAATGAATCATCATAAAGGTCTTCATCCTCATTGTGTTTACAGTGTGTAGGCTGAGGAGGAGTGAGAAGAAATTGGTGTTGCTGTCTCAATGTGGCAGACGCAGAAGAAAACTCATGTATAAGTGGATTCGTGCAATTCAAATGCATGTTGTTCAAAGGTCAACTGTATTTGCAGTTGTGAGAAAAGCATAAACTCTGCTGTCAATTTTTGTATTTTGGAGGAAAACATGGTTTTGTTTTGCAAAAAAGTTAAGAGTTTTGTAATTTTCTTCCTTCCTCCCTCCCTCCCTTCCTTTCTTTCCTTTTTTTAAAATAATGATGCAATGATTACTCAGCTGGAATGCTGTGACTCAGAAAAATTAGCAGATCCAATAAATAAAGGCAAAAATGTTACTTGAAATTCACAACACATAGTAATTCACATGGGTGGTTAAATCTTAGAAAACCTACTTAGGATAAAGTGTCTAAGATGCAGCTTTGAAAGTTTAGCTTACTGTCTTTATCACATTTGTGAATGGAGTCATAATGCTCTATTTGTCAAGATTTTATTAGTTCTATAAATCTTTTTTTCCAGATGTATTGTGCCTTCTTCTTAAATATCTAGCTTAAGAAAAAAAAAGACATACATTTTTCTGTGGTTCTCAGGATTTCATACAATTTCTTTGTTAATTCATATGTTTGAGAATGTTAGAGGCACAGTGTGAAATTGTTGTCTGTAGTGATAACAGGTGACCACCAAAGATCCAACCATAAAAATATAATAGTGATGACATTTCTCAAAATTAATACAAGCAAAATTTCTTTATCTTAGAGATTTCAAGGTCTTGTAAACCAAGAAATGCATTTCTCACAGGAAAAGCAATAAAGTACAAATTCACCAAGTGACCAATTATGAATTTCTCACAGGTCAATAAGCTTTCTTCATATTTCCTAATAAGCAAGAGTCTGTTCTATGTATCAAAAGATACTAAGAAATGTTTATTAATGTGACTAGTTATTACAGAGAAAAATTCTTATTCCTGACATTACATATGGAGAACTAAGTGGGTAGGCCGACTTGTATTTCAAAAGAATGGAGTTAGATAAACCTAAATGTAATGTTGCTTTAAGGCAGATATTCTGCAGAATCAAACTAGGTTTAGTAGAGACATTAAAAAAAATCTCACCATAGTGGACTTGTGTATCGAACTCAAGGTATATTCCAACAATGCTCATCCCTTTACTTGAGTAGCTCATTACTGAGATCTTGATTTTAATTTGCATGCTGGGTGACATTCCACCGGGTGGCAGGCTTAATTCTATGACCTGGTGATTCCCATGTCACTTTTGTTTTGTACATTTCGTGGTGACTTCCTTCTTTGACTTATCCTAGGCATGACAGCTCATGCCTGTTCAGTTCTGCCCCATATATTTTTTCTAGGGTTTCTCAAAGTTCTTTCTTTTCTGTACTGAGTAATCTTTACGAAGGCAAATGTCATGTGAGGTGAAGCATTCAGGAAAATTTCTCTGTTTGTTATTTAACACTTATGAAAATGTCTCCTTCTCTGTCCACATATTTAAGCTTCCTGATATTCTCTGTTTTAGACTGGATGTTAAATTAGATGACTTTACGTAGATGCCACAAAATTTTTTTTCTACTAGGCAACAGGAAAAAAAACTTTGAAAGCCCAATTTTATTTTTGTGAGGTTAAAGAACAGGAGGATAGGTAACATGAATGATTGGCTGGAAAAAATATATTTTGCTGATACATAGTTATTATATTAATTATACATAATATAATATATATAGTGATACATATATGTTGATAAAACTTTTATTTTATCTATAATTTCAACTCATTTTAGATTCGGGGTATATGTGCAGGTTTGTTACATGGATACCTTATGTAATGCTGAGGTTGGGGTACAAATGATCCCATCACCCAGGTAGTGAGCATAGTACCCAATAGGTGGCTTTTGGACTCTTGGCCCCCTCTTTGTCTCCCCATCTTAGTAGTTTCCAGTGTCTACTTTTGCTGTCTTTATGTCCATGAGTACCCAGTGTTTAGCTTCCACTTGTAAGTGAAAATCTGCAGTATTTGGTTTTCTACTCTTGTGTTAATTTGCTTAGAATAATGGCCTCTAGGTGCATCCACACTGTCACAAAGAACATAATTTCATTATTTTTTATGGATCCACCATTGATGGGTACCTAGGTTGATTCCATGTCTTTGCTATTGTGAATAGCCCTGTGATGAATATGAGTGTTTATGTCTTTTTGTTAGAGCAATTTATTTACTTTTGGATATATATCCAGTAATGCTATTACTGGATCCAGTGGTGGTTCTAAGTTTTTTGAGAAATCTCCAAACTGCTCTTCAGAGTGGATGAACTCATTTATATTCCCACCAAAAGTGTATAAGCATTTCCTTTTCTCTAAAGCCTCACCAGCATAATTTTGTTTGTTTGTTTGTTTGTTTGTTTTTGGTAATAGCCATTCTGACTGGTGTGAAATGGTATGTCATTGTGGTTTGGATTTAAATTTCTCTGATGATTAGTGATGTTGAACATTTTTTAATACCTTTGTTGGCTACTTATATGTTTTCTTTTGAGAAATGTCTGCCTATGTCTTTTGCCACTTTTTAATAAAGTTATTTGTTTTCTGCTTGATGAATTGTTTAAGTACCTTATAGATTCTGGATATTAGACTTTTGTTGAATGCATAGTTTGCAAATATTTTCTCCTACTCTATAACTTGTCTGTTTATTGATAGTTTCTTTTGCTGTGCAGAAGCTCTTTAATTAGGTCCCACTTGTCAATTTTTTTGTGTGATTACTTTTCAGGACTTTGTCATAAATTCTTTTACAAGGCCAATGTCCAGGATAGTTTCCTAAGTTGTTTTCTAGGATTTTTATGGTTTGATGTTGTACATTTAAATGCTTAATTAATTTTTGTATGTGATGAAAGGTAGGAGTCCACTTTCACTCTTGTGTATATAATTAGCCAGCTATCCAAAAACCATTTATTAAATGGGAATTTCTTTCCCCATTGCTTACTTTTTTTTTGACTTCCTCAAAGATCAGATGGCTGTAGGTGTGCAACTATTTCTGGGTTCTCTATTCTGTTCCACTGGTCTATGTATCTTTTCTTTTTTTCCCAGTCCCAGACTGTTTTGGTTACTGTGGCCTTATATAGCATAGTTTGAAGTCAAGTAGTATGATGGTTCCAGCTTTTTATATGTGTTTGAAGGCTTGCTTTGGCTATTTGGGGGCTTTTTTGGTTCCATTTGAATTTTAGAAGAGTTTTTATCTAATTCTGTGAAAAAAATGACATCGGTAGTTTGGTAAGAAAAGCACTGAATGTGTAGATTGCTTTGGGCAGAATAGGTATTTTAATAATATTGACTCTTTTAATATATGAGCATGAAATGTTTTTTCCATTTGTTTGTGTTATCTCTGACTTTTTTCATTAATGTTTGTAGTTTTTCTCATAGAGATCTTTCACCTTCTTGGCTAGATGTATTCTTAGGTACACATACACACACAGATATATATTCACAAATAGTATAATATATGAGATATTTTCCAGCATTCATTTTATGAACATATTCATACCTGATCAATGAGGTTAGCTTCGCATTGTGGATGTTTCAGAAATATCTCTGAAGAGGAATAACCACTGCACAACTACACCACAATTAATTTTAGAGTTACTCATAAAGGTAGGTTATAAGAAAAATAATGAGAAAAAAATGTCTGTATGGTAGTGGAATGATCATTGGTTACATGATATTTATAATAGCTGAATGACATAGAATGTTTCTACAGCCAGAAACAAGGAAACTAAAATTAGAGGAAGCCATAGTTTTATACATATGAAAAGTTCCTTATTCAAAGTTTTTCTCTTTCTACTTCCTTATTTATGTAGGCTCATCATTTCACAGGGAACTGCTAACTCAGTGGATACTATCTCCGCTTTTAGTCTCAGTTAAGTGGCAATTTATTGATGACACAGTTGATTGAGATATTTAAAAATGAAGTTGTAATGAAGAGTAGAAGAACCAGCTTTTTTTTTTTTTTTTTTTTTTAGGTCTTTGGATTCTTTGGGGAAAAAAAGTAATATGTTAAAATGGATTCTAGCCCGGGATGGCATTAAGAAAGCTAAGCTGCACTAGCTATGTGACATCGGGCCTTTCCGTCACCGGCTATGTGACATTGTGTAAACCACTGTATTTCTCTGTCCACAAGTTTTCTCATGTAAAATGAGTCTTGGACAAATTCATTGCTATGGTCTTTTCCAAGTCTAACATTTTATATTTAAAATACTTATGAAATTTACCTCTGAGCTCTTCTTCAACTATAGATAACTCAGAGCCTTTGTTCTCTTGATAACCCTATTGACTACTACATTTTTAGGAGGCTAGAGAGTGGTGCAGCAAGGCAAAGAGACTTATTCAAGGACAGACTCTTCAAAAGGGCTAAAGCTAGAATCTATTCTGGTGCATTTACTTTTTTTTTTTTTTTAACAGATACTGATGCATCTTTGCATCCTGCCTTGATTGTATAAACTAGAATACAAATGTTCACAAAATATTATCCACATTCCAGAGCTATAATTTTTTAAAAATAGTAGGCTTTTTACAAATCTGCCAGTGCATATTAAAAGTATTATCTTTGTCAAGGTAATAGGAGAACAATGCAGTATACAGAGGAAAAAGCAATAATGTGAATAACTCTTTGACTTCCTAAAAGCCAAGGCCAATCTTTACGTAGCCAAACTTGTTGAGTTTTAATGAAGGCCTGGTCTGGGCTGAGGCTTCCCTGGCTCCTTGTAGCAGTTGTCATGAGATACTGAAGGTTTTTGATAAATTTAAGAAACAGTCTCTGTAAGATTTAATGTTGCTTTCAAAAAGGTCAAGGAGAAACTGATAATTCTTTGCTTTGTAACTTTTATCCATATCCACAGAATCCTGGCCTTTGGGATGAGCAGAATTTTTAGGGTTAGAACATGTTAGGGCAACTGAATATAAATTGTTGACAATTCCCTATTATTATAATAATAATTATCAGTTCCTTATTATAATGAAGTACCACGTATTTCCTGACCTAATTCAACACTTTTTTTTTCTTACATTAATGGAGGTCAGAAGGCCTAAAATCAAGATGCCTTCTGTAGGATTTAGGGTAGAATCCATTGCCTTGCCTTTTTCACCTTCTAGAGACTATCTGTATCCCTTGGTTTTGGCTCCTTTCCTCATCTTCAAAGCCATAAATGTGCATTTCAAATCTCTCTCTTTCTGACACTGACAATCCTGCCACCCTCTTATAAGGACTCTACTGATTATATTGCAGCCACTGAGATAAGTAGAAATAGTCTCTCCTCAAAATCCTCGACTGAGTCACATCTGCAAAGTCTCTTTTGCCATGTAAGGCAACATATTCACAGGTTCTGGGCATGTGGATGTGAATATTTTTGGTGACCATTACGTATAATAAACTGAATGGGTCCATCTGGATCTGTTCTTCTCTCAGAACAGTGTTTCGTAAGTTGCTCGTGGACCTTCAATTGAACAAAAGCACATTCTCAGTTGTCTCCCAGGAACAATAGCATCTGAGTCTTACAAAGAAAGTCAGACTGCAAAAGCTCTAGGAAGCTAATGGACATAACACAGATGACTAACGTCAAACAGTCAGGGAAGCCACTCAGAAGAGTCAGTAAGCTTTGATAATATTCAAATACTCTTTTACCTTTAAGCCAATTCAACCCAAAAACACATCAAGCCTCCTATGGTTAAGGCATATTTCTGCTTCAGGGCATACACTAACTGTTACTCCTGTTTGGAATATTATTTTCTCAGATATTTACATGTAATCCCTTCACCTTCTTCAAATCTTTGTTTAAATGCCAGTTTTTAAATGAAGTTTGCTCTGATCATGTTAAAATTGCAAACTATCCCTTTCTTAAGTCTAATCCAAATTACTCTGTTCTAGTTTGAATTATTGTATTACTTATTACTTTCTTATAATTATATAATTTAACTTATTATGTCTACAGAGAGTGCATTATCTTCTCTTACCCTCTCAGTCTAGAAGTTAAGTTCTAAGAAATAAGAGCTTATTATTTGATGTTTTTCACTGAAGTATCCTATGTGCTGAAAACAGTGCCTAGTGTATAACAGAGACTCAATAAAGACTTTTAATGAATATAATAACTAAAGATAAATCCCAGGTACTTCGCTAAAATGTACCCCAATTAGCTTGTTTCCAGCTATTCTCCTACTTTAATTGTTCAAATTTTATTTGAGTATTCCTGTTTGATTCCTAAACTTTAGTTTGTCAACTGTTTTTGCTCTTCCTGTATTTTTGACTTGTAGATCAATACTTGGCAGTCAGAAGGAAACAGGCTCGGATTTATCTCTCTAGCTCTTCCAACCCTTGCTACACACAGAAGAAAAATTTACCCAAGCTTTGGCCCTGGGACACAACACTGGCACAAGTTTACTTGGCAGAGCTCTCAACTGGGCCTACATAGCCTGAGATTGGAATTAGACAGATGTTTCTACAGCAAATGCTTCTTTAAAGTACATGCATATTGGTTCCACCAAACTTTTGGAGTCTAAAAGGAAAGGATTTACTACCCAAAATTAATAGAACCTGGCTTTGTGAATCTTATGAAAAATATAACTATTTTCCTCTTGACCATTTCCCGTGCCATTGCTTTGTTTTCTTCTTTGGAGTAGAAATGAACATGTTTTTCATTCTTCCAAAGTGATTCATTTCCTCTGAGAGATTTCTGCAGAGTAGAATCTCATAGATTTGCCAGCCTGGTTTTGAGCCCAGTGCTAGATTATCATGAAAAAACAAAAAACACAAAAAACCCTGTATGAGAGAGAATTGTTTTAAAGAAAACGTTGGAATGCCAATTTTTGAAATATGCTAGTGACAGATATTAATGTTTGCCAATTTGGTGACCTTCTAACCTAGACTAATAATTGGTCATATCTTTTGAACAAAACAGTCTGTGTTACACATACAGTGCTTTCAAAATGTGATCAACATAAATGCATAGGTTTTTTGACATCTACCATGTCATAAGATAGTTGGAGTGGTAGAAAGATTCACTAAAATGTTAATAAGCAGGCAGATGAAAATATTTAATTTGGCATGTCATGTGGATCCTCAGGAAGTAAAAATCCTCATGCTGCCATAGCTATAAACCCTTTAACTCTCCCTCTGCTGGCTTCACCAGTCTGCACGCTGAGTTCACTTCTCGCATGTCATATTCTGCTGAGGAGAACAGAATGACAAGGCTCACTCCATGTCTGCAGCAGCACAGCAGGTGAGTTTTACTTGGATGAGCCAGAAACCATTCTCGGCCAAAGAGATGTCTTATTAGCAAGCATGAAAGGATGAAGCAAATTCAACTGAAACACAGACTACAGAAAGTATTTTGCAAGCAAATCAGAAGTCATCTATATTTATTCATCAATTTCTTTATATAGAAAATCATTTGGTAGCTAAAAAATACTTATGGAATAAGAATGAGCTATAGCTCTCCAGTCAATTTATATCGTGAAAATGGCTAAAGTCTTCTTTTAAATGGAAACACATGTGGAGATAGCATATTTATATTCTAAGCCTTTATTATCCATGTATTGAATAAGTTAACCAATGCACAGCGCCAAATTTGAGACCAAGTTTTGCCCTAAGACTTTCTATGTTTCTCTCATGTCATAAAATTTATAATAGTTCCAATTTTCCCAATATCTATTGTGTAAATGGATTAATCTGAAAGGAAAATAGAACATTTCCATGATGGCAGAGAATGTCACAGGTGTTGACAGTAGATTGGAACATATCATATCCTCTTAAATACACTCTTTTTCCAAACACCCTCATTTCTTTCACTAAATCCTTAAATTTTCCAGGAAGCCAGATTAGAAGCTTTAAACACTTCTCTTTTTTCTCCTTTGCCCCATATATAATTTATCTTTTAACAAGCCACATTATCCAGCTTTCCCAACTCTTTTTTATTTGTCTGACCACCTTTTAGTTCCCATTCATAGATCTTCAGACCTAACTGAAGGTATCAGTTGAAGGGCCTGGTTTGGCTTCCTCACTAGTCTCTTGAATTTCAGTTACTGCCACTTACCTGCCTTTGCTCCAATCATCTGTCTCTCAACCTACCTTATACACTTCTTCCCCTCTGGGTAGATACCTAGTAATGGGATTTCTGGATCAAATGATAGGTTCACTTTTAGTTCTTTAAGGATCCTCCACACTGTTTTCCATAGTGGTTGTATTAGTTTACGTTCCCACCACTAGTGTAAAAGTGTTCCCTTTTCACCACATTCGTGCCAACATCCATTATTTTTTTATTTTTTGATTATGGCCATTCTTGCAGGAGTGAAGTGGTATTGCATTGTGGTTTTGATTTTCATTTCTCTGATAATTAGTGATATTGAGCATTTTAAAATGCCTTCTTGTTGCTTGCTTTTCAACTTTTTATGTACCTCACAAGACTACATAGCCTGGGTGCCTATGTTTCATAATACCAGGACCCAATAACACCATGTCTATTAATGTGTTCCAGGAGCAGAGTTTGAGAGAAGCTGTGAAATAAGTTTCATAGACATGATTGCCTCCAAAGATGCATTAACCCATATTCTGAAAAAAATATAATTTTCACAATTATGGAACTGAATGAAATGATAGCAAACAGAATATATCTAAGTTTGTTAGTACCATTCGAGTGAGCTCTGTAAGTAGAAATCAAACTTATTCTTGGTGAGTCTGGAACAAATGCCTGGGATTGGCCTCATGTACTGTGAAGAGTAATGATGTGCGGTAATTGTATGGGAGCAGAACTTTAGATTATAATGACTATGGGCCAGAAAATACAATGCCATGTAGAAATGGAATTGAACAAATATCAGTATTTTAAGCAAGAGAAGTTTGTAGGAAACAGAATATCTTCAGTAAAATAAAATAAGGTTAATTAGAGCTATTACCATTTATTTTATTTTAGTCATATCCTATCTCTTTACTCAATACTTTTGAAATAATCTATACTGAAGGACAACAAAGTTAATAAAATTAGAATTATTAACAGTAGTAGAAAGCAAGCAAATGGAAAGTTGAATCATTCAGAATTCTTGGTTACAACTAAGAGAAATAGATCCTAGATGATGTAAGCTGAAAAGAGGTCAAAGAAACTGTGAAACTCAGGTGGTTCAATCCCCTCAGTTTTTAATTGACACAATTAAGAATGGTTTAAGCTACTCTTTGAGGTCTCATAGATTAATTGTATTAATGCCATGCGTCATGAGTTTTCGTTATATTCGCTTACACTTTTTAATGTGCTTTATTTGATCCCTTGAATACTTTCTTGTGCCTCTTGGGTGTGAATACTTTTATAAATTTGCATTCATTTTTTTCCTATTCTTCTGACATATAAGAATAAATAATGAATAAGTGAAAACTGATTAGAAAAGTGTTACATTTCACAGTAAAATGTATAAATAAGTGCAAATTAATTATTTGTTTTTTGAAGTAAAAAGATTTTAGAGGTCATTCTTCTAATCTTAGTTTTTGAGAAAGGGATGCAAACATTTTATTGGCATTTTCTTTTTTTTTAATTTATTTTTTAATCCTTTCGTTCTTTTTTTGAGACAGAGGTTTGCTCTTGTTGCCCATGCTGGAGTGCAAGGGCGCCATCTCGGCTCACTGCAAGCTCCGCCTCCCAGGTTCACGCCATTCTCCTGCCTCAGCCTCTCCGAGTAGCTGGGACTACAGGCGCCCGCCACCACGCCCGGCTAATTTTTTGTATTTTTAGTAGAGACGGGGTTTCACCATGGTCTTGATCTCCTGACCTCGTGATCCGCCCGCCTCGGCCTCCCAAAGTGCTGGGATTACAGGCTTGAGCCACCACGCCCGGCCTTTATTGGCATTTTCTAGGCATGATCTGTTGTATTTGCCAAAGCTTTGTCATTTGTGAGTAATACAGACAAAAGAAATTCCTGGCCAGGCGCAGTGGCTCACGCCTGTGATCCCAGCACTTTGGGAGGCCAAGGTGGGTGGATCACCTGAGGTCGGGAGTTCAAGACCAGCCTGACCAACATGGAGAAACCCCATCTCTACTAAAAATACAAAATTAGCCGGGCGTGGTGGCACATGTCTGTAATCCCAGCTACTCAAGAGGCTGAGGCAGGAGAATTGCTTGAACCTGGCAGGCAGAGGTTGCAGTGAGCCAAGATGGCGCCCTTGCACTCCAGCATGGGCAACAAGAGCAAAACTCTGTCTCGAAAAAAGAACGAAAGGATTTCCTGCCAATAAAACTTTGATATTACAGAAATGTATTTACATATCATATAATTAATGTTTACAGAGAAATACTTTTAGTGCTATAATAGAAATATGCCCTTTTGACTTTGTATGAAAAAAATTACGTTAAATGTTCTTATGTTTGTATGTGCAATGTAATTAATTCTCTTAGTTGTAGATTTAAGTAACACCAAATATAACTTTTGAAGTTTGTTTACAAAACAGATATTGTCCAAATAAATAGTTGTACTTTTACTACTCACTTAAGGGCCCTTTCTTGACTTTTAACCACAGTGTATTACAATTTCAGTAATTCAATATGAAGAATTAAGGTGTGGTACCCACGTGGATTACTTAACTGTTAGGCTAAATGGAGAATTTTTAAAACATAGTTAGAATCTACTACTTTTTAAAAGGCATATTAAGTCTTTCAGTAAATTAGGATCAAAGAAAAATTACAAGGGAAATTAGAAAATGCTTTGTAATGAATGAAAAAAAAAAAAAAAAACAACAAAAAGCAAAATACAACATACCAAAACTTAAGAGACATGGAAAAACCAGTGCAAAGTAGAAATTTATAACTATAAATGCTTACGTTAAAAGACAAGAAAAATCTCAAATCAATAACCTAACTTTACAACCTACGGAACTAGAAAAAGAACAAAATAAGCCCAAAGTAAGCAGGAAGAAGAAAATAATAAAGACTAGAGAAGAGATATATAAAATAAAGAATAGCAAAACAATAAAGACAATTAATAAAAATCAAAATCTATTTTTTGGAGAAATTAAAAAATTGACAAACCTTTAATTAGATGAACTAAGAACAAAAAGAGAAGCTTTGAATTACTAAAATCAAAAAAGTAAGGGCATTACCACCACTTCAATTGTATGCCAATAAACTGGGTAAGCAAGAAGAAATGGATAAATTTTGAGAAACAAAATCCTACCAAGAGTAAATCACAAATAAATTGAAGATTTGAATAGACCTATAATAAGTAGGGAAATTGAATACAAAAAAAAAAAAATCTTCCAACAAAGAAAAGCTTAAGACCTGATGGCTTTGCTAGTGAATTCTACCAAACACTCAATAACTAAAACAAATCTTTCTCAAACTTTTCTAAGAAGTTGAAGAAGAGATAACATCTTCTATGTCATTCAATGAGGCCAGTGTTACCCCAATACCAAAGCCAGACAAAAACACTAGAAAAAAAGAAAGCTGCAAATCAATACCTTTATAAATCTTAATGCAAAAATTTCAACAAAATACTAGCAAACTGAATTAAGTGGCATAGTATAAGGATTATGCACCATGACCAAGTGGAATTTATTTTTGGGATGCAAAAGTAATTTAACATGCAAAAGCCAATCAATGCCACACACAACATTAAGAATGTGAAGGAAAAAACAAAACACATGATCTTATCAACTGAGGCAGAAAAAGCATTTGACAAAATTGCACATACTTCCATGATTAAAAGTCTGAACAAATTAGGAATAGAAGGAAACTACCACCACAATATAATAAAAGTCATATTTGAAAAACCCACAACGAATATACTAAATGGTAAAAGACTGAAAGCTTTCCTTCTAAAATCAGCAGCAGGGCAAAAATGCCTGCTTTCACCACCTTTATTCAATGTTGTACTGGAAGTTCTAGCCAGATAAATTATGCAAGAAAAGGAAATAAAAAATTATCCAAATCAGAAAGGAAGAAGTAAAATTATCTGTTTGCAGATGACATGTTCTTATATATAGAAAATTCTAAAAATTTTGTAACAAAACTGTTATAATGAATAAACAAATTCGGCAAGGTAGTGACAAAGTCAACATGCAAAAATCAATTGTGTATCTGTACACTAACAATAAAACAATCTGAAAACAAAATTAAGAAAATTTGTAATTCCATTAGTAAAAGCATCAAAAAGAATAAAATACTTAGGCATTAACCAAGGAGGTGAAAGACTTATACAATAATTATAAAGTACTGATAAAGAAATAAAAGCGGTCATAAATAATAAAAATACATCCTATGTTCATGGATTGAAAGACTTAATATTATTAAGCTGTCAAAGGTCAATTAAAATGGCTAAAGGACTTGAACATATATTTCTCCAAGTAAGACATACAAATAACAAATGGCCAACAGGTATATGAAAAGGTACTTGACATCACTAATGATCACAGAAATGCAAACGAAAACCACAATGAGTTAATGTCTTACACCTGTTAAAACTGATATTATCAAAAAGCAAATGATAGCAAATGTTGGTGATGATAGAGAGAAAATGGCACTTTTGTATGCTGTTGATGAATATATAAATTAGTGCAGCAACTATAAAAATAGTATGGAAGTTCTTCAAAAAATAAAAAATAGAGCTATTATGTGATCCAGCAATCCAAGTTCTAGATATATATTCTAAAGAATTGAAGTTTAAAATTTGAAAAGATGTCTACACTCCCATGTTCATGACTTCATTGTTCACAATTGCCTAGACATTGAAGCACCACAAATGTTTATCAGTGGAAAATTGGATCAAAAATGTGAGATTATATATATATATATATATATGACATATATATCACACAATATATATGTTATTGTGCATGTATGTGTGCATGTCTGCACACACAACAGAATATTATTCAGCCTTTAAAAAATAATGCCATTTACAATGACATGAACAAAACTAGAGGGTACTATTCTAAGCCATACACTGAAGAACAAATACTGCATCATAGTACTTCTATGATGAATATAAAATAGTTAAACTCATAGAAACAGAATGAAATAGTGGTGGCTGAGGGTGGAGGGATGGAGATAGGAAGGTATTTGTTGAAGAGTATGTGCGAAGTTTCTGTTAGTCAAGATGAATAAATCCTAGAGATTTACTGCACGGCATGGTACCTATAGTTAACAATGTATTATATACTTAAAAATTTGCTAAGTGGGTAGATCTTGTGTTAAATGTTCTTACACACACAAATAAGAAGAAAGTGGGAAGTGATGGACACGTTTGTGAATTGTGTTGACAGTTTCACAAGTGTATACTTATCTATAAATTCATCAAGTTGTATGCATTAAAAAAAGTATGATAGAACAGTCAGCATAAAAGGAACAAATGTATGAATGTAAAAAATCACTATAAACAACATTGGAAGCCAGATGACATGCCAGTGAAAAATATTTTCAAGATATGTTACAAGTGGTAAATATCCATAAAATTTAAAAAGCTCTTAATGATCATATAAGGAAAACACATCCTCCACAAGAAAAGACTACCACAATATAAAGATGTATTTCTCAGAAGAAGACACACAAATGGCAGGTAAATGTCATGTGGTAATACTATCAAATGCCTATTGAGTGCTTATAATTGTGTCAGGCATATCCGAAGTACTTTACAGTGTTAATTATTAGTCCTTACAATGAACTAATGAGTTAGCTGAGTAGACAATAATATAACTAATGAGTTAGGTAATAATGCAACCAGTGTGTTATATTTTTATCTTACTTATCTTATAGATGAGAAAACTAAGTCACAGAGAAGCTAAGTAACCTATTCAAAATCAGGCAGCAGTGGTGAAGTCTGGATTCAAACCCAGACAACCTAGCTTATCCAAACTTTTTGGGGAGCAGATCTTAAATTGGTGCCTTTGCTTTGACTCACTCGTGACATCGTGGATGATTGGTTCAAAGATTTAACATCGATTATGTTCATTACAAAATTGTTTATAAAAGAATAAAACAGTTACTTAAATGACTAACAATGGGGAGTGAGTTAATAAATTACATATATATATATACAGTTGGTATTTAAAAGGACATTCAGAAGACTATTTAATGATGAGAAAATGTTTTTAGATATTGTTAAATTAAAAGTATGTAGTAATAGCCCAATATTATAAAATAAAAAGTATTTTAAAATTAAAGATTATAAAATAATTAAGTAAGACGGTCATTTCTGGTTAGCAAACTTGTAGATAACTTTTAATTTAATTTGCTTTCTGGATTTTTAAAAAATTCTGTGTTACCGCTTGTAATCCCAGCACTTTGGGAGGCCGAGGCCGGCAGATCACAAGGTCAGGAGATCGAGACCACGGTGAAACCCCGTCTCTACTAAAAACACAAAAAATTAGCCGGGCGTGGTGGCGGGCGCCTATAGTCCCAGCTACTCGGAGAGGCTGAGGCAGGAGAATGGCGTGAATCTGGGAGGCAGAGCTTGCAGTGAGCCAAGATCGCGCCACTGCACTCCAGCCTGGGTGACAGAGCGAGACCCCGTATCAAAAAAAAAAAAAAAAAAAAAAAAAAAAAAAAAAAAAAAAATTCCTTCAGTCAAAAACAAATTATTATCATAAACATAGGGGATTGGAATCAGATTCTTGGTTTTGAAGTTTGATAGATTTGAACAACTGCATATCCTTGCTGGGCTCTGAGTTGCTCTTCTGTAAAATTGGGCTACCACTCACAGGACTATTGTAAGGATTAAATGGAATAATGAATAAAATACCAAGTCCAAAAGTACGATCAAAACATGCAAATTCCAAGTTTCTTTGTTCTTGAGAGGTCTTGGCATAGTACCTAAATTCGTTCAACCAATTTCTAAAATTTTCCATAGTCAGGGAATTATGATATAAGCCAGGGACTGCTGTGATGTTGAAAGTACTGAAGTTGCTGGGGATCTGGGCCAGGGTTTATTGAATACAGGCAATCAGTACTTCACAGTACTCTACTAACAGAATTTACACATGGGGGCTTGATTCAAGCCAATGCCAATTTCAAAGCAGTCTAATTTGGAGGGTGCTGGAAGGTAGCATAAGTTTTTAGTAAGCAGGAGTAGTCAGAGAAAAATAGGTAACAGTGAGTGCTAATTCTAGGTAATGAGTTTAACTTGGAGCATGTCTTCACTGAGTAGCTTGGGCTATATGTAAGTATGATCCAACCTTTCCAGAAGATGCTTGCAAAAGGATCATCAGAACCTCTGATTAGAGAGTTAATCAGAAATCAAAAGCAGTTTTAAAGTGACCAAACACATCAGGGTTACAGGTAAGTTCCAGTCAGCCATGTACATTGGGTACTAGCTTTAAATCTCACTGATGGAAATAGAATTCCTGGCACAGAGTCTGGCATGGCTAAATGCCTCCGTTCATGTATTGGGGGCATGTGCCCCACATTCTCTTTATAGATAGATATGTTCTGTTTGGACTAGAGCTTAAACAAACACACACACAAAAAAATCACTTTGTTGAGGCATGATTGATATACAAAAAGCTATACATTTTAATACAACTGGTTAAATTTAACAATTTGTTTTCAATATTTAAATATTGGGAGATTTTAAGATGAAATTTGGATTTTTGGATTTTTGTGAAATGTTGAAATAACTGGCAACACTAGGGTTACACTTCTGTATTGTAAAAACTGGCTAGAGCTGAGTAGCTACCGCCCCTTTTAGAAGAGGCACTGGGTCTCAGTTGTGCATACTTCTTTCTTCCCCTAACCAGCCTGTTTCACTCACAGTCATCAGCTGCCTGGCCCCTATAATCTCTACTAGTTCACAATACTGATTGCTTGTTAGGGGAAGTGAAAGGCTTTTAAACTGATACATACATGCCAGGCTGATAATATAGTACCTTTTGATGTAATTAGAAAATTTCAAAAATTAGAAGATTAGGTGGAGAGACGTAGCTTATAGGCATGATCTGTCTTACTGCTCTCCCATGCGTGTAGAAGGAACCAAGAAGTGGTAGACAAGAATTCAACTTGAAATTAGGAGCTCATTGAAAATTAGAATTTCTAGTGCAAAAAGAAGCATTCTGCTCTCCCACAATTAGTAATGGTTACATTGAAATAATATTTATTAGAGAAATAACTAATATTTCAAGACTAGCCTTGATGCAACTAGCAGTGTAAGCTTTTATTTAAAATTTGGGTTCACTAGACCTCAGTTTTCTAATAAGTAAATAAAGGCATTTGAAATTAAGATTCTCCAAAGTTCCTTTTATCTCTAACATTCTATTATTCCACGCAGAAGCTTTCTATTCTTAATTATGAGCTATTATCTTCTCAACAGTGTCTAAAAGTATCTGACCTCCTACTTCTTACAGGAGGTGATTCTATATTAAACCAGTACAGTGGCTTCCTGATCCGTTTTTCAGTGAAAAGACTAACAACATTACCAAAGTGAGCTCTTTATCTAGGAATCTGAGTCTATAACTTTCAGTAAAGAAAACCATGAAATTCAGTAGATATTTTTCAGCATTAGCTTCTGATGTCAAATAGCAATACCTGCTTCAGCGCTTATTTTATATATGCCGTAAACCAAGATTTCTAACCAGGTAGTTTCTATCCAGAGCATGTTTTGTTGGCATTTTTCCTTTGCACAGAACTCAAAATTTTCTTTTATCATGGCAAGGGTAAGAAAACATGGCTTAGGTTGTTTATTTTTTAGCGTAAATGTGCTGACAACTGTAATTTCTGTTTGGTTTCTTTCAAGGTACCATTTTATTATAGCACAAAAATATACATTTTAATGCTGTCTAGACAAAACCATTGGTCCAAGCCAACACTAGAAGTGATGTAAATTGTGTTTTCCAAGGTCTAACATTATGTATAACTTCCCCAGTAGGCAGTATAATAGGATTTAGGCATCAGGCAGTTTTGAGTGTTCAAATCCCATCTCTACCCTTTCTTAGAGATGTAAAATTGTGAACATTACTCAGTACCTCTGAGGCCTTTTCCCTGTTATAAATTGATCTGATGTTAAAATATATTAGCTAATTCCTATGATTATGAGAGTATTAAATGAGAAATGTATTAATGTGCTTAGCTCAGAATTTGTACTGGTTGTTAATAATAACAACAATACTGCTAATGCTGCTACTAATACAAAATTACACAAGCTTATCACTAAAAATGCATCTTGTTTCCAGAAGTTGTCAATAACAGATGTGCCCAATATATAAAACAATCTCTTCTCTTCAGTACCATAAGGGGCTAAAGAAGGAGATGCATCTGCTTCGGCTTTCCTTAGGTAATTCCATGACATCTGGCACCGTGCTATTCAAAAACTCTCCACAGGTCATTCTAAATTACAAATTATGCAAATCGTATTGTCTTGCATAGTCAATGAGTAGATAGCAAGAACCAAGAAAGTTTATTATTTTCAAAAATATTTTATAATAATATGGATTAGTAACTAATTGACCACTATTGGTTCTGAATAAATTTGGAAAGAATAGACAAATGGGGGAGGAAGGAGTTGAGACTAGCTTCAGTAAATTTACTTTAGACAGAGAGTATGAGGCAATAATCCTTTGTAACCTATGTCGATGATCTCCAAAAACTATGCTTCCCTACCTACAAAAGAATTTTGAAAAGTTATATAACTTCCTGCAAATTTATAACTTGACTTATAAACATTTTCATTGTAAATTTATATCATTCCAAATTCTGTAATATCCAACACGCTGTAATTGAAGTTTTTTTGTTTGTTTGTTTGTTTGTTTGTTTTGTTTGGTTGTTTTGAGACGGAGTCTCGCTCAGTCGCCCAGACTGGAGTGCAGTGGCACAATCTCAGCTCACTGAAACCTCCACCTCCCTGGTTCAAGCAATTCTTCTGCCTCAGCCCCCCGAGTAGCTGGGACTACAGTCGCACGCCACCATGCCCGGTTAATTTTTGTATTTCTAGTAGAGACGGGATTTCACCATATTGGCCAGGCTGGTCTCGAACTCCTGACCTCGTGATCTGCCTGCCTCGGCCTCTCAAAATGCTAGGATTACAGGCGTGAGCCACCATGCCCAGCCTGAAGTTTTTAAAATAAAACTTTATGTTGCTTTTTAAAATAGATTCTATGTCATCTAAATACTTAGCAAAGTCATATCACCCTTCATTTGTTTAAAAATACACAAACTGGCTTTCCTTAATCAAACAGAACTGTCTTCCTCCTCTTCTGGAACTACTATTTCCATTTTATGTCCTGATAAAATGGTATGTCTAAGTAGTATATTTACATTTGAGAATATTGTTCATTATCCAATGGTGCTCTGTAGGAAGTTTTGTATGTTAATTAATCTTAAGTTTTGAAATATCTAGTAGTTACAAGTTGCTGTTATTTTCTTTTGGATTGAGTTTTGTTATAATTCTTATTAGTGCAGAATTTATCAAAATAGCATATAATTCAACCTTTGATGAGAATAACAAATTGTACATTAAAATATGGAAATGCATGTATTATTAGTAGTTCATTTGTATATGAATTAATAACTATTACATTGAGACATACTTTAATATCAAATTTATTCCAATGTTTCTATATACATATATGAAAACTTGTTCATATAAATAAGTAATTGGGAACTAAAGGTGTGTTATAATCACAGTGCACCTCAATTCTTAAACCTCCTTTTATGTTATGTGTTAACAATTATACTGTGATCCAGCATCAAAACTCATCTTTAGTAATCCACCACATATCCATCAATTAAGACTTTCTGCAACTTTTTTAAACAGCAAAGAACTGTAAACAATCTAATTTGCAGAATGATTCATTACCCAGTCATTAGATTTCTAGAAATAAACTAAAATAATGTTACTAAGAATTGTCAAATGACTACTTAGGTGCTTTATACTGTTTCACTTAGAGGTGCCTTTTTAAAATATGATATTTTATAAAATTTTGCAAATTAAAATAATATTCAATTTAAATATATATTTTCCAATAATTTTCTGATAACATGATTCTATCTTAACATGTACTTTAAATACACTTCAGGGTTGCAGACACAACTCAAACAAGGATGTGTGAGTACTCACCAAGCTTTCCTCATTTGCTTCCTCAATTCTTTACCAATAGTTCAAGATTGTTAAATAAAAATTACTCATGTTGCCTACTCTACAGTTTCCCTTAATTTATAGTAAACCAGCATGGGCCGTAATACATACTATCTAATAACACATTGCCACCTTAAACATAAATATGAATAAGATTTTGAAAGACATTAAATGCTATGGTGCCTCAATTAAAATATGTTTGACTGCCACTGATAATTTGAATTATTTCTTCATGTAATACCCAAAGAATTTTATACCCTGGAGTAGTCACAGTAATATATAGAATGAGTGACAGGCATACTTTTCTTTAATACAATGGAAGAAGAGTGATTATGAAAGGGAGTGTGGGATAGAAAAGAAAATACTCCATTATCTACAGATGCGTGGTGAAAGCACTAGAGTAAATTTAGAAGCTGAAAATTTGTTTTATTAAATGGGTATTAATCACCCATTTTGAAGACTGCTAAAACATATTACAGAATGTAGTTCCTACTGGGTATGGAGAGTCAAGGGCACATCTCTCTTGTGCCTACTCTTTGAGAAATACAATCAGACTACTTGTTCTGCCTGGAACTAAGGAGCAGTGGAGATGGCAGCTTCCCTGGGCATTGTAGCTACTTTCTCATCTCCAGAATTGTTACAGGAGGCTGTGAAGGCATATCACAGAATTGCTTAACAAAAGTTTGAAAAGGGCTGGAGTTCTTAAAGAATGAATAGAGTCATAAACAGGGAAATAATATTTTATATTTTTTGTGATTTGTTTTTTAAATCCTTATCCAGTGTAAATATTCTTTTCCTATGGGTGTTTATTGAAAAAACAAACCAAACCAAAAAAAAAAAATAGTGAATTTTTGCTTTAGGTTAATTGCAAAAGAAAAAACTGAGAAATAAGATGTCCATAGGGGGCTTTAAAACATCCTGACATATTACTGGGAATCTAAAAAGCCACATTCACGTGTTGGGCTGTGTTCATGCTCAGGGCTGTGCACATGCTTGAAAAAAGACCTGAAATTACCCTAATCTCTAATCTCTGACTGACTCTAAGGCTCTATGCAAGCAGAAAATAAAATCTGATCGCCTGAGGGTTAAGTGCTTGTCTCAACATATATACAGAGCTCCTCAGCAAAGTCAGAGACTTATTGGTCCAAGGTATCTAAGAAAATCCCTACCTAATCATTAGCTGATGATTGAACTAACTGAGCAAAGATTTCAGTGATCACACCTGAAAAAAATACAGACTTCACAGAATTAGGTCAGAAGAGTCACTAAGCAAATAACAACACACATAACAAAGAACAACAACAGCAAACTATGTAGAGATGAGAGACTCTGATTTCCAGAGTTACCACATTTTATTATTTGAAATGTCTAGTTTTCCACAGAAAATTATGAGACATGCAAAGAAATAAGTATAGTGTATACACAGAAAACAAATAAATCAACAGAAACTGTTTCTGGTGAAATCTAGATGTTGGACTTCCCAATGACCTTACATCAGCTATTTTAAATATGTTCAAACAACTAAAGAAAACCATTTCTAAACAACTAAATAAAAATACGAAAATTATGTTTCACAAAATGCCAAAATTAACAAAAATATATGAGTTATAAAAAGAGCCAAATAGAAATTCTGAAGTTAAAAACTGCAGTACCTGAAATAAATAGTTCACTAGAGGGGCTAAACAGCAGATTTTAGCAGCAGAAGAATCAGTGAACCTGAGAATAATCAATTGAGATTATCTAGTTTGAGGAATGAAAAGAAAAAAAAGGAATGAAAAGACGTGAACACAGCCTTAAAGACTTATATCAAACATACCATCACATGCGTAAAGGAAATCCTAAAAGAAGAGGAGAGAGAGAAAGGGGCAGAAAGAATGATTGAAGAAATAATAAAAATCATTAGTCTACACATCCAAGAAGCTCAATGAATTTCCAGTAGGATGAACTTAGAGATCCACTCTGAGACACATGATAAAGAATTTCTTTCAGTGAAAATTTATATTATAGATTATTATTATAATTTTCAAAACAATAGATAAAGGTAACTTGTTTTTGTATGATGAAGGAGGACCTGAACACATTTACATAACATTGGCAAACTGGTGTTGATGGTTGTGGTAAAATATCAGTGTTAAGATTTAATCTTAAGAATGATAACAGATATGATTTATGTTGCCTAATTTCTCCATTTTCTTTTATCCTTTCTGGTTTTTTTTTTTTTTTTTTTTTTTCCACACCCCTACTCTTTTATTTTTTTAACTGGGAAGCATAACACATATGTG